>NC_139596.1:11561556-11876556 GCF_946808225.1 Silurus aristotelis | reverse complement strand
GAAAGCCACTGGTCTACGATGTCTGTATAAATGTTGACATTTTTACACAAATCTGTAATTGTTTTGCTGATTTTTTTTTTCAACTATTTTGCTAGTCATTTCAGCCATGTTCAGCTTTCTGTCTAAATGCAGTTCAATTTTCACCAGAAAGCATTTTTACATGTCTATCCAGTTAGATAAATGTTTAGATAATCATAATGGCTATCCTTTTTGCATGTTTAAACAGCTAGCCATGCAGTTTCATACATCTGCTTAGAACTTGTTTTTGGTCAAATCAAATTCATTTTAGGATTAGTGATCCAAATCATTTTCATTCAATCAACATTGTGTTATCTACATATTTATAAAAAAAAAAAAAAAAGCACAAGTTCACACCCAAAGCAGCAGAATCATGCAGTGCTTGTAGCCCGTTTCCCTGTTTGTGTACTTCATCATCTTTTTGTATAAAAGGACAGATCTCATCCAGAATCTTCTCTTCCTGTCCTCTTAGTGTATATGTTCTCTCTCTCTCTCTCTCTCTCTCTCTCTCTCTCTCTCTCTCTCTCTCTCTCTCTTCTTTTATCATATCTTTAAAACAGGCACAGTGGCCATAGACCTGCAGAACCCTGAGCCTGCAGGTGACAGCAGTAAGCTGGCAATACCCACAGAGAATGGAGCGGGCAGCCGGAGGCCCAGCATCGCCCCTGTACTAGAGCTGGCTGACTCTACTGCCATCCTGCCCTGTGACCTCCTGAGTGACCCCTCTGAGGATGAGACCAACCAATCAGATGAGGAAGGAATGCCTGCCCCAGAGTAAGCAATGCTGTTTAAATACAATGCTTTGTATGTATGTATGTGTGTGTGTGTGTGTGTGTATATATATATGTATATATATATATATATATATATATATATATATATATATATAAACTTCATTGAACATTAATTCGAACTTCATTTGAACGTGATACAACCACCATCATGCTTCACTGAGAGAATAGCATTCTCAATGTGGGGAGAATTCCCAGTGCCCAATGATGAGCAGTGATGGTTTCCTGCCAAATGGAGCACTTTGTGCTAAAGTTTTTGTCCCAACAGACCAAAGAACCATTTCCAATATGTTTGCTGAGCCTCTAGGCTTGGCCTTCGACAATTTACAAACAGGATTTGGCTTGGCTTGGAACACTTTCATAAAGCCCAGCTTTGGAGAGTGTGTGGGCACTGTTTGTCTTCTGAAAAGCTTCTCCCACCTGAGCTGTAGATTTCTTGGTCCTTCCAGGAACAGGCATTATTACAGATCAGATCATGTGACACTTTAACAGCACACCAGGAGACTTCATTATGTCGTCTAATTATGACTTCTGATGGTAACTGAGAGAAAGTAATTTATGCGGCACACTGTATATTCAATATGAGTGTTAAAATTAATAAATAGATAAAAAAATGATTAATGGGTAAAATTCTCATATTTGTATTTAATCGAAATACACTTCCGTGAGGATTTACTAAAAACAAACCCAAAAAACATTTTGCACTTAAGCTACAAGGCTACAGTAAGTAACAAGTAATTATACAGTTGAAACCAGATATTTACATACACTTAAAAAAAAAACACAAACTTTTATTTCTTTACTGTCATACATTAAATCAGAGTAAACGTTTTCTGTTTTAAATCAATAAATATTAACATATTTGTCAGAATCAAGCAGGGGAGAATTTTTATGTATTTTTATTATCACTTTCATCAAAGTCAGAAGTACATACACTTCCTTAGTATTTGGTGGAATTGCCCCGAAACTGTTTCACTTGGGCCAAATGTTTTGGGTATCCTTCCACAAGCTTTCTACAATAGTTTGCTGGAATTTTGGCCCACTCCTCTTGACAGAACTGGTGTAACTGGGTCAGGTTTGTAGGACTTCTTGCTCGCACTCGCCTTTTCAGTGCCGCCCACAAATTTTCTCTGCGATTGAGATCAGGGCTTTGTGATGGCCACTCCAATACCTTGACTTTGTTGTCCTTAAGCCACTTAGTAACTAATTTGGAGGTATGCTTGGGGTCATTGTCCATTTGGAAGACCCAAGCTTTAACTTTCTGGCTGATGTGTTCAGATGTTGCTTTAATATATCCACATAATTTTCTTATCTCATGATGCCATCTATTTTGTAAAGTGCACCAGTCCCTTCTGCAGCAAAGCAGCCCCACAACATTATACTTCCACCCCCATACTTGACAGTTGGGATGCTGTTCTGAGGCTTCAAAGCTTCGCCCTTTTTCCTCCAAATATACCGTTTATCATTATGGCCGAACAGTTAAATTTTTGTTTGGTCAGACCACAGGACATGTCTCCAGAAATTAAGATTTTTTTTCCCTCATGTGCAGTTGCAAACTGTAGTCTGGCTTTTTTATAGTGGTTTTGAAGTAATGGCTTTCTCCTCCCAGAGTAACCTTTCAGCTCATGGCGGTACAGTATCCGTTTTACTGTGGATAATGACACTGTCTTACCAGTTTCAGCCAGCATCTTCACAAGATCTTTTGCTGTTGTCCTGGGGTTCATTTGCACATTTCGCAACAAAAAAACGTTCCTCTCTTGGACTCAGAATCCGTCTTCTTTCTGAGCGGTATGATGGTTGTCCCTTCCCATGTTTTTTATACTTGCGTATTATTGTCTGAACGGATGAACGTGGGACCTTCAGGCATCTGGAAATTGCACCTAAGGGTGAGACATACAATGGAGGTCAACAATTCTTTTTCTGATGTCTTGGTGGATTTCTCTCGATTTTCCCATGATCATGGTCAAAGAAAGAGGCTCTGTATTTGAGGTGTGCCTTTATATGCATCCACAGGTGCGCCACCAATTAACTCAAATGGAATCAATTAACCTATCAGAGACTTCTTAAGCTCAGAATGGAATCATCTGGAGTTTTTATTTTTTTATTTTTTTTGTTTAAAGGCACGATAAAATTAGTGAATGTATACTTCTGACTTTGATGAAAGTGATAATAAAAATACATAAAAATTCTCCCTCGCTCGATTCTGACATTTAAAAAAAATTAAAAAAATATGTTAATATTTATTGATTTAAAACAGAAAAATTTACTCTGATTTAATGTATGACAGTAAAGAAATAAATGTTTTTGTGTTCACTCACATTCATGCTGAAGGTCCACTTGAACGTTTCTTAAACCATATGCAGATCTGCCTATATGATTTACAAAAATGCACAGACCTTTTCTATGTAGATGAATGCTATAACATTAGATGCTATAACATTATTAGGGCAGACACCTCAAGTTTTCCTTTAAGCAGTTTGGTTCTATTCTGCACAGGACACAGAAAGATGGTTATGTTGATGCTAATATAGTTTATATAGACTACAATCTTATATACACTTACATCTCAAAGCCCCAGTGCAAACCAAAGAAGCAAAATTGAGACACCATGTCTCGGCTGACTGAATGGATTTGGATTGAGTGGAAAATTGTGTTCAATTTGGGTTTTTTTGCTGAAGCATATCTTTCAGAGCTGAACACTGCCGAATAAATAATAAAAGCCATCCATGCAGCAGTCACGCTGTAAAGCACTCCCAGTGTAGGTTTACCTCAAAACAGGGTCAGTGCTTGCAAACACACACACACACACACACACACACACACACACACACACACACACACACACACACACACACACACACACTCTCTCTCTCTCTCTCTCTCTCTCTCTCTCTCTCTCTCTCTCTCTCTCTCTCTCTCTCTCTCTCTCTCTCTCTCTCTCTCTCTCTCTCTCTCTCTCTCTCTCTCTCTCTCTCTCTCTCACTCTCTCTCTCACTGATTATCACTGATTATCACTGCTCACTGATGTAAGGAGGATTCACCCGAAGTCTTTCCTTATTGGGCACGACAATCTGGTTTGAGTGTCAGCAGTGCCCTCTAGTGGTTAAAATCAAGAATTTCTCATAGTATCACTTAAACTCTCAATAAAAGAAAAGAGGTTTGTATGTGGATTCTTTCTTTACATATCCCAGCTTGTTAGGAAGCTGGGGTTTGGAGCACAGGGTCAGCCATGATACACCACCCATGAAGCAGCAAGGGTTATGGGTCTTGCTTCAGGGCCCAGCAATGGAAGTTGACTTCCAAACAGTAACCCTGAGCTAAACACCACCTCCTAAGCATAGGCTTCTCTCTTAACTACATTTTTACTTTCAATTCATCCTTTTTATAATGTTCACTATAGTAAAAAATAGTAAATAGATAGAATTGTATTGATTGAAAACCCATTTATCAGGAACTTATATATAGAGGATGGTGATACTTTATTATTTTTGTATTCTCCATCCTTTATGTGGAAAGAAATTATTAAAAAGTGCTTTAAAATAATTCTTATTTGCTTGTAATAGACTATAACAAAAATACCCAGAGAGTCGGCATTTCTAGATTGATCTAGATAGACTAAAAATTGGTGCTGATTTAAATGGACTAATTGATCTGAACTTTTTGTTTTTTCAGATATGTAAAAGGATATCCTCCAAACTCACCATATATCGGAAGTTCACCAACACTGTGCCACCTCCTACAAGAGAAAGCTCCATTTTGCTGTCTCCGACTAGACAAGGTTCCCAGAGCTAGTCGAGAAAAACATTGTTCTCCAAGCATAAATGTTTTTATATATTTTAAGCTTTAAAATGAACCGAGTAATTACAAGCTGCTCTTTAATTCAAATCGTTTACATCTTAGATGTAATAACAATATTATTTATAATATTATCGTGCAAACCATAAGCTTTTAATCACTTTTTTTTCCAGGGTTGTCGCCACAACAGCTTTGAAGATGCCAAGGCCTACGGTTTCAAGAACAAGCTGATCATCGTCTCAGCTGAAACAGCTGGAAATGGCTTGTACAATTTCATCGTTCCGCTGCGTGCTTATTACAGACCCAGGAAGGAGCTCAACCCCATAGTGCTCCTGCTAGACAATCCGTAAGTAAACCTCTTTACTGTAAATGTGTCTCATAGAACTACACCTGGTTTCTTTGTATTTACATCTTGATTTAAAATATTGTTTTTTTATTAGTTTTGAATTGAAGTGAGAAATGTAAAATGCCTAAAAGCACCTAAGTTCTGTTGTCTCAGTTCAGCACTGCCTTTAGGTCACAAGAGCTGTGAGTTGAAATAACTGACTAATAACATTAAATCTGATTAGAACAAACATTTAACATTTTGATTCTAATTTGTGTAAATGTTACATAAAAAACTGCACAGCTGACAGTTTACTGTGAATTGTTTCTCTTTTTCCTCACAGTAAAAGGTAAAGGTTTTGGGAGATGCGTTTTTTTTTTTTTTTTTTTTTTATGGACACGTCTGGCACCAGTTTACATTCTAGCTAAATAAGAAATGTGACGTACCTCCACATTTTTTCCACTGAACCCAGAGATGTATGCCGGCATCTCTTATGTAGAAAAAAAAAAAATGAACGGCTACATGCTTTCATGAAAGTAATTTTTTTTCCAATGTCATTGGGTTTGAATCTCGCCAATGCCATAGCCATTGGAGTAAATAACTGGAATACTCTCTTGCTTTCCTCTGTCAACCATAGTGACAGTAACCAATCACAGGTATTTTTGAGTTAATGCATTTGGAAAAGTGCAGATCGCGTTTTCCTCCTTCCATGTTCATCTGCTTTGTGACACAGCATGATCAGCAGTTGGAAAACATGTGGCTGGCTAGCTTCATGTGTCTCAGAGGAACCCTCATCCTCCACAATTAAGTGGAAATTGTTGGCGAGTGGAAATTGACAGGTGACCTGAGGGAACTGAGGTAAAAAAAAGGAGAGAACAAAAAAGACAGCATATTTGTGAGGAATGGTTTTAATTAGAGTTGCACTGATTAGCAGGACCCTCGGTGAATCAATGGCATCCACTGTATTTTTTACATCATTGTCTCGCAGCATGTTGCTGCGGCACAGTGAAACGTTTCACAACACTATATGGTGCTCATTAAATCCCGGCGTCCCGACAGTTTGCGTTCCCTGCACTCCCCAGAATTTCCATAGCAACGCTCAAATGCTGTCACATGCTTTTACTAACTGGACCCAGCTCTTCAAGGACCGAGTGTTACCTTGGCACTCACAGAGCAGAGATGGTGGATTATTATGTTCAAGCTGCTCTTTTTCCTCCTCTAGCCCAGATAATCATTTTCTGGAGGCCATCTGCTGTTTCCCCATGGTCTACTTTATGGCCGGCACCATAGACAAGTAGGTGCTTGTAGAGGAATCACACACATCCTTCACAATGAAATAACCATTCTCCAATATCAATCTATGCTGAATTGTTTTTGTAGTTTGGACAATCTTCTGCAGTGTGGGATTATTTATGCTGATAACCTGGTCGTGGTGGATAAAGAAAGCACCATGAGTGCAGAGGAGGACTACATGGCCGATGCAAAAACCATTGTGAACGTTCAGACCATGTTTCGGCAAGTCGTTTTCTTTGATCCCATATCATAGCAATAATAAATAGCATTTATGTCTGTACAGCTATATACTATTTTTCTTTTAATGGCTCTCTCTGTATTTAGGTTGTTTCCCAGTCTCAGTATTATCACTGAACTAACACATCCCTCTAATATGAGGTTCATGCAGTTTCGTGCCAAAGACTGCTACTCCCTGGCTCTCTCTAAATTAGAGAAGGTAAAAACCTCTCCCAGAACAAAGCACATTTTCCATCCTACCGGATTTGATTTACTCATGCATTATTAACAGCTGTGGACTGTAATCATAGAATAGATGTTCAACTTAAACAAGCTTTGAATACGCTCAATACTGTTTGACATTTTAGTATACGATTTTGAAGGAATAATGATTTACAATCGCACTTATCCTGCATCATTTACAAGGGGATGGGTTTCCATTTGAGTCTGCTTCCTTTTCAGCACGTCGGCTAGCATGCTGAAACTGATATGTACAATAATAAATGTGCTTTCAATTATATTGGCATACTTTTATCCTTTTCATCGTCATCTGATCGGCTTTCATATTTTAAACCAAATGGTATAGTCTTGAAAGTTTAATTTGCCATGTCAAATAGCAGTAATTTAGTATTGGTATTGATTGAGGAAGTGGAATTTTGCATGACGTACTGTATGTATACACATGTGAAGAGCGGGATATAGGAAATAGAGGCACTCTCGATATATAACTCTACCAATCAAATTCATTGTTGGCGCAAACTGATGTATACATTTTTTCAAGCCGTATAAATATATAAAGTGATAATATGAATTCAAAACTACATACAGCATAACATCTTTTTATGATCTGCTTTTCAGATAGAGAGAGATAAGGGATCTAATCTTGCATTCATGTTCCGCCTCCCGTTTGCTGCAGGCAGGGTGTTCAGTATCAGCATGCTGGATACACTCCTCTACCAGGTGGGCTGTTTTTCTGAACACGTTTCAGTTTTAAGCTTACCTCAAGTTAACATCACTGTGGGCCCAGCTTTTACTTTCATGAAAAAATATTCACAAGATCAAAAGAAATAACTGAACATTGTCACTTGTTGTCACTTGTCACTTGTTCATAACTGAACAAGTGACAATTAACAATAACACCATTTACTTATAAGGCAAAGTGGTTGTAGATTTAAGATCACATTAATTACAAACCAAAGCATTACAAAAAGTATTATTTCTTTTTCAATTTAAATAGTTAGACGTCTTATATTGCGTAAGTAAAGTAAAGACAAATCTCCACCTACTTTTTACACACACACACACACACACACACACACACACACACATACACGTTATTCCTCCGGTGGATTTTAACATCTTTTAACATTGAAAAATATCTTCACGATTTTAAACAGATTTCAGGTGTCAGAGTTTTCAGGTCCTCAGGCTTTCAGACAGAGGAGTCATATTGATTTTCGTTGGTCAAACTGATGTGCACCATCTGAGCATTTGTGCCTACTCACTCTGTTTCTTCTAGTCTTTTGTTAAGGACTACATGATACCTATTGCTAGACTCCTGCTTGGGCTTGACACAACCCCAGGCTCTGGCTACCTCTGTATGGTAAGCGTGCAAACACACACACACCCACACACAATTAATTTATTGGATATTATCTCAGCCCTATAATATTGCAAGTCATGAAATGTGATTGTTTTTCTCCTCTAATGAGAAATTATAGGATATTAGATACAAATCACAGGCACAGGGAAATAGATTTATAGCACACATGCCTCAAGCTGCATCCTGCACATACTAATCAAGTGCGATATCCCTGGTGTAACAGATGAAGGTTACAGAGGAAGACCTATGGATCCGGACATATGGAAGGCTTTTTCAGAAGCTCTGTTCCTCCAGCGCGGAAATCCCCATCGGCTTATACCGCACGGAATCCCACATGTTCTCATCTTCAGAGGTAAAGCTAAAAAAAAGTCCAATCAGCAATATCTCACATTTTCATTTATTTTCCTGCCAGTTTGGTCAAGCCCAAATAATTCATCTGGATATCACTGGTGGCATTTTTGTTTAATAATTAAAAACTACATTGCGATTAGTTTGTCTAAATAAAAGTCACATTCTTATAAAAAAAAGAAAAAAAATTCCATCAAACTAATAAAAATGACCCGTCACCTCTTGGGTGATCAGTCTCAGGTGTCTGTAAACGTGGATGAGTGCGAGGACCCACGGGACCGGCGCGAGTCCTGGAAAGAGAAAACGGCTCATAGGAACTCGACAGGCAGTGACCAATCAGAACATCCACTTCTGAGGAAGAAGAGCATGCAGTGGGCACGAAGGTTAAGCAGGAAGAGCACAAAGCCCCCGAGCCGTGCTGAACGCATTAACCAACAACGCCTCAACCTCTATAGACGTTCTGAGAGACAGGAGCTCTCTGAACTAGTGAAAAACCGCATGAAGCACCTGGGCCTGCCCACTATTGGCTACGGTAAGTCAGCAGGGCAAAACTCTGGGTGTTATATATCACGTTTGCTAGTTAGACATGAAAAAATGGGTAAAACTAGATCAGATTCTACTTTGTTGTAGCATGTGGGTCATTCCTTGTATACCACATATTTGCTGTCAAAAAGCCCTTTAAGATTATCTGTAGAAGATCTTTATCCTTTGGTTTTTACCTTTTTTGTTTACCTCCTACTGGTAGAGTAAGAGTAACATTTGTATCACCTGAACTTACTGAGACGAGGCTCAAACTGTCATCACCATCCACTCCATACACACACTGATGTCCGGGTGAAAGTATCTGTTCTGTGATAAGGTTTGCGTCCTGTCTTTCACACAGCAACACACAGCAACAGAGCAGATGCTTACAAACAGCCGATGCTCACAAACAGCCCTCTGAGCCAACAGGACTTTTAGCGTTGTTCTATTGTGATGCAGTGTTTCTCAATGGTATTCTTTAACCTGTTAAATCTGGATATTTTAGTGTGTGTGTGTATGAAGTGTGTGCTGATTACATAACGCATCTTTCTTTAACAAATAATTTCTGTCTCAGCTGGTATAGAAGGAAAGGAGATAACAAAAGGTGGTAATGGATCAGGAACAAAGAGGTTTGATTTAATTTAGCATATTAGTAAAAGTACAGCAAAAGAAACATTACCCACACTTTTTTAGGGGGCTTTGAAGCACCATTTGCCTTTTATTTTTAAAACTTTCTTTCCCTACACACAAGCCTTCCTTAAATCACCACTCTTTTTGGGGGGCTGTGAGGCACGCTCTTATCCACACATCTTTTACCACAAAGTCAATACAATATATAGGGTTATTTCCCCAAACTTTACATACATATACATGGGGTTGGGTGGAACCTTTGGTTTTATACCAGCTGAGAAAGAAGTTTGACAAAGTAAGGCACAAAAACATGCAGAACACCGGAAGCTTGATGATTAGCACTTTCATAGAGGCAAGCTTTAACCCACTGAACCATTCAAGATGTCAGTTTCTACATGGGGTAATATATGGGCTTAACAAGTATCTTATACAAGTAATGACCTGTATATAATCAGTGACCATATTGATTATTTAAATGTATCTGATTATTTTTACAAATATAGTTATAATCATTTACAAATTCTAGAAGCTTGTGTCCCACTGTTGTACTCAAACACAAAGTCTGAATGTACCTATTTGTATTTCATGCCTTTACTAATCTGTTTCTAGAAGAGCTAAGTGTTGAAAGTGCATAGAATTAGCAGTTCCTGTGACTTATATGTCACAGGAACCAACAGGATTGACTGTTTCTATGTATTTTCTTTGTATTTTCCAGCTAGAAAGTGCGACACAAAGCAGGTCATCAAATTATCCAATTAGCTTACCATCTTCAGTTTAAGGACAACAGTGGTGCTAAAACTAATGTGATGTGTTTTAGATAACACAAATGAAAATGGAAAAAGTGAATATTAGAACGCATGTATGATATCCCATATGTCATCATATTTTTTGTTATACTCTGTTCATACCATTATACCATTTCTAACCAGTCTAATAGACGTAACATTTATTTATTCAGTAGTGTTTAGAAGACTGACTGACTGACTAATAATAATAATAATAATAATAATAATGATAGTAGTAGTAAAAATAGATTTCCAAAATGTTATTGAATTTTTTTTATTTAATTAACTGTCACAGTGATTTGATGGCACTTTTTGTAATTAGACATTTATTTACTTAACATTTATGAAAGGAGTCTTCAGTGACAGAGCTTTTTACCCACTTCAGGATGGAGGATTTTGTGCATTCCAATTTCTCAGTAATGCAACAAACTGCATTGTTTATATTTAATAAGAACTCTTTATAGCTGTAAAGCTGAAATATGAGGAACTAGCTTGTCTCACAGAAATCACTAAAACTGGAATATATATTTATCAATTTGACTTGGACAAACATAAGTGAAAAAGTGTTTGACAGTGAATTAAACTAACATGATTGATTATCATTTATGACTGTATTTTACTTGTCATGTTCTCAGTGTTTTGTCCTTGACTGTTCATCATGTGGATGTTGTTCCTGCTTCAGCTTAAGTTATACTTTCTTTTCTTTTTTCCCCTTTGTACATTCTATTCAGCTTCACATATATAAATATATATATATATTTATACTACTACTAATAATTATATAATTATGATATTATTGTAATATAATATTATTGATACTGTTAGGATGTTTGCTAAATCCACAAAAAATATATGTATATAATCTTGGATAAACTCTCTTGTTTCTCGTGTGCACGATAAATTCTGTTTTGCTTGCTTGACCCTTGCATTCTTATTCTCTTTCTGCTTTGCTTCCTTCCCCTTTGTTCCGTAGAGGATGTAGCTAATTTAACTGCGAGTGATGTGATGAACCGAGTAAATCTAGGATATTTGCAAGGTAACGATGCAAATAAAAGTCACTGTATGTGTCAGTTACCCCATTCCAATAGATTAGTTCCATTATTTCCTTTATTTTATGGGTTGTATATGGGTTATATAATCCTTGACTCTTTGTAAGGGGGGAAATGGTTATAATTATTGTGCACTGAGGCAGAACCACCTTGTTTCAATATAGGACTTCAGAGCTAAAGTTCTCTCTTCAATCTTTTTTTTTTCTAGAACGACAAAAAAAGATGAGTCATCAGGATAATTTTAATATCTCCAAAACTGGCTGAAGCCTGCACTTCTGCTCCTTTACATCTGATAATAAAATCGCTTATGAGCACAATATTGAAAATGGTGTAATGCCTCCTGAGTGAAGTTTGCTTTATAGGAAAAATCCACCCTGATCGCCTTGCATTTAAACCTTTATAATTAACTTGTGCTCTCTAATGGCTTTCAAGATTATTTTTTAAAATCTCTTTCATTAACACAAGCTGTTTTTTTGGCTTTAATTAACAGTTTCGTACTTTAGCCATTTGACAACCAGCTGATAGTGGTGTCAAGTGGGACAAAGCCTTTGCTTCATCTCTCGCTATGAAGAGCAATGCAGCAGCGCTTCAATATGTTAGTGTGTCAAATGCTCTCACCTTTTTTATCACTTGACTCTGAAAATAAAGTAAAATTTTATGCTAATAATGCCAACATTTGTGAGTAGTAGATCACTTACTAGTGGATACAGGTTTCTGCCGTATCTCAGCACTTTATTGCAAAGCTTCAATGCATTCTGGGAACTGAATATGACTGAACGATGCTGGAAAATATACCCAAGTGCTTTTGGAATTATATTAAAACCTGATGGTTATCACTTGATTAGTGATTTTTTTCCCCTATTGAATATTATTGGTGCAACTGTGCTAGCCATGTCAGTTTGTGAGGTCTGTTTGACACACTACTTTTACAGGAAATTACAGCACCGACCAACAAATAATCCACAGAAAAATCAGTAAACACTACAAATATTTCAATAGAAAACCTTTTTCTGTGTTTCAGGGTGGAGTTTTTCTTTAAGTAATTATACAGACAGCATACAAAAGCAAACTGTACGAATGATCCAATTTCTATAAATAGATGCATTCCTGTAATCTTTGATAGTAGTTTAACAACAGTATCACATCCTTTTATGAAATTCAAAGGCAAGCGTTTGTTCCTGTATGCTACTGTATATGTATTTTTTAAGTATCTTCTGTTTTTTCTGAGAATATTTAAGGATAAATGGTTCACAGGAAAAAGATTCCAAAAAGCAGAATTTTCCATCAAAAAGTGCACGAGCCATGTCTTAGAATAAGAATAAATCAATAAAACGGTATCTCAGTCTTAAATGTTTTTGGCCCTGATTTTCCTTAGACCAGTGATGTAGTTCTTTTTCTCCTCTGTATGGTACCACCTTCAGAGGGTACCTACATGACAGAGGGTACACAAGGTACATTCCTAGTTATAGGCACCTGATGATGATGTTGATGATGATGATGATGATGATGATGATGATGATGATGATTATGTTGATGATGATGATGATGATGATAAGGATGTTATGCTGAAGGACTTTGATTCCAGGATGTTTTTGGACAGAGTGGAGTAGAAAGCATTCTGCCTGTGTTGGGAAGATGACACCTGAGATTTTAGTCACACTTTTAAACTCGCTGTAAGATATTACCGAGAAACTCGTAGGGAAGATGCAGAGTTGCACAGCACTTTTTATTTTCCTGTAATGATTTCATTTTCTTTTGTCGTCTTTTTTCTATTGAGTCCCACACTACCAATGTATTTTGCTTCACTCTGATTGGTTGAGCCTTGCCTTGGTGGGTGTGTCAGATGCTCTGAGCATGTCGTTATCTGTGTGTCAGTCCTGCGTGTTGGCATGGCAAGCTGGCAATGTGAGGTGGTCTCTCTGAATGGCAATCGATGCAAAGGCCAGGTGTATGGATGGCTCAATGATTGGCCGCAGATAGCGTGTGCATGCGTGGGCGCATGGGAGGCGCTTGCAGCTGCATGGTGGTACATAAACTCAGCCTTGGCCGCACAATAACGGTCAGCCCTTTTCTCTCTTTCACCCGGCCTGGCCGTATAAGTGGCTCAAACAGGTGGGTTTGGACGAGCAGAGGCACTTTGTCCCTGAGCTTGAGTCCCCCTTCTATCTCCCCAGCATCACACTGCTCAGTCACTCACACACAGGTAAAACACACAGCGCTGGCCCTGAAACCCACTCAACCAAGCCAGAAAGAAGTATGACTGTTAAGAAGTAGTTTGATTTGCACACACACACACACACACACACACACACACACACACACACACACACACACACACACACACACACACACACACACACACACACACACTGACATTAGTGTTGATTTACATGGACCAGGCAAGACTGTTTTTAATTCAGTATCTAGACACACTTTTATATTTAAAAGCAAATCCAAATCACATACTATACAGCTATTAGTTTGTCACATACATCAACCTTGACCGATATGTGTAATAGAGAAATCTTTAAGTTAATGTTAGTGGTTAATAAGTGCTGTATGGAAGAGTTGTACACATTAACAAATCCCTTCTTTCATTTTCTCCTTTACAGATGAAATGAACGATCATCAAAACACATTGTCCTATGTGCTGATCAACCCTCCTCCAGACACTGTTCTGGAGCTCAATGATATTGTGTAAGCCTTCGCCGAATCACAGCATTTTGATCTGTGCTGAAACTAGCATGAACTCGATACCATTCAGAATATCAGAAATGTTGGCTTTTAGAAACTAAAATAAATTAGACAATGTGTAGGGTTTTCCCATGCCATGGTACACTAGCGCCACTTAGAGGTAGCTAACAAATATGACTGTTTATTTATTGATTCCTTTATATCGCAAAATATATGAGAATAATGGATGCTATTTAATGAACAACTATATGAACAAAAGTATTGGGACATCTGCCTTTTCCATCCATATGTGGTTCTTCCCCAAACTGTAACCACAGTGTTGAAGGCATACAAGGATGTCTTTGAATGTGGTGACATTAAATATGAACTTGGAGAAGTAAATGTGTCCCTGCATGACAACCCACTTATAACAGCAAATGGGGACTTAATGTAGAATAGGATGTTCAGTAAGCACATAGAATCGTATGGTAAGGTGTCCACAAACTTTTGATCGTATAATGTGTGTTTATAATATATATATTGGGGCTGTCAAAATTTACGCTTATTCATTTTATTGATGCGCGATTAATGCAGAACACATTTCACCAATTTTTATTCAAATTACAAAGAAAGAAATATTAGGGGTGAAATTAAAACCTTCAACGTAAAACATTTATTCACAATGTCCTTTCTTTACACAGATATAAAAAAAATAAAATAAACGCCACTGAAAAATTATTTTAATCACTAAATATTTGTTTTACTGATGCGCCAAGTCTCAAATCAAGCACCAAAAATGATTCACACATCCGGCAGATAAAACTGTCTGTGTGGAAACAACAAGATCTGTTTGGTCTCCTGATCATTTATATCATTTAAAACTCCATAATTACTTTAAAACATTTACAAGAATATTTTGTCTTCATGCTCTAGGTTGTGTTTGGTTTCACTAATAATAAACATACATTTGCATGAAGCATTCATATTTGTCCATGCTCATGTTACAGTTTTTCTCAGCTGCTTTGGAGCATTTCTCAAATCATCTTTAGTATTTGCAAACCAGTAAGTGAATTCTCAAAACAATGTGTACAAACAGCGCAACACATTGGATTTTTTGCAAAAGCCTATACTTTTCTCAAAAGTAAGTATTCGTGTCAATGAACATCTCAAAATGAAAAGTCCCATTGTCATTGTTCACAAACAAAATCATCAAAATGTTTAGTCATGTTGTCAATATGATGGTGCACAGTTTCAATATTTCTTGATATAAACTATGGTTTGGATCACAGTAATCGAAAATACACAAAATTTGCCTTCTGTTTGGAATCTATGAATTTCAGCAGCACAAATGTATTTAATTTGATTGGATATTTGATTTATATTGATTGCAAGAGAACGGACAGGATTCACACTTTTACTGTACTGTAAAGTGTTCGTTTGTTTCTTATTTGTAATCCATTTTCAGAATTTATAATTCTTCGCTTTGCTCTGGCTGTATTCACTCTCCAATTGAAGGTTCACGAGATTCACCTTTGACCTGTTTTAGAAAACTAGTTGATCATTAGTTGATCTGATGCCGTTCACGCTCTTTTATTAGTGACATTCAAGATTCATCTGCACAATTCATCAATTCAACACATTTACAAAAAAAAGTTTAATAGAAATTTTAGATGACAGATGATGACAACTGGTTTAATCATTTTGCATTCAATGACGCATCTGATGCCCAGATGTTTTGGGGGTTAAGACAATTCAGGTGAAACCAGTATAATATATTTTAAGTAACATGAACAAAGACATCTGATACTGTAGAAAACAGCAGATACTTGTACACAATCGATTAAACGAATGTACAAAATCATTCACAATTTAATCAAAGCAACAATCAATGTTTTTTTGATGAGCACAAATAACTAAATGATGTGGAGGATGAAAAAGTAGTTTATGAGAATTTTATTTCTGATCTGAGAAACGCGCCAAAGCAACTGAGAAAAACTGTAAAGATTTTAAAAACCTGAAAAGTATTAAGCGTTTTGAATCTTACATTTGGAAGAGATAAAAATGTGTAACTAAGTTGCTATTAATCACGAGTTATCTCAGGCAATTAATCGTGATTAAATATTTGAATCAATTGACAGCCCTAAAAAAATGTGTGTATATATATATATATATATATATATATATATATATAATATTCATTGAAGAGTTGGTGTGATGGAAATGGGAATATTAGGGGTTTGGGATTATATATTAGTGTACATGTCTAATATTGCTAATAAATTATACACACACACATACACACACCTATCTATGCTCCAGGTATATCATCCGGTCAGACCCATTGGCCCATGTACCCGACGAGTTGCCCGGGTGCCAGGCAGGTGCCAGGCTAAAGCAGGACTATGGCACAGAGACACGAGGAGAAACTCATCTCTGAGAAGCAGAGCTCAGCTTGGAGCATGCATGAGGAGTGCCTCCTGTCCCCGATACACACCCATGAAGCACGCTGTCCTCGAGCACCACAGGAAGAGGGGTGAGGGTGGGGTGTAATTACACGGTCGCTGACGATTTCCCCTGCTTTTACCTTTTCCATGAAGTGGAATCTGTGTGCACTTTGTAGTAAAATGACAGATTATGGGGAGAAATGTCATGTTCTGGACCAAACACACTGTTCAAGCCCATTCATCCTCTGGACAGTGTATGACATACAGAGTGAGTGAGAGGAAGAGAAACAGATCACGACTGCCATTTAATTTAATAAGATTTTAAGAAGAGATTAACAATCAGTAAATATACTGATACATTTTTTTTTTGTATATACATGTAGGTACATGTTCTTTTATCATGCTTACTGGACCATCAGTATTTATCATACATCATATTATTGTTTTGTGATCGAAGCACAAGTATTTCCAATTAGAACTTCTCAACCAGTGAAATCAAACTATCACGTGAACTATTTGATTCATTCCTAAGTGCATTGATTATATCAAGTATTATCTTTTAGTATGATTTATGTTTATTGATCCAATCTTTTTATCACCACTTTAAAAACCTGCAGCAAAAAAATTGAACCAGTAATTACTTTTATATCAAATATCACAAGCTTCATGCTGTTTTTATGGACACCCTGCTTCCACAGAAGGGCTGCTCATGAAAAATTATTTGACTGAAAATATCCTACTGATACAAATCATTCAATTTAACCATTCGTAATTGCACGCCACCTTTTTTCAATGCCACTTTGCCTGAGATTTACCAACAAAGTGTTTTCCCTATTTGTATTAATGCCAGAAGTCAAAAACTAAAAAGTTCTCTCATTTTAATCCATATATTTATTTGCTTTCAATTTGCATGTTACATTTACTATTCAGTGCCATTCAAAAAAAAAAAAAAAATGAGTACAATATTAGAATCTGCCAGATATTTTGCACTAAGCTCTGCTGGTCGGAATGGAGTAGCGTAGTCTAGCATGACCCTTTAACCCTAAACTACAAAGAAATGAGGCAGCAAGGGAAACCTAAAAGTAGTTTTCATTTCTTGTTTTAACATTAAAGACATTCATTCTAAAGCATATCTAAGCTGCTCATCTCTACATGTTGCATGCGATTTTAAAAGCTACATTGAAACAGTAGTATAGAATAGTTTCTGGGGTTTTTTGTTGTTTTTTCGGGGCAAACTTTATGTGAAAATCCAGAACAGCAAACCTTGAACTTTTCTGTTGAGTTCACAATTCATTTCATGAAAGGGTATATTTATAAAAAAAATAAAATATATATTGACTATTAGATGCCTTGCAGCAGTATATTTCTGTTGGCCCTTCATGGTTGTCTCCAGTGACTGCCGTAGTTTATTTATCAACCTCTACTTCAGTTCATCCCAATGAGCAAATAGAAATCCGTTGAGCCATATTTCCCATACTTGTCCATCTCAGGTGACTGAGGAGAAGCAGCTGAACTAGCATAAGGAAGATTTATCTGAAGTAAACAACATAAATATCACCGCACCTCTCAAAATGTGTCAGCCATATTGAGAGGAGATTTTGTGCCATAATTCTTGGCCAGTCATAATTCAACAGCCTGTTTCAAGGCAATCCTTTGGAGGGAGGGGTTTGGCTTCAAGATCCCTTGAAGAGCACAAGCTCAGTTTGTCCGCATGTTTACACACACACGCTCAATGTCTACATGGAAAGCCAGACAGCAGATAGTCAATACTTCTCATCTACTAGATAACTAAATGATCATGCTCATGTCTACCTGTGAAGAGTGGATTACCTAAAAGTCGACTCTCCACTCGATGTTTATTTCCTTTTCTCCTTCTAAGCATTGAGAAAGGCTGTGCAGTATGGTGCATGTTAACATAGTTTGCAAACTTCCTTTGTGAAACATGTTCCATTTCATTACCAAACCACTGACCGCCTTTAACTCTTTTCATTTTAAGACCCGTAGAGTCGCGTCAGCATTTCACTAGACGTAGAAGACAAATGGACAAATGCATGTCCTTTTATTGCCAAACTTTACAAGAGACCTATGTTTACATTTGCTGACTCCTGGTTTTTTTGTGTAGAACAGTTACATTGTAACGGAAAACTGATCCATTTTGTACAATTTCTTATATGAAGTCTGTGTACTTCCAACATGTACGAATGATTCAATAAATGCTGCATGCAGCCAGAAATAATGAGTTTCTTCATTCGTATTTATTTATTACATTCAGAACAGGTTTTCTAATCATTTTCTCTTCATTCTACATAAAACTATTCTTATAGGCGTACTGTAAGCAAGGAAAACAAATCATAATAAGGTGTGGTTCTAGTAAAACTATCAAATTCTGTTCCCACCTTCAAGTATGTTATTTTAAATGAGGGACTTTTATTCTACTTGTGTCACAGCAATTTGCCATGATTGAAATTTTGAACTACATCACAGCTACTGTATAAACAATCACCCTATCGCAAACTCCTTTCTTGACTCTGTCTTCAAGTTATAAATAAATACAACTTGTCACTTTTTTTTCGATCCTACTCTCCAGACAAAAAAAACAAAACAAAAAAAGGACTGATGCTGGAGACCACTTCCATGGATGCTGCATGAACATCTCCTTAAAGCTTTCTTCAATCATTGATTATTAAGCATATATTATGTGGACCATACAAGTTTCTGTGAGTCATTACAAATTCCAATGCAATAGAACGAGCACATGTATGTATAACTTTATTATATGTTGTGTTATATATGCACACTATAATGGCAAAAGTTTGTGGACACCTGGTCATAAGTATAATTTGTGCTTTTTGAGCATTGCATTCCACATTAATCCCAATGTGCTCTTATAATTCCTTCCACACTTCTGAGAAGATGTTTCACTAGATTTTGGAGTGTGCGTGGGGAAATTTGGTGATGAGGCCTGGGGTTCAGTCAGTGTTCCAATTCATCCCAAAAATTGGCGTCTATAGCAGGCCACTCAAGATCTTTGTCTCCAAACCATGTAAATAATATCTTCATGGAGTTCGCTTTGTGCACAGGGGAATTGCCATGCTGGAACATTGGGGTTTCATTGGGTTTGGGTTTCCAAAATCAAGTGAATGCAAAATTTCATTATACCACCTCCAAAGACATTCTTTACAATTGTGTGCCTCTAAATTTGTGGTAATAGTTTGGAGACATATTTGCCACATATGGTAGGAAAGGTCAGGTGTCCTAATACGTTTATCCATATAGTGTATATATAATATATATGTTCCTCTTGCCAAATTATTACCCAAAACATTATTTTTCATGACTTTTCCAATTTCTGTAGATTGCCATGGTGCATCCTCAAGGTTTATTGACTTGCTTTATTTTTTGTTTATTTATATGACTTTTCCTCCACCTTTCTCGTGTCCAGCGACCATGGTTCTCCACCACCTCATGTAGAAGATCTATGAAGGTGTACTCATTATCCACTAGCAGGTTATCATCACTTGGAGATCCTCCAGAAGGGTGTGCACCTGAGCCGGAGTGAGACTGATCCCTCTGTCTGTCTCTAAGCACTTTGCTTTCATCTCTTTCCCCACTTTTTGGCTTCCTTCCCGGTATAACTCGTGTCTGTTCACCCTTTGGCGTTTGATTTGTCTCTTTCTTTTTGCTGCTTCTCATCTTCACTTTTTCGGTAGCTTTAGAGCTCAACCCTTCACACAGTGGCTTGATAGTGACCAAGTCAGAATGGGCCTCAGCATTTACTGGAACATGAGTTTTAATCATTTCAGACTGTCCTTTGTTTATATCAACGTAATCTCTAGTCAAACCGGACAGGTCTTGGTTACAAGATTGATTGACGAACTCTCTAATTTCCATTGAAGTTTCCGCGAGTTGAAAACGTACAAGGTCTTTTATTTGTAATTGTTGTCCAGGAAACCTTGAACCACCAGCTTGTGGGATATTTTCTGGAACACCTGAAGACATGCCTGATGGAAGCATGCCTATATGATATTGTGTGACAAAAATGAATTCAGGAGAAACATTGAGGGCCTGCTGGGTTTGAGCCAAATGCTTTTTCCACTGAGCAGCAGTAGGAGGCCAGGACAATGTGCGCCTGATGGGTCTTAAATTCAATTGTTCAAAGGATGCCTTAGTGCGAATCTGCTCTGGATTTGGACTTTGCTTTTTTGGATCGGCTCCAATAGTGAAGTAAGGAATGTTCTCAACATCTCCCAGTGCCTGGAAGTCATCATCGTGCGTCTGAGGTGCTTGGGATCTTGCTAAACTGGAGCTTAAATCATATTCATCAACAACAGAACCAAATTCTTGCTCACTGGCTACAGAGTCTTCAGTATGTAGAAATCCCTGACCTTCTACATTTCCCTCTAAATGATATTCATCCTTTTCTCCTAGCTCTAATCTCTGCTCATATCCGACTCCTGTTTTTAAAGTAGTGATAAACTCATTATTGAGTCTCTCATGTCTATATTTTTTCTTCAATTCAGTTTTTCCCACTTGTTTCTCTTCTCCTTTGCTTCCATGCTTGCCTTCTTTTTCCTTTAATTCTTCCTTTTGATCGTCAAACTTCTTAAGTTCCTTTTCTATCCATCCAGCATGTTTTTCTTCATCCTTCACCATCCACACTCCTGGACCTCCCATTTGAGTGTCTGGAAGTTTTCCAGAACCATCAGATCTTGAGAGTACAGGCCCTGCTGATTTGGCTCGGCCACTCATCTCTCCTGTTTGAAATATTCTTGTGCTGTAAATCTGGTAAATTTGTGACTCCGGTACTGTCTGGTCCAGCTTTATTAAAAGTCTGTTGTTTGATTGTTTCATTTTATGGTCACAGGAAATGGATTTCAACCTGTTTGAAATTCCTGACATTGCTTGAAAGTCTGGTTGGGCTTGTCCTTGTCCTGGATTAGCATGTTCTTGTTCTTCTGGTAAAGGTTTGATGGTCAACAAATGTTTTTGTTCTTGCTTTCTGTGATACAAAACTGACAAAACACAGATAACAAGTACCAGGGCACAAAGCACCACTGGCAGAAGATATTTGTTAGATTTCTGGTATTCTAGAGTATAATTGTTATGTCTCTAAAGGTGTTTACTGGTAGTAATGAGACACCTGTAGATCAATTCTACTCTAGCTGCAATAAACAATAAGGTAAACACACAGGTTACAAACTACATAGCTTATAGCTGTGATGATTATTTTAATCATCTAGCCAGTAGTAAATACATTTGAAGTTTTGCTGTTGCATACAGACAACATTCAAAATACAATGTGTTAAGATTGAAGAAAAAAAAATACGGAGTTGAAACTAGGGGTATCCCCGAATAGTCGAAGATTCAATGATTCGATGGGATTCGATATTTTTTATATTTTTAACATGCATGAATATCCCCCCACCCCGTGACAGATTTGAGTTTCACTATCCATGATCCGTGAGCATTCAAATATTTAACAATGACTGGGAGATTCTGTAAAGGTATATTCTGTTTTAATTTAATTCTGTAAATATATATATATATTTTTTTTTGTTGTTCCGTGTTAAATGTGAATATAAAATACAGCAGATATATTTCTATACTAATGTGCGTATAAAACATTCATTTTATTCCAGTGTTTGGGAGAACCTACCTACTAAGCTGATAACAGTAGACAAATGAATGCCTCCTGATGTGATGTTTTGGCTGTTTCCAGTGGTAAAGACAACATCTGTTGTAGGGTTCACACACTTAGACACATTCCACACAGGTCTTCCTCGATGGTGAGCTGGGCTCATGCAAAGCACCTGCATCTCATTCGGCAGCAGGGAAGCCGTTTGTAGCTCTGCAGACAACACAATTAAGAACAGACATGCTCGAGACATGGTACACTACAGGCCAAGGATGCATGCTGTACACTATATACTTTTGCATATGGTTATATCACTCCAATCCACATTTATGGTTCATGCACTGTGCTGTTTATCTGTCCATGAACATATGTGAAGTTTAAATGTTGTTTCATTGAAAAAGTGCTGCCTAAATAATAAAAATATATTAAGCTTTAGATTTATATTCATTAATGAGCAAGACAGGGGTGACAGACCAGGAAGAAACTTTTTAGAAGAAACTTTCAACGTCTTCTGGGTGACACCTGATAGTATGATTATAAACTGCTGTGGAGTAATTATATACAGCAGTTTATAATCATACTACCAGGTATCATTCAGAAGACGTTGATTCTCTTGTGTGGTGAGGGAAGAAATGCAGGTGGTTGAGTTGAAAGAGGCAAATGTAGAGGACAGGGGGGTATGGAGACGGATGATCCGCTGTGGCGACCCCTAATGGGAGCAGCTGAAATAATAATAATAAGATTCTCTGAAAGCAAGATTTAGATTTTTGGGAGGCGCTCAAAACAGAGATGAGACATGAGAAATGAGAACAACGTTCATCCAGAACCCTGGTTTTACATAAAACAACAAAGAGTAAAGCTACATAACAGAAAACACAGGGCGAAGGACTAGTGAGTGTCCTCGCCACATAAAGTGCATCGTGCAAAGTGCAATCTGGTGCAAACAGTGCAAGACAGACAGCGCAAAGACAACACAAGACAGTGTAGGACAAATAGACAAAACACAAAATAGCACCACCAGTTAAACCTACTGAATTCATATATTATACAGTACAGTGTGCAGAGAGAACTGAGTGCAGGAGTGTACTTGTAAATTAACAAAATGTAAACAAAAGGGTTTGTGCAAAATGACATCACAACTGAAAAAAATGTGTGGGACCATCACAACAAATAAATATATGGACACCATATATAAGTATAAATAGCCAGGGATCATATTATAGCAGTATATTTTTGTCAGTTGTGATGTCGTTTGCCATTTCTGTCATTCCTGTCCAAAAGTCATTACATAACAAAATGAGCTCAATTTATTCCCCACACCTAATATCATCTCTGCAGTAAATATGGTTGCTGAAATTTAAAAAAAAAAAGTTATAAAATTGTATGTAAGGTCGTGCTTTATAATCCTGTTTATCCTGATGTCTCCTGCTGAAATAAATGAAGCAATAATTACATTTTAGTGCTTGATCACAAGGTTTCATTTATCGCAACTGGATATTAAGTTAATCATTTAATTGTTGGTTAAGAAATATTTTTTTGGATCAGCATTTCCAATTCCGTTCTTTTGTAGATGTTGTTTGGGAGGTTTAGGGATCATCCCTAATATCCCATCCCATATTTTTCACTACATCTTCCTTTTTTTTTGTTTTTTTGCAACATGCATAACTCACATTTGCGCTACTGTACATTCCACCCATATTTACACTGTATATATAGTTATATCAAGTCATATAAGTATATTATCTTCTGACATGTCTATATATGCATAATCTTTGCACAGTATATTGTATATTAGCTATTATATATTATCATCATATATTATTACCTGCTGCACCTTCTGTATATTAATCACCCTCATGCCTGTATATATGGAGCTCATGCACTATTGATCATACTGTTATTTATTGTAAATAGGCCATTTATGCACTTCTGGTTCGATGCTAACTGCATTTCATTTTCTCTGTACATGTACATTGCACAATGACAAGAAATTGAATCTAATCTAATCCTATTAGAGTTTCTGTGTGAATGTAGAGGCAGCTTCTATCTGATGTCGATGGTTGCATATGTGAGCTATTCGAAAATGATGTTTATTCAAGAGGATGGTAGACCGGCAGATTCTGACCTTAGAGGGCGCTATTGCACAAATCTGTAAATGAGTCTTTACAGTTCAATCAGCGCGTCTGTTTCTCCGCAGCACAAGTGGCTGTTATCCAAGCGCGTTCAAGATAACGTGCACGGCGCCAGGCGCGTTCTCGCGCGAACATTTAATGAACAGTGGTTGCTGATGTTTGAATCTACGCTGCAAAATGTAAGCTGCATTTTAGCAACAGCGCCCTCTAAAGTCAACAAGCCGCTGCTGCCACTGCACTGTTCATAGATTTGGCACGTATGTCCTTTAGGAGTCGCTCTTTCGCTATTGAGATGGTTTTTTTGTTTGTTTGTTTTTAAAATTTCTAAAAAAGCTTTGCCCTTTTTGAGTTTTAGGGGCATCACCATGTGCTATAAAAACTGCACAGTTATTTATAGATTATTGGCATTTGTCATATGTGAGAAGAAAATATCACTTTTTACAAAACTATACAATTTACAGAAAGATTGGAAGAGTAGGAAATATTATGAATGATTCTTTATTAAATATTGTACTGAATTTTTGCTAAATCCTAAACAAAAAAACCCACTGCGCATTTTGCTTCAGAAACCTTTCCAACAGCCACATGCATAAATAAACACCATCATAATCCTATCACATTTGTAAATACATTGTTCATTAATACTCACCTCTTAGAAAGAGCGAGAACTCATACACGGTGCAGGAACAGTCCCAGGGGTTCCCATGCACAGTGATTTCAGTCCTGTTTAATGGAATGAAGCTGTCCACACTCAAATGTCTGAGCTTATTGTGAGACAGATCCAGATGTTTTAGCCCAGGCAGAAAACTAAAGCAATCGGATGTAATAGTGTGAATTTGGTTGTGAGACAGGTTTAATTCTGAGAGTTTCACAAGGCCAGCAAAAGAATTTCCATCCAAAGCTGCAATGCTGTTATTTATTAAGATGAGTTTCTCTAGTCCTTCTTTATGGATAAACCAGTCTGAGGTTATATGAGAGAGATCATTACTGTGCAAATTAAGGCTCTCAAGACTCTGAAACTGGGCAAATGCCCCTGGTGCTATAGCTGTAATTCCAATTTGTCTCATAGTGAGGCTGGTGACTGAGGACAGACTAGTGTAGTTAAAAATAGTCGAGTTGATTTCACCCACGTTTCTCACAAAAAACACCAGGGAGGTCAGACCAGGAGGATAGTCTAGAAGAATGATACATCATTAACAGGTAGAAATATGATTTAAGCCATCAGACTGCATCCACTGACAAATGTTCTGCATATAGTAATATAATCTTCTTATTGTATGTTCTAAATTGACAAACTGCAAAATCACTTACCATTTGGGATGTAGTCACAAACATAGTCCTGTGCTGATACACAGGTCAGAGAACATACAAAGCCCAAACTTTGGAAAAATCCCCAGACCAGGAAAAGAACTAAACAGCAATTAAAAACAAAATCCCAAACCAGATCAGTTTATTTTGTCTTATTTGAAGTACCATACATTTGGCATGATTCTATACCTACCTTTCATGCTGCAAAAATGTCCCTTACTCTCCAAGTGACCATCCATCCAGCAAATACCGATCATGAAACCCCCCACTGACTGTAAACTACCTGTTGCTACACTACATCTGTGTCTTTAGTGGATTGTCAAGGATACAGCAGACATCTCTGAGGCATAAATGAAGGTGTTCCAGTCAGGTGACGCTCCTACACACTATTGTCCGACTCACAGACACTCTGAAGAAACTCTCAAAAAAGAAAAAAATAATCTGAAATGATCATGAAATGATGCTCATAAAAATCATGAAAAACAAACTGATACAATGGCAAAATGACATCACATGATGAAGCAAATAATGACAAAAAAAAAAAAAGAGAGTTTATTGAAAATTTATTCAACTCTCAGTGCCAGTTTCAAAATAAATAATGGTAGGGTGGGAGAGTAAAATGACCAAAAGTACAGTGTTGTTAAAAGAACGGTGAGCGAAATAAGTACAAGATTTAGAGAACATATAAACAGACATAATATACAAAACAATTTTAATTTAAAAGTTAACAAATGCAACAACCTATAAGAACCGAAGTCTGTAGTATACCTTCTGGAAAGCAGTAGTTTTAAGAGCTTTCATGGGGCCATTAGTTTTGCTCGTCTGAATTAAATATTAGTGTCTGTTTAAAGAACTTAGTGCCAATGCTTTTGAGCACAAATCTTGTGCCCCATCAAATCCTAACTCTTCACCTTTCATAAAGAAGTAAAGTGCATGTGCAACACTATTTAGATTTTAACCCCCAAACTCAGCAAGTATTTGAAAAAGGATAAGGCAGTGTTGACACCATCAAGCCCCCCCCCCCTCTCCAAGGAATGTTTTTAAACAACGGGTAAATAATTAGACAGCAACTGCAAAGGAAGTAACCGATTATGAATATATTAAATACTGTCATTCAAACTACAGCGACACTCTTCATAATAGAGCATGCTGCTCTTTTGCATTGAGAAACAAAGCTTAAGAGACATCACTCGTGGTTACATTGCATGATAAAAGCAGTAAAACATGATCATGAGTGCATCATTTGAAAGGACGCAGCTGTCCAGTGGAGAAATCACTACCTGTAGCAGTAAAGTAACAAAACAGAGGAGCATCTGAGACATGTACTAAAGCCTATTTCATTCCATATTTAAAAAGGTCCATCGTAGTTCTATACAGCAGTGCTACAGCTGATTTGCCTGTTGAGCGCTGAATAAATAGACACCACGATGCATGAAGGCCAACAAGGTGTATGACTGGGATTGTCATACAGAGACACAGAGAGGACAGTTTAAAGCAGCATGTTGTTATATAAAAAAAAAATAATAATAAAAAAAAAAAAAAAAAAGAAAAGCAAAAATGTCAGGCAAATACTTTACATGAATTTGAGCTATGATCTTTATAAGAAGCAGACCTTATTTTGATCTTATTTTCAGCTGTCTCAATGTCTGTATTTTACAGTCAGGACAAAAATTATCTGATCAGAAAGGAAAACTCTGCTGTGCATGAGCTTGCCAAACTGAACATGTATTTCAAGTAACAAGAACTCAATCAATAAAAATGCCACAGGCTTCAGGTACAGAACAAAAACCTTCACCATGAACTGATCAAACAAGGTGTATGTTGACTGTCCAGACATTCACACATACACAGCTGCTCTCGATGCATTACAAAACAAGAAGAGAAGTTGGTTGTGGACATCTTTGTGGTCTTTCTAAGCGTTGAGTAGGTACAAGGGCATCCCTTGATTACTGTTCCCAATAGCTTCACTTTACACTCTTTTTTGGCGCAGCAGGCCTCTTGACCTGCCAGAGGTGATTATGAATGGTCAGGGCGTCCACACTGACAGAAACAGTTTTGGCAGGGATGATCGTGAACTGCTTGCGGTCTGAACTGTACTTGTAGAGCTTATCGATCATCTTCTTCGTGATGCTTTTAGGCCCCGTGCCAGTGAGTTTGTGGATCTCCTCCGTGTCAGGAAAGTATGAGTAGAGCGCACGGAACTGGCAGCCACCATCACGAAAGAGAATCATTAAATGGTTCGACTCGCTCTTCTCGATCTCCTGCAGAGAGGTGTACAAAATATATTTTCATAATCAAACTGATGCACATGGACACACAAACACTATCGAGACTCTACAAAGTGAAACAAACCTCAAGAATGGAGTTCTTCTGGGGCTCATTTACTTTTCCAGCCAAACAGCAGTGAGAGATGGCATTGTGGATTATCGGCTTATTAGACTTTGCACTTGGCTCCTTGAAAAGTTTAGGCCCTGCAGAGATAAAAATATAAATAAATAAAGAATGATGTAAGTGGGTCTCTAAAACCCACGGATAGATTGTTCGGGTTTTCACTGATTCTACAGATAAAGATAATGAAAGGTATCTTACCAGTATATTCCGCCATAGACGTTGATGTAATGGAAGATGCAGTAGAACCGTTGTCCCAGTCGTGCTCTGTTGTCCGACTGAGGACTGAAAAAGACTCCACAGATTCCCTACTCCTAATGGAAACAACATGCCAATAAGAGCAATAGTGCATGACAACATTGAAAAGGTCACAGACTGGATTAGCTAGAATTAGAATTGACTTTAAAAGCACGATTGAAGGCACACGCACGCATACACACAACCTACCGCTGAGATCCCGCACCTCCCGAGTTTACACTGTCAGCTTCAGTAGCTGCCACAGAGGCCAGTGAGAGATTAGAGCCAGACTGAGCACTGATCAGGTTCCCATCTGGAAATCAAAAACGCTTTTTACATTTCTTTAGTGGTACCTCAGTGGTTAAGACAATGGACTTTTGATCAGAAGGTTATGAGTTCAAATCCAAACACCACCAAGGTGCCAAAGCCTGGCCCTTAACCCTGAACTACTCCATTGTATAAATGAGATTGATGTAAGTCACTCTGAATAAAGGCATCTGCTAAATTTCCATGATGTAATTTTTATACAGGGAGGCACAGGGAAGCAGGATTATTTTGGAACTAGGAGTTCGTGACCCTGGGGCAATTTTTTGGAACCCCTTGCCATTAATTATTATGGAGCAGTGGAGTGGTGTGCAACAAGCACAAGCATTCGCTGCAATACATTTGAATGGTGATAGTACGAGTGTTGCGCAGAGAGAATTTCTTGTGTGATTACAACAATCGAAGAAACAGAAATGCTGCTCGTTGTCAAATGATGACAGCACGAACAGCCTCAATATTCTCTGGTGTGTGGGTAGTTTGTTAGCGCCACCTGAGGACTTCTTTGTTTAAGGCTGAGCCTGTTTTTCCGAAATTAGCAGACGGGACACAATCATGACATCCTAACTGGTAACGATGCCGACATTCCCGTTGCGCAGCACTCATGGATTGGGGTTCCATATGACCTCGCAGTGGTTCCAAAAAAATACTGAAGCCCCAGGTTCGGCAAAATCTGGTTCCAATATTTCACGTTTGCCTGCACCACCTTGTATAACAAGCTTCACCACTAACATGAAAAAAATACAGTCTCCTACAAAAGAAAGCAGTTGCTACATGCAGGTATTGTCAATTTTGATGTTTTGTATTCGTGTTTGTCATCAGCTTCAGAGACTTTTGTTTAAAAAAAAAATAAAATAAAAAAATAAAAAAACTTCACAGCTTGTAAAAATACAAAAAATTTGAGGTAAAGCCACTATGGTGTTAAATAAGTTGTGACCATGAATAATAAGAACTCCACATACTGGAAATTCATTGAGACGACATAAATGTGAACCAGTCACATTGATACGTCACTTTGTCTCTCACTATTAAGTAGCTGTCTGACTGAGATGCATAAAAGGCCTAGAAGTAAAGGCTCTCATACATGTTTTAAACATAAAGAAAGCACCAAAACAATACTTACTAGCAGAAGTACATTTTGGAAGCGTGTTGGTTGAAAGCTCTTCCTTTAGTACAGACTTTGGTCTCTGCTTCTTGGGCTTGGGTTTGGGTTTAGGCTTAGGTTGTTCCTGCTCTTCAGACAACTCTTGCTGTTTCCTTTTCAGGTACTCTTGTTTTATTAACTCCCGTCTGGCTTTCTCTTCTTCTTTTCTGATCCGCTCCTCTTCAGCTTTCCTCCTAAAAGCAAAGCTCGTTTTTTAACAATCAGATTCAATTACATGTTTCACTGGGGTGAAAAGGAAAGCACAAATAAATCTTGCAAGACCCTGCAGCATAGAATTTGGTTATATATTGAGCGTGGTGCAGAATTTTTCATTAGGTTCGATAGGCTCTCATTTTAGCACTACATTGTAGCATTGCAACATACAAGTAAAATGTAAATGAAAGCTAGTGGCAACCAAATTACTCTTTTGTATATTTTATAGTGAACATGTGCATTAATACATAAGTTATATAAGAGGCTATGGGGGTAGGGAAATACCTGGCTTCATCCCTCTTGACCTCAATTTCCACCTCTAGCTGCTGTTTGCGCAGTCGAGCTTCCTCTGCCTTCTTCTGTTGTTTCAGGAGAAATGCGGCACGCTTTTTGGCCATTTCGTCCTCTGCCTTCTGCTCATCCTACAAAATAAAGATCAAAAGAAGGACGTGAGCGATGCAATCTAAATCACTGCATGCATCTGATAAGAAAATAGGCAATACCTTGAAGGAAAAAAAGTCCATGCCAGCTTTCTTTTCTCCATCCGCTGAATCAGAGGGGACTTCTATTACGTTAGAACTGCCTTCATCTGGCTGGGCTGTGTCTGACAAATCCACCTCAATTAGACTGGCCTTGTGTATTGAGCTGTCCTCAAACCCAACAGTAATGTCAGAAATTTCAGAAGGATTCTGCAATGTACTAGGTTCATTAAAAGTCACTCCGAGTGCAACAGAGCTCGGTTCCGTCAAGACTGTACGCAAGTTGGCTTCATCATTAAGATCGTATGTTAGTGTTGTCTCAGTTGGCTTGACTGTCTCAGGCTCAGCTTTGGGGGTCCTGCCCCCTGGACTTGCTCTTGCGTTGGGACTGTCAATGGGAGTGGGTGAAGAGATGTTCTGCCCTTTGCTATGGTCCTTGGACAGCTTTAAATCTGAGGGTTTGGAGCGGGCCCGTGCGGAGGTCAGCTTGGGGGGCTTACGAACTACAGGACTGCCGCTTGGCTCCACATAATGAATAGCTGCTCGAACCTTTGGTTCATGTAGGCTTCCTCTTTCATCAACAGGGGGTGGGGCAGCACCTTGAGGAGACTGATTGTTTTGCTTCATAAGTAGATCTTGCTGTAGAGACAACTGCATCATCTGTTGCTGAATGCTGCTGATAGCTTCATTAAGAATTTCTATGGAGCGGTTGCACTCATTAACGTCTATTTCCTCATCTACGTCTAAGGCACTAGGTGGTATAGCAGCTGCACTCCCCAACTCAAGGGAGGCCTTCTCTGGTTCCTCAGTGCCTTTCTCCCTATCCCTCATTAAATGAAGACAGGAGTCATCTTTTGATGATTGCTCTTTTTCTCCATTAAGCTTTTGGCCATTTTTCAAGTGGTCTAATCTGAAAGACTGAGGAAGAGTATCGCTCTTGCCTTTTTTTACTACGTGCAGGAAGGCAGCTTTTCCAAGCTTGAGTCTTTGCCTGGCACACAAGACTTCCATCTTCTTCTTCTCGTTCTCGATGGCACGTCGCTTTTCTTCGAGCTGCATGTGCAACTGTACAAGCTCTGAAGCTAGCATATTGTTGTTTTCCCGCCCATGCTGTATAGGACTTTGGTCCCGTTTCATTCTCCATGTGGTTAGAGGAAAAGGGAAGATCTCCGAACCATCTGGTGTTGTCCTTTGTGAGCTACTGGTGCTGGAGCGAACGTCCTGATTGCTGCCGTACCTCTGCATCTTTCGCTCCGCAAAACTCGTCATTCTCACACTGCCACTGGCCACACTACTGACCTGTGACTGAACACTTAGAGCAGGACTGGAGCATCTACTACCTTCATCCTTATCCTCATGCTCCTTTACACTCATATCCTCTTGAAGCTTTGCAGATTCCTGATCCTCTTCAAAAAAGGGTCTCTTAGGTGGATGAAGTTCCTTGGTTAGCTCTGCATCCTGATCCTCAATCGTCTCCACGGTCTCTGTATTGTCGTCAGGCAGTACACCCCAAGCCTGAACAGGCCTCTTGTCTTCAGCCAGTGAGGAATGCAGGTAGAACCCAGAAGACTGGTCAGCAGAGGACTCGACACTGCTTGTGACTGGTAATCTGAAATCTTGAGTTTGTCCATCAGATAGAGGCACAGACTCATTGGATTTGGGTTCAAAATCTATCTCAAAATCAGAGATGGCGCTGCCATTTAGGGTCCGATTAAGGTTGTGTGGAGGCCTTCGCCTAGCTGACGAGCTAGGACCTTCTCCGGCACCACCCCTCCGAGTTGCCCCACGCTGCCGTCCCTCTCCAGACTCTTCCTCCTTATTTAAGCATATAGACTTTTCTTTTGCTGGTTTAAGGACAGCCGGCATCAGTGGCTCCAGGTAGAAACTGGCTGTTCTGGAATCTGCATCAGATTCCTCCTGTCTGCCCCATGAGCTCGTTTTAGCACTAGAGGGAGTACACTGGTGGTCTATATCCTCAGTGTTTGACAATGTAGCCTCATTTTTACAGGACTCCTCCTGAATAACGGTCATCATATCATCTTCATCCATGTTAACATTTGCAAGAAGCCCATGACCATTGACTCGTCGAGGGCCACTCTGGTTTGGATGACCCTGGTGTTTGGGTGTGATAGTCGAGGCCAGGCTGTCCTCGCTGATGGAGCATGTGAGGCTAGCACTGTCACCGGAAGCCAAGTCTGCATCACTGTCCGTGACACAGTGAAGAACATATCGACTCAGCTGGGATAGTGGTCTGGTTGGGATTACAATAAAACAGGGCATATGTTTAAAAAAATTCTTTAAAAATATAAAAATAAAAAATTTAACGTGAAGAATGTTAAAATGACGCCAACATCAAAAGACAAAATATTCATTTTCTTATACCTTTGTCTTTTCTCTGACCAGGCCACAGAACCTCGAGAATGACTTTCCTGCGTCAGGGAATTAGAACGAGTTCTACAGCCTGTTTAATGATGATTAAAACACACACGCACACAAAATAGGATATACCAAATCAATACATATTTCACTGTAAGTTTGACAGAATCAATGTAAAATAAAATAATAAAATAAAATAAAAAGGTCCTACCTGATGCATCCTCTCCCTGCTGAGATTTTTGCTGCCTCTGTCTCAATGGTAAAAGTGGATGTGAGGGGCTGAAGGTGGAATTCGCCTTGTTACTGAAACAGAAAGCATTGCCATGTCACCAGAACGCAAAATCAGGGCAAAGGTTATTTGATTTAAATGGGCTTGGATATCTAATATTACCAGACATTATACATCTCTCTTGTGGCTGGACAAATATAGACAACTAGTATTTCATATGCAAGAGGTCCTTAATTAGGACAGAATGTACTCTCATCCACAACGTCACAAAAACACTCTACAGCCGTTTATAACAAATCTTATGATGCCAAAGATCTGTTTATAAAAAAAAAGAAAAATACACTAATAATAAAAAATAAATTCTTTGTTTAGTTATCTGATTTTCTTTATCAGATAACTAATCTTCCAGTTATGCAGAGGTAAAGATATTCAGGCAATTTAAACCTGCCTATTAACAGAATTGAACTTATGCATTTGTGATTCATTCAGTAAATCTAAATTTCCTAAATCTAAAATTTGCATTTTTCATACTGTATATGTGTAATTTAGATCAAGCTTATGAACTTCCAAAAACTTCCATGCCAAAATCGCCATGTCCTAAATATACACTATAAGAATAAGGCTTAAATTATGCAATGTTAGCACTTATTTACCTAAACATAAGACACAAAGGAGTGATTCTGCTTTACAGCATTAGTTGAAGATCCATCCCATCCCCTTGCTACCTTTTAAAAGCCACAAACTTTGCATACTGAACAGGTCCTATAAGGAAATTTCATTTGTGAATGTAATCAGATTCCGAAGCTTGCATGGAGATTATACACCCGTTAACCTGATGATTGATAATAATCAACCAGAAGTAGTTCTTCTTGTAGTGAAATGCATTTCCAGTTTTCCCAGAGTTCACCAAGAAATTACTGGCACATTCAAAATCATGCTGTAGCAAATCTGACGTGCCATTGTGTTTAAACAGTGAATCTTTACATGATCTTTATGTGGATCATTTAATTTATTGCAAAAACAACATAATTATGATTATTTAACTCAGCTTTATGAAATACTGCATCAAAGTTTTAAGGGCTTATTAACACACTTCAGGCACAATGTTTTAATATTTGACACTTTGCACAAATACAATTTTTTTTCTTTTAATGCCGAGCAACGGTTTTTTTTTTTTAAGTGTGTAAATGTGGCCTATAATTGTTTGACCACACATACAAACAGATGATATTACCCCAACACATATCCAGAGAAAATGTTTATGAACAAAGAGATGCAGGATTTCAAGACTTACGAAGGATCAGCTTCCTCAGTGTGCAGGAAATACCTGTTACACACTTCGGGGCTGTTTGCAACAGCATGTGCAGAATCGGCCATTCCGGGTGAGACGAGGAAGCTTCGCTTCGTAGCATTGGAGATGGGCACGGAGGGCCGGGAGCTCTTTGACTGAGTCATTGCTCTTGCTATAAACAGATTCAGGAAAAAAATATATAAAAAAGGCATTTCAAACCTTCGAAACTGAACTGCATAGAATCAATGGACAGCTGGGAGAAAAAAAAAGAAAGACAAAATAAATTCTTACCGTCCTTCACTTCCTGCACATCCCTCGGGTGGACAAACTCAGGCTTCACAATCTCAAACCACCAAAAAAGTTCAGCAATGAATACCATCACATTGTGCTGGAAAAACATAAAAACAGGGGATAAGAAGTACAAATGTGGTGACGAAGGGGAGAAGAAGAAGAAGAAGAAAAAAAGTTATTAAAATCTTAACTTACTTTAAGCACCAGAGGTGAATACAACATGTCTTCTAGTGTTAAATAGAAGCATTTATTCAGGTATTCGTTGGCAAATTCCTTTAATAGCTGGATATTATAGAGGCTGTCTGCTATTGAGGTCACTTCCTTCAAACAAATATCTAGACGAAAGAAACGATAAGGTTAACAAAACAGCTACTGATGTAGTTGGTGTTATTTTTCAAATCAAACTCAAAGCAACTTTACACCTTCCAATCTAAATCTAATCATACAAAATCAAACAGATTCAGGACAAGAGATGCCAAAACAGCACAGTTGACATTGGTCAAGTATAAAACATGACCTGGTTGTTTCCCAATCGTCATTCTGGTTTAAGGGAGGCATTGGACTCCTGTTTCAGGCAGACCGGTATGGAACACAGTGGGTTATTTTGCTTTTCTAGCCTATTTGCCTGACATTCCTCCCTGGTTGCTAGTGTTTTTAATTTGGGTCAACCCAGTCAAGCCATACACCTCTCTCCTTGCAACACCATTACACACAGATCTGCACCACTGTGTGCAAACAACCATACCATTGTCGAAGGCGGTGAAATCACACTTTACACTGCTGATTTGAAATGTTATTTTTTAAGTAACCTAAAAAATTTTTTATAATTAACCAAAACTCATGACTTGTATTCTCACTTTCTGCACTGCAGACACGACTGATTGGATTATTATTATATGGGTGAGTAGGTATACAGGTAATCGTATTACAGAGCCCTGTCTGTGTATTCCTGTAATCTCCGGACTATAAAGCGCACCCAAATATAAGCCGCACCCACTGAATTTGACAAAGATTTTTATTCTGAACATGCATAAGCCGCAGTGTCTACACTGAAACTAATGAACTTTCTCAGGCTTTAACAAAAGACAGTGTCTGTTACACGGTATAACGGGTGAAATATGTTGTGGCTCCTTTAAGAGCAGAGCAGCATTTTGGGAATAAAAAAAGCACTAGTTTTGGAAACCTGCCTGTGCTTATATGATTTCTGTTGCAACTGGAGTTAGCGAGCTCTTCCATGACCCAGACTCAACACGTTACAACGGCTTGTATCTAAACAGTAGCCGACCAAGTAAGTCATTGTTCACCGTCTTCCTCCTTCCTTTCACAACTATTTTTCTCTAAAGGTAATTTTTTAGAGCCGTGCAGCTCGGAACACGTGAGGTGCTTTTTTCGTTTCCGTTCAGAAATTTCATTCATTCATTCATTTTCTCCCGCTTATCCGTAATTCGGGTCGCGGGGGCAGCAGTCTAAGCAGGCCCCCGCCTTCGACTGCTGCCCAATCCTCTACAGCACCATCCCTTACGGTCCCTCCTGCAGGTGGTGAGCCCACAGGAAGGCGGCCCCACGTCACCCTGACATCACGGACCTTGATATTTCCCTCGTAAGGGACCCCCGGAGCATAGAGGGTTAAGGGCCTTGCTCAAGGGCCCAAGAGTGGCAGCTTGGCGATACCGGGGCTTGAACCCCAGACCTTCCGATCGGCAACCCAGCACCTTAACCGCTGGAGCCACCACTCCCCTTGAAAATAAATTTCATTGGTCTAATGCTTTGGTGCTCAGTTTTTTTGGCTTGAAGTTTGTGAAACCGGGAAAAATCCATAAATAAGCCGCTTCATTGTTTAAGCCGTGGGGTTCAAAGTGTGGGGGGAAAAAGTAGCGCTTATAGTCCGGAAAATACGGTATAAGTCAAGGTTTGCTTCCAAAAGACTGCACAGATAAAATGTTAGCTAAAGAAAAAAATGTATAAATAAAATGGGAAGAAAAGCATGAGAAGAGAAGCATGAGCAAAGAAAAGACAGAAAAGCCTGCAGTAAACAAACAAGGTAATCTGCATTGTGGAGGGCAGCACATTTAAATATTTAGAGCACATACCATCAAGCTTCATGAGGTCTGGGCAGTAATAGTGAACCACAGTCAGTAGGGCAGCACCATCGCACACATCTCTCATTAGATCCTCCAGCAGGGGAAAGTGGGGAAGCTGACGGCCAGAGGCGTGTTCTCGTCTATAGCGCACCTGAACAAGTACGAGAAGAGCAGAACAGAGCAGCTTGGCCAACACGTTCTGAATAAACATAAACTAAACTGTTATATGTTAAAAAAAAAAATAATAAAAAAGAAAAGAAAAGAAGAGCCAAACCAATCTTAGTTCATATGAAGGGCATATCTATAAAGCACGCTATAAATATTATACAGTATTGGAACAGGAAATGCGGCACTTCATTTTTTGGTTTGTTTTTATTTGAGTTTGTGATCAAAAGATAAACACAAATAAATAGACAGCAATTCCAGCTTTCAATTCCTGATCATTACATCTAGATTTGTGAAGCATGCTTGTGCGAAACCAAATGATTTTTCAAGCGATCAAAAATATTGCGACATGCAACCGAGTTTGAGTACTGGGTTTTACCTATGACTTGTTTAAAAGTTGACATTGACAAAACCATGACAGCCAGAGAGCTGTCTATTGGTGCAAAGAAATCCTTCCAAGATTTTACATTGGACAAGTCAGTCACCAAACTAAGCATGCATTATACCGCAGTTTGGTGACATCAGTCATGTTACCTCAGTTACTGGAAAGAAGTGATGCAACCTAGCATTATCTGCTTTAAGACAATCTGTTCCTCTACTTCTGCTCCCGTAAAATTGGGTGGTCTACCCCCAAAGGTTGGTGGTAGACCACCCAATTTTTTTAAGGTATTTTTTAAGATGTTAAAAAATCTTTTTTACAGATTTAGATGCAAGAATCAGGAAACAAAAGCTCAAAATACAACCCACCATCTCATTCAACGTTTGAGTTCAATTTAATGTTTTAAATGTATAGCAATAAAAATTTATAGTTTTGTTCCAATACTGTTAGACAGGACTGCATATGCATATACATATACATACATATATATACACATATACATATATACATACACACACATACATACATACATACACACACATATTCCAGTGGAATTATTTCTAATCTGGCAACCACACCCAGCACAAAGCTTCAAAGAAAAAACAAACAAAACAAAACAAAAAAAAACATTAACTCACGTCGCTAAATTTAAGAATCAAGGTTGTCCGTTCCACAGCAAACAGAAACTGGACTAGAGTTAAGTACCATTTTATTAGTTGTACATTAATAAGTAAAAACATCACATTTACAAAAGGAGGAACGGTCATCCCTGACTCTAAAGCTAAATAAGCTGTCAAACACACGGTGAGAACTACAATAGAGAGCAGGAAGTGAGTGAGGCAGACAAAGTGGACGTGGAGGATTTAGAAGCATTGGCTACTCTGTGGGTTACAACAGCCTCTAACATGCAATGGTTCAGTGACACTAGCATGAGTTCAGGTGTGAGGGACACACAAAGCAGAGTGAGAGTGCAATAATGGGTATACATATTCAAAGACCTAGATAGCATCTGAGAGTGCACACCGTAAGCCATTGCTTTACTTGATTTGAAATACATGAGAACTACTTTAGTTTTGACAGATAAAAAAAAAAAAATGTATTCAAATGAAATTTGCAAACGTAATCTCAGAAAAGCTTTTTTTTTTTTTTGGTTAACAAATCTGAGCTATAATGCAGCACAATGTGACTAAAAACAAAAAAACGGAAAATTGAAAAGCTTAAGGTCTGACCAGTCAAAAGTAGCGAGTTAAATTGGGATAGAAATAAATATGCTGTAAACAACCTAAATCTAAATGATACATATTATAACATTAATGTTAACATCAAACTTCGAGGTTATTCCAAAACACTGTGAAACAGGAGGGGAAAAGAGCAATGAGAGTTTTGTATTCGAGAAGGGCTCTGTGAATGTATTTGTCTGGGATACATTGATCACCCTTATTTTTCCTTATTTTACAAACATTTCTATAATAATCGACGCAGAACCACTGATTGATGCAAATCAGACCAGTACAGTGCAGGCAAGGTAACGAAAAAACAATTTCGTTTGCAAAATTACACTAAGAGAAGCACTTTGTGTGGTATTGGTATGGATTGGCTTTTTGAGCATGATGACAAGCTAACTAGGTCTGCAATATGTACATCTGAGGCACAATGCTAGTGGAGTTTGTTTGAGAGTGGTTTTCTCCAACAATTTAACTTAAATAAGCAAGCAAATAAAGACTGATTTAAACGCCTGGAGCAGAATAAAAAAAAAGCTATGAAAGTAAACAAAAAGTAATCAACCAAATGCCTGGTCCAACAGGTTCAGGCCATATATAATCAGCTGAAACGCTCCCCAGGGTTTTTAATGAACACATGAAATTTTCAGTGTAACAATAAACTGTTCAACAAATAATAATAATAATACATTTATAAATATTTGGAACCCATAAAGAGCTTTTCCACACTTTCAGTTTCATCTACAACGATGCACTGTACAATTTAGGGCAAAAAAGGACCAAAGGCTGGGACGGCGCATGAGATTCACTAATCCACACACACACGCGTCTCTTTATTAACACACCCAAACACTCACACACACACGGTGGAATGCATTTGGCTCAGTGGAGTGGAACGTTGATATTGTTGGGTGATTATTGGACAGCATGAACCGCATGGCATCAGCATTTCCTACTGTAATTCGCTGCAACGCCTCAATGGTAGGGTGTGCATGTGCATACATCAACACACACTAATGCGTGCAGTGGTGGAGATGACTGCGCTAGCAGAAAACTTACAGGTACTAGCTTCCAATACCACTTTGAGGGAGACTATCCGAGTAGCAAGAAAGGAAAGTTAGAAGGGGAGAGACAAAAGGGAGGCAGACAGGAATGTACGATCAGAGAAGAGGGGGAAAAAAACAAAACAGAACTGACACCACTAGCTGAGAAAAAAAAATAAAGAAAGAGAGCAGAAAAAGAATGGACTCGTAGTAGGGATCTTTTCTTTGTTACAATGAACAAAGTCCAAAGAAACAAATAAACGAAAAAAATAAACTTATCAAAAGACTGGTACATAATTACACATAGATCATCAATGCACCTTTTCTGAAGTTACAGAAAGTAAATGAGAAGACAGTGATACCTTCTGGTGACTGGGTGAGTCCAGCAGGTGTTGCTTAACTTTGCATTCCTTTTCAGAGATCTCCCTCATTTTCAAGTTTACCTGAAATGTTTAAGACGTAAATATTACCACAGTAAACATAACAAAGGCAACTTTCCTAGACAATCGTACATCTTCCACCCCCATCGCAGACAACTCCTTCATTATATTATGTGCACCAACACAGCAGTTTTACAACTAACTGTTCATTATTACTGGAACATAATGAACACCCCTCGATGCTGGATTGTGTGAAAACTACTATTTGTGATGTCTGCCTTGTGTACAAAGTCTGAAGGCAAGCAAAAATTGAGTTATGCTCCAATATTTGATGTACTTGTTATATATTTTGAACTTATTCCTATGCACTGTCTCAAATTTGAGGGGGAAAAAAAAACAAACAACCTCTTCATTACAATTATTTGTAAGAAAACCCAAATAACTAACAAGATCTTTATCTATTCCACCCATATCGGTACCATGTTACGTAAAAACAGAAAACTGTTTATCTGCAACAGATATCCCTGATCCTTCACATTACCTTGTTAATCCAGAAGACCATGGCGTCCTCCAAGTCAAAGGGAAGCTCTTTGGAGGCGCTAAAAGTAGAGAAGCGCTTTACACAGGTCACCACTTTCTCGATGCTGATCATCTCCACTGTGTAGGCCATCATCAGGGCATCAATCATCGGCATATGTGAGCTCTATCACATAGTTAAGAAACCAAAGTTCAGGGCAGTCGTGTTGCTATTATATTTGGCAAAAAACACACACACTGAGCTCATTTTCCAATCTCGCACGTCAAGGCATAACGGTCTCTGAAATATTCTGTTAACTGCAATGGCCAAAACATTTTACATCACACTGGCAAGCATTCGTGATGACATCATGGATCCAAAAAGCATGAGACACTACAGATACTATGTAAGGACTTTTAAATAAAACTGGGCAGATAAATAAGTGTATCCGTGATTAATCTCCAAGGAATTCTTGAAAGTTGGAAGTTTACAGAAACAGCAGTGGATAGAACGGCTACAATCCACATTGTCAATTTAGATTGGGTTTAGGGCTAAAACTTTTAATTTAGTGATGGTGCCAACTTCTATTCATACATGTGGCGAGATAAAACACACCATAAAACCCAAGAGCTCAATGTGTTTAAAGACTGAAATGAAGGCCACATTGCACCAGTGTACCAGAGAGCAGTGTTAGGAACATGATCATGTTGGAGGAAATGTGCAGATTAAATGTATAAGTGCTTCTAATATCGTGTGTGTGTGTGTGTGTGTGTGTGTGTGTGTGTGTGTGTGTGTGTGTGTAACTGCCATGTAAGGCGCTGTAATATTTAGAACAGTTTTTATGGTTTTTGCATGGCTTTATATCTGATGTGTGAGCAAAAGAAAACTAAAATATAATATAATAATATATTTATAAAATGCCAGCAGTGCAGTGAGACAATAAGCAGTCCAATAAAGTTCAGTAGCAATAAAGTTATTAACACAGATATAGTATAACAGGCCAGTTTAGAGCACACAGTGAGAGCTTAAACAATATATTTAAAAAACAAACAAACAAACAAGCAAGCAAACCAAGATAATCATTTCAGTGGTTTTGTTTTGCTGTTACATGTTAAGTGAAATCAGTACCTCCTTTATGTTTATTAAAAAAATTCTTCAAGGATCGGAAGTGCTTCCCTGAATGCGTGTTGGTTTGCAAAGAGACAATAAAATTTAGCAAAATGTCCAGTTAAATCACAACGATAGACTCTTTTTTTTTTTTCTGTTACGTTGAGGGAAGCACTTCCGATCCTTAAAGACCAATACAGCGGAAAAAAGGAGCTTCTTCCTGCAGGCCATTCGGAGTCTAAACCAGGAAACACCAAGAAACAAAACCTCTCATTCCATCTCACTTTTCCTTCGTTGCACTTTAATGACAATCACACAGGGACATGATGAGATGTATAATATTATTCTTAACCTTATTTTTATACTCTTAATATACATTTATACTTTATTTTTGTTTTATTTTATTTTTATATTCGATTTCTATTTTCATGTTTAGATGCTGGACTGTTGTAAAAAAAGCATTTTACTACATCATACTCTGTATGTGTATGTGACAAATAAAATTGTATTTGAATTTAGCATGAAGTCCATGCATGAAGTATATCACACCATAATAAAAAATACTTTTTTAAAACATTTTCCTACTTTTCACGACCAGCCTTAACACATGAATACGTTTTTATAGCATGATGTAATACCCGAGCGTTAAAACATTTCCTTTTACTTTACAGAATCCAACACAGCAAATACACAACTTGTTACAGTGTATGTTTACAGCGGGACTGTCATGGTAACCAGTCTCTCATTTATCGTGATTGAAGTACTACTTGTGTTTTTTTAGCCTAAATATGGCCAACTATCTCACTCGTGGTACCATGACTGCATATGATGGCTAATTTTCCAAGCCTCAGTAAAAATTGAGACGGGGGAAGAAAAAAAAAGAAAAAGAAAATCGCAAAATTATTTACATTGTGTATTATTTTATCAATATGCTCCAAAATAAACTTCTTTATAAATTAGCCTACTATCTTTTTATTTTAGTTTGCAACCAGGCAGCCTTTTTAGCAATGCAGTACCTTTTTGTTTTTACGCACCAGCCTGTTTCAAATGTGATTTCAAAAATTAAGCCTCTATATTTTATCTAGAGTCAGTCCCAAAATAAGAGCTCAGTCCCAAAATAAGAGCTCACAGCTAGCAAATTAACACAAATTACACGTAAACTGACTACCGATTGAATCGCCCTAATGTACAGCTGCCTGTAAATGACACCTCTAAAGTGATATTTTCTCTTCATTTAAGCAACAAATCTAAAAAGTAGGGATGCACCTAATATTCGGCCACCGAAAAAGGTTTTCGGCCGAAAGACTTTGATCACCGAAACAACACGGCCGAAACAGTGTGTTGTGATGACGCAAACAGAAACCGCGCCTGCAGCAACATGTGTGGACGTATTTCAGTATATCTGAGAAAGACCCACCGATAGCGATTTGCAAAACATGTAATGCCGAAATTTCAAGAGGAGGTGCGTCTGCACGTCGAGTTTAATTTATCAGCTGAAATCCAAACATCCCGATCGTTATGCTGAATATGAGAGGAACGCAGCACAGAAAAGCAAAACCCCTCCGAGCACGCGCACTCCGTCTGTGGCGGACGTTTTTGAAAAGGCAAGGAAGTTTCCCAGTAATAGTGTCAAGGCAAAGGTCATTACACAAAAAGATTATGGAATTCATTGCCTTAGATGATCAGCCATTCTCTGTCGTAGAAGATGTGAGGTTTTGCAGGCTGATCGAGCACATTGAGAGCCGTTATGCCATACCGAGCAGACGACATTTTTCAGAGGTGCGTTTACCTGAGCTGTTTAATGTTGTTGCAACTCACGTCCATAAGCATATAACTGCAGATATTTCAGCAATCAGTTTCACGACAGACATTGTTTGGATTTTATTTTATCCTGTGCATTGTTGCAATGTGCTATAAATAAATATTTTCATAATTTGTAATTAATTTATTCTTTGAAACTTGAATATTAATTTATGCAATTGAAAAAATAATAATTAATTATTTCTTTCGGTGTTTCGGTTTTCGGCCTTGCTTTCCTCTTTTTCGGTTTTTGGTTTCGGCCAAGAATTTTCATTTCGGTGCATCCCTACTAAAAAGCTTGCATGAAAGATGTGTTAATATTTTCTAAATCTTTAAGAATGATGCTGAAACTGCTGGCGTAATACTAGTCATGACAGATTCACACAAAGCAAAGATCACTTCGGTTATACACACTCGTGCCTTGGAACAATCAGGCTTTGTCAAACAGGTTCCTGTGGGTTACGCCACACTAAGCCTTATACAGGGTGTGGGCTCAATCACAAACATTTGCATCTACAGGAATAAAGCTACAGGTGGGTAGACAGTGCTGAATCAACAGCACTTTCTATTTCTAATCACTGCAGACTTAAAGCACAATGACAGAAGTCAATGCAATCCACTCCTTTTCTAACCTTTTAGTAGAATCCCTTACTTTAATGTTTGCCCTGGTGAAAGAGATTTTTACCAACAGAAAGGAAAGAACATTTTTGCCTGCATGACTTGTTGGAGTGGAGATAAGGCATGTTGATACAGGAAGACTTCCGCACACTGGATCATACACCCTGGCCACGCAATGCCATAATTCCTTCCTCTCGGTACATCTGAGCAGTCACTATCACTATCACGGCTTATAACCATCGACACAAGCTATTCTACAAATGCAGCAATTTTCCAACAAATTTTTGCATGCGATTTTCTGAAAACTCCAACCTGTTCATCCCAACTGCATTAGCTAAAGAAAGATTTAACACTCACCATTTTGATTGGTTGACACTTGAGGTCACCCTCTGTAACAGGTGTGTCATCTCCCTCCATGACGTAGATGCCTTTGCGAGACAGGGCATGGATGACTGACTGATGGGACTGAAGGGAAGCTGCCTGGTCGCCTTTGAGAATGAGGCCACACACACGACAATAGAGCTCAGAGGACAACAGTAGCCTGATCACTGGAGGCTTGATGTGCTCCTGCTCATACTGGTCTGTGTAGAAGGGGTCCCTCATGTCCTCTGGGATATGATCTGGAAAACAGGATTGGGGGAAAAAAAATATAAGACAAAGAATAAAATTGATAAAATAAGTTGCAACCTGTTTCACTTTATGTAATAATCAAGTGACCATGAAGCGCAGCCGTCATAGAAAAGACAACTAACGATTACAAGTTAAAGCCAAATCACACCCAAATTTAGTTCTTCCGCAAACTGTTGCCATGAAAACAACTGTCTAGAGCGTTACAACTTCCCTTTAGTGGAATTTAGGGGCCCAAGTATGAGCCAATATTACATGTCCCTGAGAGCAGTGCTAGCTCGAATGAGACATGCTTGAATAAGAACCGAGCCCTGATCTCCACTGTACAGAACTGCTTTTGCGAATGTGATCGTTGAAGACACCAGGGCTTAGAGACATAAGTGTCTAAGCACACTAAGGCTTACTAACGCTTATGCTTATGTGCCTGAAGGAGCACAAATACACACAGCTACAACCCAAAATCTAGTGAAAAACAATCCCAGAAAAGTGAAGGTAATTAACACCTATGGTTTGGAATGGGTGCATGTGAGCGTGATGTTCGGGTGTTCACATACGTTTGGCCCTATAGTGTATAATATTACACACATTCAAATAATATTTAAACGTGTGGTTTATGGGAAAAGTTGAATTGTGGAGTTGTGGTTTTTGGTTGTAGACAGAACCACTGATATCCACTATAATGTTTTACATGGTGAAATGAAGAAAGAATGAATTAACTCCCTGTTAAAAATGGATCAAAGGCTGATGTCTTTAGCAAAATGGATTCCATAAAACTGGTGACTGAGCCCAGCCTTATTTAATGGCATGGAAGACAATCTGAGACTGTAAGTGTTACTTGGTGTTATCATGGTGAAGATGTGAAAAGGGGGGTGTGATGCCGTGTTTCACAGTTTAAGTGAAAATTCAAATGTATCAGCTGAGGCCTGGTGGTAAACATGCAGCAAAAATATTCAACAGATGACAGAGGCTTGATCCACCCAGTATTACCTTGTTTCTTCCTTTTACAAAACACCTGGAGATACTATTCTACTGGAAGTCACATGGCACCAAGCAAAATCAGCTCTAAAGTGTCACCACTTTTGGTAACTGGTCAATAAAAAAAAAAAAAAATAATAAAAAAAAAAAAATAAGCGGAAAAATTTTACTGTGGAGAAAACCACCAGCATTTATAGATAAAAAGTTATGGATAACTAAAACAACATGATGCTGCAAATAAATATCAACTGAAAAATGCAATTTCAGACATACTTTCCTAATCACATGGCTGCTTAGATAACTATTAAAAATAAATAATGATTCCCAATGCAAACGAGTTTTGAGTGGAATTAGGTCAGTCGTTTCACACTTGATCGGATCCTTCAGCCAGTTATGACAGGGTCCATGTAATACAGTATAGAACACCAAGCTGATCCTCATACACACTCTTTTATAAATAATTCAATAACTATTAAATCCTGAAACATTAACAAGAAAAAAACCTCATTCACGTGCTGGAATGGGACCCAAATGTTCACCAAAATCAGACCATGAAAAAAACTGAGTATTCAAAATATGAGGAAAAGCGGTTGCTGGACAGGATAAACTGGTTGACCTGACGAGAATGTCCACTAATTATGTAAATAGGAAGTAATTCAATCTATTGTCTGTAGGAACATTTGCCCAAGCACTTTACTGCCAGTGTAAAACAGACCTGTGCTGACCAGTGCCAAGAAAAGAACTAAAAATATACTTTGTGCAACAGTACTCCTGGTTATAACTTTTCCATCATGTGGTAGACTGTTAATGTTGTACAGTTGAAACTGTACTCAGTTACTGCAGGACGAAAACCAATACTGTATAATATAAAGGTCCACACACATGGTGGTAAGTATCACAGCTATTAAATAGGATGGTTTAGCATTATATTTTGTGACCAACTGTTGGACTATTACAAGGAAAGAGGAAGAATGAGGTTACACATCTTCCTCATTCTCTGCTTATAAATACAATCTCACTGCTTTCAAATGCCAAACCATAAATCGTTGCCTGACCACAATGCACGTCAACCAAATTTTTACACAGGACACACTCAGGTATACACAGAACACTCCGTCTCAGATATACTGCAGGTGTGTTGAGGTTTAAAAGTGACAGAATTACATTTCTGGAAAATTGCTAGGCACAATATATTTTTCTTAATGACTACATCAATCCCTACATTTGGGAGATGACTAACCACCACTGTGTGTGATATTTTTCTTTAGTCTTGACACCAAGTAATTGTGTGATTTCAGTCAAATGATTAATACAACTTATGGCAAACAATCTTTAATAATTATGAAAAATCGGCTTTTTTGATTTTCCCACACTTCAACTGTTTTTCCCAAACCAAACGTGCGCCACTTGAAGCTCCTTATACAACCACTGATATTTAAAATTAACGAATAAGCTGATTTCAAAATAAATTCATAAATAAACACACCACATTCCACTTCACATCCAGCACGATGCCCAAGACTAATGTTGCTGTCCAAAATTTAGATAAATTCACATAACAAAAAGAAAGAAGTCTGTTATAAAATATGAACAAAAAAGAAAATAGATTGTGCCTTAAGTCCAGAGCACACAGCCATTGGATACAATTTCTGGACATTTGTTTTAAAGTAACCTTGCTGCGAACGCATGTATTTATTATCAGTTCACATGTGATAAGTTATCTCTGTATGAATTACAAAGATTGGCGTGGCCGTCGTGATCATGACATTCCCATAGCAGCTCACGCCAAATGTTTCATACACTATAAACACACCATTTATTAATACAAACTGTGTGCATGATTGCTTTTATTATAACTGTTTCTTGCTCTTGATCATTGCTTTAACATGCACAGGAGCTACAAACTCTAAGACATATCTTAAGATTCTTAGAAAACTGCTTGAAAATAATTTTTAAAGTGCTGCTTTTTAGGCTGTTAAGACTTGGTCTGGGTTTGACTAGAAATATAAAATAGCACTGAAGTGTGTATGTAGAGAAGAAAAACTACAAATCCTTTTTCCTTGCATGATATTGGAGAAAAGTGCCTAGGGATGTTTCTACAGGTCCTTTTATATCATGCATTAGACTCTCTATGATTGAATAGATATGTAGCATTTAAATGTGCCTACACGAAAGCAAAATAATAATAAAGTAAATAAATAAAAGAAAAAGATAAGCACAAAACACAAGGCCTTGCACCATATAGAAGAAAATTACCTTGGGATATTTTTACATTTTCTTATATATCACACATTAGACTCTATGTCTAAAATGCATATGTAGACCTCAAGTGGGTCTGTAGAGAAGGGAAAAAATGCACACAATTATCTTCCTTGCAAGATATAGGAGAAAATTAGCCGAGAGAAAATTACATATCCTTTTATATCACACAGACTCTGTATGTCTATAATATAATATATATATATCCCTAAAGTGTACATTTATTTTTTTACATTTTCTTATACATCATGCATTAGATTCTGTACATCTATAATGCATACGCACGCAGCATTAAAGTGCATCTGCACAGAAGAAGCACAAAAACGCTTTCCTTAAACGAAATTGGAGAAAATCCCCTAGGGATATTTCGACATGACTTTATATTATGCATTAGACTCAGTATGTTTATAACATAATACATATCATGGGATGGGGGCATGTATAGAAGAAAGATAGAACAAAACCTGCTTCCTTACACCTGTATAGGAGGGATATTTGGGGATGGGGACATTTCTATATCCTTTTATATCATGCATTAGACTCTTTGTTTACAAAACATAGGTAGCACTAAAGCGTGTCTATAGAGAAGGAAAAAAAAGCACAAGACCTCTTTCACGATTAACTGGCCATGTCTTTTATAATCATCCATTACACTCAGTAACATTTACAATGAATGTCAGAGACACACAAGGAACAAATACCCTTGCCGAGCTCTCCATGCACAACCAATCCAGTCCATATAGGGATAAAGTTGCCTGAATACTCTGAAGTATGAAAATGATGCAAATTGACAACCAAAGTACTGTCTCTCAGCGTCTGGTAAAGCTAAAGCCTGCCATTATTTACCTGATCGTGCACCACTATTAAAGCCAAAGCCCTAACCATTGTGCTCATGCTGGTGTAGGTGAGCAGACTGTCTCCCCTGTGTCTCTAAACTCCCAGGACACCCTGCATGTGCAAAAACGGAAGGCGACTCCTTACCGATTCCGTAAGCTTTAGCAAACAGCCAGTGTAGGTTAGCCGCGATCTTGGCCCTCGCCGAATCGTACATTTCCAGCGGGGTGATCTCCACCGCATCCCCCGCCGCGTCCATCTTCCGCCTGGCGCCGCTGTCGTCTCCGGCCCCCAAGTCCAAGTCCATCCTGACTGAGACCGAGAGCACGTCCTACAACAAAACAAACCATCAGCCTTTTGCCTCATTGTCCTCCATCACCACCGCCTTATAATCTGCACCTTTACCTGCAGGTCAAAAGCACCAATACCACGCACAGCTATGAAGCGCTATAGGCCGGGGGAAGTCGAGCTCTGTAACGTTAGCTAGCATTTCTAGCAGTATGCAAATACAGCAAATTAGCACGCTAAGCAGCCCAAGTGGATGTGTTTAAATATATCCAAATACTTCCACCAGCCTGATAATACAGCAGATATGGACTGACTAGCAGCCTAGAGGAAATATACCAAGCTAGCAAGAGACTACTTTGTTAGCCAGCTAGTTAATAGATGACGCGTAGGCTAACTATAGTCAGGTATGCTAGAGTCTAGGGAGACTGGGGGTATTAGCTAGCCGGCATGGTTTCAGTTATAATGATACAGTTTGCTTTATTTGTTCTATACACCGAGTTCACTGAGCATATATTTAATATATTATTAGCTATAACTGCACTATTGAAGTACACATACACAGGGGCAGTACGCGGCGGGAATGACGACAGCTAGGTAGCTAACTAGCGTTAATTCAATCCAGTCACGAAGGAGAAACGCAGGGCTACGAATATATAAATATCTATAACCCCATAGTCCGGACAAGACGCGCCATTTTTTTTCCGTACCTTATGAATTCACGCTGTGAAATCAGGTGAAGAAATCGGAGGCTGGGTTCTGTGAGAGAACATGGAGAGATAGATAGAGAAACTCACGCGGAGCCACTGACCGTGCAGAGATCAGCGCCGTCACCTCCCAACAACAAGCCCCCGGTAGCTAAGCGACCCGTATGTGTGGCCCAGGCTAGTGAGCGTGCGCGCGACACCCCTTCTGCTTCCGAATGTAACCGAGGTTTTTATTATTTTTATTTATATACAGTGTTAGTCAAAAGTTTGAACCTTTGGATCTTCCTTTCACCTTCAGTGTGTGTTCTTTACTATGATATCATTTGGATCTTCCTTACACCCTCAGTGTTTTTTCTTTACTATGACGTCATGGGTGAAGGTCCAAACTTTTAAATAACAATATACATTTTTTAAAAAGTAAAAATAAAATAATAATAATTATTATTATAATAATAACTGTATAAATTAATCCAGTACTCTGACCTGAGGAAAATGACTGAAACTTTGCAAGTTCTTTAGCAGCACCTGACATAATATATATAACTATAATATATAGTACAATATATATATATATATATATATATATATATATATATATATATATATATATATATATATATATATATATATATATATACAATACAATATTACTATATATATATATATATATATATATATATATATATATATATATATATATATATATATATATATATATGTGTGTGTGTGTGTGTGTGTGTGTGTGTGTGTGTGCATGTTAGTTAGTTAGTTAGTTAGTTAGTTAGTTCTCTTCAGCATTTTTTTTTTTTATTGTTTTCAACATTGTACATTTATGCTGAAAACATCCAAACTATTAATTAAATGGATTTGTTATAAACAAAAATGTTATATAACCCAGTATATTTTCTCTCTTCTAATCTTCAAAATATTAACCTTTGCACACTCTTGGCATTTCCTCAGTCCGCCTCGTGAGGTAGTCATCTAGATGTTTTTTTTAACAAACTTTGTTCCCAGTGGTGTTAAGTTTTTGTTGGCTGCTTATCCTTCACTCTCATGCCCAACTCATACAAAACAATCTCACCTCTATTTAGACTGGTTGATTCACTATTCTCTCCTCACTCTCCTTCTTGAAGAAGTAGCTCTTACATAATCTAGAGTTGTGTTTGGGCTCATTGTCCTGTTGGAAAGCAAATGATGGTCTCACTAAGTGCAAACCAGATGGGATTTCATGTCTCTGAGTGTGCCCTCAGTTTTGACTAAATTACCACAAGTGTTACCAGCAAAACACCCCCACACCATCACACACTCCTCCTCCATGTTTTCACAGTGCAGTTAGTACCAAAAAATCTCAAATTTGGACTCATCAGACCAAAGGGCAGTTTTCCCCTGATCTAATGATTTAATGATCTAATGATCCATTCCTTGTTTCTTGGCCCAAGCAAGTCACTTCTGCTTGTTCTTCTAAAGTGTTGGTTTCAATGATGCACTTCAACCACAAAGACCTGACATGCAGTCTCCTCTGAACAGTGGATGCTGTTTCTTAGGCTAGTAATTAAATCATATAAACCTATCCTCTGCAGCAGATGTAGCTCTTGATGTTCCTTCTCCTTATAAAAGCCTGTTTCTTCATAGTGTTTGATGGTTTTGGAGACTGCACTTGGGTTGGGGATACATTTAGAGTTCTTGAGATTTTTTGGATTGACTGACCTTCAGTGATTATTGCCACGATATGGATTTGTACAGTAGTTGTAGTAACACTAATAGGGCTACTGACTCTGCACTCACCCTTTCCTCTGCACAAGAAAACTGATGGTCTAAAGCACATTAAGAAGGCAAGATATGTCACAGATGAACACTTGACACAGCATACCTGGGAATTGAAAACCATTTCAGGTGACTACCTCATGAATCCGATAAGAGAATGCCATTAATTTGCCAAACTGTCATCAATGCTAAATGTAGCTACATTTGACCATTTAAAATCTAAATTATATTCTGGGTTATTTAACACATTTTTCTTTATTACATGAAATTTCAGGTATGCACATAAACTTTCTGAATACAGATTCCCTAAATATATATATATATATATATATATATATATATATATATATATATATATATATATATATATATATATATATATATATATATATATAAATGATCAATATATTATGTTTTGAAAAATTTATTATGCTGAATATATAAAGATTTGTATCTACTCAAGTTAACATTACATCTGGAAGTATATTTCTCAAGACCACACGGCACGACGTCGTCAAAGTGGGCATGGTTCAAAACATCATAGTTATAGATAATGCAGTGGTTATGAGTCAACAGATAAAATAAAATAAATATTTAATAATAATAATAATAATAATAATAATAATAATAATAATAATAATTATAAATAATTATATTTTTTATTCAAACAACTGGTCGTTTTAGGATTAATTCATCCAAAATCTGTGATTTATGTATTCAAAGACTTTATTAGATTTTTTTACATAGATTTTCTTTTTCTAAACATTCTCAAAGTGAAATGTTCTACATTAATGCTCAGTTTCATTTCATTTCATTTGTTAAATGCTTAGGTTTATTGGTATTCTTTTTTTCAAACAGACAATATCTTCTTTGTTGTGTGCTATTGTGTTGTATTTTCTAACAATCCTTAACCTCTGAATATACTGTACTGATGTCTAGAAACTTGAAAATGTGGGAAAGGTTAGCGGTTGTGTATAGTTCAGACCAGCAGGTGGCGCTTTATGAATTTTATTTAGCATTGTGATTTATTTACCCCCCACATGATTTTATTTATTTTATGTATTATTAAAAATTACTTTATACAAAGCGACCCACAGGGTGACTGGTATAAATGCGCTAGCAGGGCTAATATCGCTTTCAAATATTTAAATGTCATAAATGTAAGATTTTCATCATCAGATTATTTGTTAGCAAATGTCTTAAAGTGATTTTTTTTTAACCTAATATTATTTCAATAAAAAACTACATGACCAGTGATAAATACACAGAATAATATGTAGTATGAACAGGGCTGATTTCTTTATGAGCTGTAAATCATGAATAGATTCTTCTTTAGACTGGATGTGCATTTTGGAGAAAATACTTCATCCATATCACTGACACATCATCAACACGCCATAAGCAGGAGGTGCATCTGATTTTTATCCATGGATGAACTGATCATAATCATATACATGAATGAAATGAATTATTTACTCTATAATTTGTTTCCCTCTAAAATGCTTTAGAATAAGCATAAAGCATAAAACACATAATGTCCAATAAAAGTAAGAAACATTCAAAATAACACAAGTTGTCTGTTATCTCATTTAGAGAAAACCCTACATGAACTCAATATGGCATTAATAATGAAAAACAAATTATAATAAATGCAGCTAAGCTAACTGCCTGTAAGATTTGTTTGTGTGTAATAGTTTGCCCATTAGGGTCTTATGATATAATGCATTGCTAATAATTTAATCATTGAGCTCTTTCATGTTATTATGCTGTCACTGAACACTTGGCAACCTTTTTTTTTCCTTTAGAAGTGAATGAGATATGCCCCCTCTAATCACAAAGCAGAACAGTCTCACATGTGGACTTGTATGAGCTTTGAGAGCTTTAAAGTCAAGCATTATTAAATTATATTAAAATGTGCAGGGCGTGAATAAAAATGGTTTGATGCTTGTTGCCAGCAACAAAATATTACAATAATTTACTATAAGAATTGACATAAGGAAGGCTCTATAATAGTACATATACTGTGGGAATGTTTAGCATCAATGTTTAGAGTCCTCAAATCAGATTGCTCCTGGTCCTAAAACAAAAAAGTCCCCAGAAACAGATGTTCAGTGAAGATTCATCATTGCAGATTGAATTTGGATCTGCGGACTGAAAAACACTTTGCGTAGAAGGGATATAAATATGATAAAATGCTTAATGACAGTGAGTGTTATCTTTGAAGAAATGAGTCTTTATTTAGAAGATCATGAGAAAGAAAGAATTGTCATTTAAGCAACACTATGCAAAGCCGTGTGGTTTCTAATGAATGACACCGGACATGCTGCCATCCGATACAAATGCGTATCTTTTATTATTTCAAAAAAGAACATTTACAGAGACAGTAGAATGAACAGAAAATATACTTCATGTAAACTATGAGATTATTTGATTGTTTTTTATACAAATATTACATATTCAATGCTGTTGACTTAATATTTGAGGGCTCAAAAAGTATATATATCATACCAAACCTGTTCCATTGAAACCAAATTTGATCAAGTTTGTAATAGTCAGCAAATTGTCTTTTAAAATGTTGTTTTATCTGTATGTGGGATATAAAATAGAATCTACTAATTTGTATACATCTCTTATATCACCTCTAACTCAGTGATTCTGAACAGAATATAGGGTCTCTTTCTACAGGAGAACACAAAGAGCTATTGAGCCAAAGTTTCAAATTTTAGTGAAACGTATAAGACGTAAGATTTCTGAAACAAAATCCTGTTCACATGAACCATGTCCCCTAGATCTATTTACAGTAGCCATAGGCTCCAACATTACATACCATAGAGAAAGTAAAGACAGAGTCACAAGCCTGTCTACACAACCTCATACATTTTTGGCCATAGGACCAGTTCGGTAAAATTGAAAGGGAGGGAAAAATACAGAGTACTTTAAACCGCAAACTGTATTACATCACATCAACACCTAGTAAAGGAGTCCACATCCTCACTTTCACACCCACCCTTACAGTGGAAGTTTAATAACTCTGCATTTCGCAGGTAATTTATTCTAAGGAAAATAAAGAACTCTCGGAAATCAACTGTACAAATGTGCTGAAGTAATAATCATCAGGAACTACTACTTGAACATACACAGTACACATATTTGAGGAGAAATTATGACAATGTGACAGAGAACAATTCAAATAGCTAGCATCGAAAATGATTAGGTCCTGGTATACACTAAATATTTGAGTGGTCAATCCCTAAAAGCGAAACATATACAGGCAGGAAAGCCACAGTGAGCTTGTTCTGGTGATGGTAGAGAAGCAGCTCTTGTGACTGGTAAATTGAAAAAAATTTATTCATCTGCTGTAATACTGAGAACTTCATAAAAAAAAAAAATACAAAATAAAAGAAACAACAAAAAAAAAAACGTGCTCCAAATGCCCTTATACATGTGATTTACAAATTATACAGTGATGTAGAAAAAAAGTCAAAGATTAAGTGAAGGCAATTTGACTACAAATATAAAGGCAAATAAATACCCAGTGTATTTTTTTTAGTGAAAAGACAAACTATTACAAAAATAAGACAAAAAAAAAAAAAAAAAAAAAAAAAAAAAAAAACCACAAAACCAATCAAAAAAATAAAGGACTTTTATTCCTAAGACATTGCCCTTATTTGGCAGTGACCTAATTTATGAACCTTATCCCCTCGGGCAAGTGAGGAAAAAGTATAAATAACAATACATTAATAAATAAAGAAAAAAAAAATGTGGTTAGTACAAAAGACATAGAAAAGATTGAATTACTGTTTTTTTTTTTATATTTTACAAAAAGAATTCTAACAAAAACAAAACTAGTCCTTCAACCACAGATGTAACTGGTTCACTTAAACTGCTCTGGAATGTGTGAGATTTGGGAGTGCATGCTTGTTGGTGGGCTGGAGATCCCCTCAGACCAGTCGGACATGTTGGAGTGGGGCGAGGAGCTGGACCACTGGTCAGGAGAGCCTGGCGATGGGGTTAGAAAAGGATGATCGGGCACCTGAAGCTGGTGGCTGGGTGTGTTGGTGTCCATGCCACCCGAATAGCTGTGCTGCGAAGGGGGCGTGAGGAACTGCGTGCTGGCCATGCCGGGAGCCAGCGTCTGAGCATTGAGGAGTTGTGTCTCCTGAGGGAGGATTGTGTGGATGGGGACACTGTTTCCTGTGTTTTGCTGCTGCTCACTGCTGATGAAATTTTGAGTGTTGCTCAGGTTCTGATTTGGGTTTGAGTTCTGGTGCTGCAGCTGGATGCTGGGTTGCATTTGTTGGGGCTGTAAGATGTGTGGCTGTGCGGCGAGGTGGGCGTTAGTTAAGCTCTGATAGCTGATCATTTGTGGTAATGCATTGGCAGGAACGCCGTTGTGGAGCGATGTCATCAAGGTGTGCTGGTTGGGTTGGCACATGCCACCGGGGATGTTCCTCATGGCTGCAAACTGACTCTGCTGACTGATGCCAGCGTGCATCCTGTTTATCCAATCACATTGGCCATTCATGGCTGACCCATTTGATCCACCGACAGGCAAGTGTGTAAGACGTGGAGGCAAGGGATCAAACTGCAAGCGTGCCAGCTCTTGCTTACCGGCCATACTTAAATGGTGACCATCGGGAACAGGCTGCAGGTGGTTTAGTTGCACAGAGGGTGACTGCTGGAAGGGGGAAGGCATCAGAGGCGGAGAGGCAACATCCGAAATGTAACCATGAGGCGACTCGAGGGAATCGACAGGTGATAGCACAGCCGAGCTGTCTAACAAGCTACCTTTGCCATCCTGCGGCTTCTTTTTCTTGGCTTTCAGGTCTTTAGCATCCTTGCAAGCGATGCCCTTTGCACCAGGCTTTCTGGCCTTTTTGCTCTGGATGGATGGCTTCATACCACTTAGGTAGGCGTTGGGCGAGCACAAAGGTGGTGAGAGCGTGGAACTCATGGAAGCGCTGGCCATAGGCGGGCTGCGCACCAGGTTGTACTCATCCATGAGGCGCACAATGTCATGGTGCATGCGTTCCTGAGCAATGTCACGCGGGAGCCTGTCCATGTGGTCGGTGATCTCGCGATTGGCAAAGTGGTCAAGGAGTACTTTGGCTGTCTCGTAGCTGCCTTCCCTGGCTGCCAGAAACAGAGGCGTTTCTTCCTGTAGTATGGGAGGATTTAAGGTTAAGACATCACTATTTACTTCCTGTCATGTGCAGTTGTAAAATACTTTCGCTCTCGTAAATACTGCAAATGCTACTGTAACTGATAGTACTACTACTACATTCTGCTTTAATACAGTAAAAAAATTATTTTAAATACATGTACAACTATACTGTGTTTATTAGAATTTTGTTTTACCTTATTGTTCTGCATGTCTTTATTGGCTCCGTTTTTAAGCAGTACCACGGCTGCATCTACATTGTTCACCGCAGCAGCCCAGTGCAGTGCAGATTTCCCTGGTACATGAAGAGACAAACAAATCTTAATATATTTCACTAATATTCTGGTGTTTTCACTAATCAAGCACAGCAGTGGAAAAGTACAAATGAAAGGTCTAATGAGCAGAGCAGATTTCTATTACACAGTGAAAGGGAGGTAAGATGAAATGTCATTAAGCAGTACCAAAGTCATCAATGGCATTGACATCAGCATGGCAGTTGATTAGTTCCTCCACCATGCCTTCCACGGCCAGTCTGGCTGCCAGGATCAGAGGAGTAGTGCCGTCATGCATGCGAGCATCGAGATCTGTTGCACGGTTCCGTATTAAAATCTGTAACGAGTATTAAAAAAAAATATTTAATTACAATGGAATTTAAATAGAACCATTTAATCATAAAATGAAAATTTGACAGCAATTTAGAACACCTGGCTTTTTCCTCTATAGGTTTCAGTTTTTGAAGCACCTGTTAACCAGTGCTTTCATAACAACAAGCTGTAGAAGGGTTACAAAATAAAGCACCTGATAACTACTTTACAGTACGAAGATGGATCACTGATGCTTATTTGTGGCTGGTTGTTCAGAGGCTCTTGGCTAAAATTTTTAGACCAAAACCTGATTGCCTCTGCCAAAAGGTTTAGACTACGCCATAGATAATAGTTTTTAGCAAGATTATAAACCAAATATGCACACAAACGATCACACACCTGGAAGACCCCTTGTGCATCTGAAGCCACAGCAGCATGCAGTGGAGTTCGGCCCATGTTGTCTTGGATGTTGGCATCTGCGCTGGCTTCCAGCAGTCTTTTAGCAGCATCGGATCGGGCATAGCGGGCAGCCAGGTGCAGAGCGGTCTCACCTGTGCGGTCCGTCTGGTTGTGCAAGTTGGCACCCTGGTATATAAAGTCATTTATGACATTGGCAGAGGCGTCCTCTTCTTCCTCGCTGTTACCAGTTTCCAGGCCACCTCCGCTACAGGAGGCGATCATTAGAGGAGTGAATCCATCTATACATGGGAGAAAGAGAACAGCCCAGGAACTCAATACATATCACCAAAGCATTTTCTGGACATCAAAGTTTTGGGAGTGGAATGCCAGCCTCCTTTGCATTTGGGTAGCATTTTTTAAAAAGTATTTTATAGCATTACATATATATTTTTTTGATTAACACTTTTCAATTGCAAACCAGTATTCTTTTTTTTTTAAACAGGACCCAACTGAAAAGTATCTGAATGCTGTGGGAACATTCTCTGTATTATTCAGCGACAGTGCTTAAAAGCAATTCTCAAACCAAGTCAAAGAGAAATGTTACCAAAAACCCCTCACTCGTGTTCGCAGCCAAGAGTGAGATATAAGAACCTCTAAGAGGCAATCTGAGGGCATAGTCTACTCCCATCTATCTTCAAAGTGACAGAAAGATTACGCCAAAGTAACAAACAAATCGAAAGCGGATTTGACGTGTTTGCCTCTGCCAATCATCCCTAGATCTCTTCGATAACGGATTCTAATCAAGCGCTCGTTTTTTTTTCCTGCTGAGCTTAAGGGAGCGGGGTAGGCTTTTGAAAACTTCATGGCGGGTATAAATGAGCATTATCATCTCTAAGAAGAGGCTTGACATGCCGTCTTCAACAGGGCCTTCTTTTCTTCAAAAGAACAGCTATTCCCAGATCTATCCTGATTTTGTCAATTCCAGCACATTGATTCAAAGAGTAAAAGGGGGAAAAAAAAGAAAAAAAGAAAAAATACCAGCTAAAAGCATGCTACCTTCAAATTTTTTTAATCATTCTTCAGGGTTTTTGACAGTTATTAAAACAAGTCATAAGTCTGATAATGTCTGTTTAATTGGCACGTGTAGTGAGATAGCAGGTATTATAGAGGGGGGGAGGGGTTCTCTGGGGCACACTCCCTAAGGTTAAGAGCTTTCAGTGAGTCTTTGAAGTTGATCTCTCTTCCCAATGGGCCCTGTATATTAAAGCTGCTGTCATCGATTTTTAAGAATGCTTCAGTCTTAAAAACTGTCTTTTTTATATCCTGATAACCATCACTAAAATAAATGCAAAAAAACATCCCTGTGATTAGCAACTAAAATTTCAACATGACCAGCTGTGTTATTTAATCAGTCAACTATTTTACAAGAAGGAAATCCTCCCTGTCTGTCAGGAAGCAAAGAGCTGGCTTCAATGAGCAGGAGATAACAAGGATGCCAACAAATGAGAATAGGCTTACGCTACAAAACAGCTTAGGAAAATAAAGCGTCCCACAAAAAAGAGCAAACAAGAAGGTGACTGCTGGGGCAGGGTTTCTGCAGGTTTCACAAAGTCAAATTTAAGACATTTTTAAGATTTTAAGACCTATATCACAACAGCAAAAACACAAATACCTTGTTAGTAACTAGTCTTAACCAAGCCCTAAATTAGCTAAATTAGTTAACCCCTAAAGTAAAGTATTGCACTTCCCCATTGCTGAAAAATTAAATTAAATAAAATACACCTTTGGTACAATCTAAGAGAGATTCACACAAATAAAATAAGGCTTTTTGGCTGTTGCATGTTGGTCTCATTTTTAGTCATTATACAGCGAATTATATTTGGACTAGCGAAAGAAAGAACTACAACACCACTAACACACTAAAGAAAAGGACCTGTTTCAAATCATTTTTTGGTTTGCTTGTTATATATAGCTTGTTTTATATATATCAAATTGTTTAATATATATATTTCAAGTCAAGTCAAGCAGGCTTTTATTTTCATTCCATACAGTGCAGTACACAGTAAAATGAAAACAAAGTTCCCTCAGAACAAAGGTGCACAACATTAACAAAAAGTAACAGAAAACAGAACTACACAAGACTAACTAGGACACTACTAAGGACAATACTATATTTGCCATACTATACTATACTATACTATACTATACTATACTATACTATACTATACTATACTATACTATACTATACTGGTTAATGGATGTTGTGAGGGAAGACATGCAGGTATTTGGTTTAAAAGAGGCAGATGTAGAGGACATGGAGAGGGGTATGGAGACAGATGATCCGCTGTGGCGACCCCTAATGGGAGAAGCCGAAAGAAGAGGAAGAAGAAAACTATACTATACTATACTATACTATACTATACTATACTATACTATACTACTATACATACACAACAGATATTTAGTAAACAAACTGAAAAGCAACAATTATTTAGCTGTGAGCTTTTTTAAATCAATAATGCTTAGAAAAGGGCAATTGTTTGTTTAGTGTTTTATGCATTTTCTCACAGAGCTAAATCTAATTCCACTTAACATTGCGATTCTCTAATCCGTTAAAAAGGTGTTGATTCATTTTATGCCTGCTTCATGACAAATCTAAAGCTCACAGTAAAAGCTAATTCACCAGGACCTTTATAGTGGACACCCCACATAATCTAAGACTAATAATCAACGGTTAAACATTTCTTTGTTAATGGCAAACAAAAAAAATGTATATAACCATCGATATTGTGAAGGTGTTTATTTAATTATTTATTTTATTAAGTGACACTGATGAATGCACCTAACCTTTTTTTAAAGACATTCATCACCATTAAATATTATACTTAAAGAAAAAAGTATGATGTTAATTATATATTATAGAATATTTAAATTAATTAGAAAACAAATTACTGTGGTGAAAGAGGAATGTTTTGCTATATGCGGCTAAAGTTCAATAGCTTCAGGGTTGTAATCATTCTGATAACACACATATACACGCACACACACATACATACATACATATACATATATATATATATATATATATATACACATTACCAGTCAAAAGTTTGGACACACCTTGATAATATTATTAATTATGTAATGTATGATTTTGATATTAACATAATTATTCAGTGTGACAAATGTGGTAGAAAAGAGAGAAACATGACTTTTTTAAGGGTCCACACACTGTGTGTGTACAATTCAGACAATTGGAATAATAGCAGTAAGGTTATATACACCAGAATTCCTAGAATAATTACTGAGTATTAATACAGTAACCTTACCTGGTCCTCGGACATTAACGTCCATGCAGTCATTCTCGTTCTCGCCTTGAGGAGGTGTTGGAGCTATAGAGGGAATCCGCAGGTCGGCTGCATCCAGATGCTGCTGAGTCCATTGCCGATGGTCCTGCTGGTCATCCAGATTCAATATTGCCGGCTCCTCAAACTAATACACACAAATACCCAACATCATCCATACTAAATAATTAACTTCAATGCTTAGACTTTCAGTATTTAGCAGATGTTCATATCCTGTGTGAAATACACACATGCACAGAAGTTGCTTGCTAGTGAAAACAGGTTACGGTCTAAGATTCTCAAAGGGCTAAAATCATTTTACATATGAGTTAATACAATATTTAGTACATCCATGGAGTCAATAAGAGTCTGCACTGACTCAATGGGACCTGACATGGGCATGTCACAATATTAAATACAGAATATTAAACAATAAATAAAGATTCAGATTCCTACAGATGTATGCAAATCGACTCAGAATTGCAACAAGCAAATACATTTTTAAAGCCAAAATTTAAAGATGTTATGATATACAGTTGTTAACACTTTCATTAACAAAATATAATTATTTTCTCTTACCCTAAAACGCTTGGTGTCTGCAGGCTCGTCCTCTCCCCATTCATTTTGATTGTCATCCATCAGTGAAATATCGGAGTTCTTCAGTGGCCTATAATGAGAAAAATTCCTATCAGAAGTGCTGCTGTGCCGTCCATCCCAACACCACAGAAACAAAAATCTGGTTTGAATCTGCACCCTCATAAACCTGTCCCGACTTTTCCGTTAATAAAAACTCCTCTATTATAATGCACCTTAAACATGCCATAAGCGGTATGTTTTTTTTTTTCTTCTCACATTCAAGACAACTCCATGCAGAAAATACACTGTACTTACTTCAAGCCGACAGAGTCCTCGCCGACGGGCTCCCTCCGTTTCTTCTTGCTAGGCTCACTGGTTTTAAAGCCCTCAGGGAACCAGAGTTGACCATGCTCTCGTCTCCGCTTACGAGAAGCCACCATGCCCACGACCACAAAAGCCAGCAATGCCAGGCCGGCCAGCACCACATACACCACGTAGAGCGGCGAGGTTGGCTCGACTTCAGTCTGAGCTGAAAGAAGTAAAGACATGTGAGACCCAATGGACGAGTGTGGTACAGGGTGTGAAGAGGTCACAAACATGTCCTTGAACAACAAAAACTATCCCTGAACACGGAAAAAGATGCTCGGCTAGCGACACAGTGAGACAAGCCAGGTTCGTGGTGAACACTTGCTAAGTGTGTGTATGTCATTCAGTAGTAATCAGAATCGCTAACCATTTTTTCATGGAAAAAGAGGCGCCGGCAAATAGGAACACGAGAAAGTAAAAAAAAAGGGAGAAAGAACACCTCCTCTCACATCTCTTCAGCTCAGGGTACCAGGAGACAACTTTACCACTTCTTCTTTAAGGGGGAAAAAAGGGAGGGATTAATGAACTTCAAATTACTGCGCACGCTTTAAGCTGTAAAGACGAAGGATTTATTAGGATTTTCAAGATAACAAAGACTCCCAACTTCTAGCACACTCCCGATCAATTTTCCTCCGCTGCTCTTTTTTTTCCCTGCCCCTCTCCCTGTCTCTGCTAAAGATTTTGAAATGATAAACTCTCCTAACCTAAACCCTTGGAGATGCACTAAGGCTTGGTGTTACATTCAGAGAGGTGAAGGTTGCAGCAGCTTCTTCTTTCCATGCTTAGGCCGCAACTGCGGTGTGTGTTTGTCTGTCTGTGAGGAAGAGCGAGATAGAAATTGAAAGTGATGTACTAAAGAATCTGGTGATGGAGAGCTTGATTTGTGGCAATTAACCATTTTAGTATTTCATTTTGCACTTTGACTACAGCATTCTTTATCTGACATGCGATTTCATTTGCTCTTGTGTTTAAGTACCAAAAAAACAAAAACTTCAAAGTCATCCACATAATCCCTGCCATGTTCGGTGTGCATGCATGTGTGAAAGGGGGGGTTGGGGGACTGTTATAGGGCTAGCCTGAGTTGAATGGATCTGTTATCTAAATTCTTGTTATTATGAGATCATTATAACAAGTTAAATGTCAATTAAAAGGGAATCTGTGTCTTTAAAGTTACTAATGATGACCCTGTATACTGCTGTTTCATACTTACTACTGACAGCCTTAATGTACGGCATGTTCAGGTTGCCACTGGAAGCGAGGGCTCCCAAGAAGGCAGCAACATCAGTAGCACTCTGGAAGCACTCGGTCGACTGCTGGTAACACTGCCGGTTATCGATCTCCAGATACACCAAAGAGCTAGAGAGACGATATGCATGATATTAAACCATGACATGCATCCACTGTTCCCAGATGAACTTCATGGATGCTCACTCATTTACCTTTTGACTTGTATGTGGTTTTGGTCATGGTGGCTTGAACCGAAGACGTTGGACCAGGAATCCAGAGAACGCTTGAAGTTGTGCTTCTTAAGCTCTTTTGTACTGCCATTGTACGGGTAAATCATGAGCTCACCGTGACTGTCCACCCTGAACACCACGTTGGTGTGCAGCACTCGGCTCAGTTCACGTAAGAAAGTTGACGAGTTGTTACGCAGCTGCTCTGGTGGCAACTGCACCACCAGCACCAGATGGCCTTCAGCGCGCTTCTCCGGCACGTTCTCAGCACAGTCCAGTCCGTCCCAGTCACACTCTGCGTTGTTGCAGCCTTGATCGCAGTGACCATCCGCGTAGTGATCTTTACAATACTGATCGTACAGCGGGCTGAAAGAAACACATCACAGCAGAGAATAAACATTAATGGGCAGATGAATGGAAACTAGACTGCATTATGATGGTGTAGGTTTAATTTAAGATTAGCTAGTAGCATTCAATGGTGGATGAAGTATAAAACCCATGTACTTGAGTAAAAGTAGAGATACACAAGGTAAATATTACTCCAGTAAAAGTGCTCCCTGAGTAAAAGTACAAAAATGTTTGCCTTCAAATGTATTTAAGTATCCAAACTATGATTTATTATGGCTACAATGTTCTAATTATAATTTTTGCTACAAGTCTCTTGCTTAAAGAATTCAGTTTATGTGAAAACACTCTAATGTTACTCTTAGCACACCAGTCTATTAAACTTTCTTTCGGCTTCTCCCATTAGGGGTCGCCACAGTGGACCATCACAGTGTTTGATTTGGCACATGATTTTTACGCTGGATGCCCTTCCTAACGCAACCCTCCCTATTTATCCAGGCTTGGGATCGGCACTAAGGCTTGTGCAACCGTAATGGCTGGGGTTGGTTCCCTGACCTGGGATCAAACCCGGGCCGCAGTAGCACACCAGTCTATTAATAGAATGATATTGATGATTCAAACACTGATTGATATTTATTAAAATGATCATGAGCCCAAAACCTTTTTTTTTTTAACTACTTCAAAAAATCATGCAAATAAGGCCACAGGTGTTGTGGAAAGTTCGAGTCAAGAGTTTTTTCCATCATTTATTTCTCTTAAAATATTCTGCTTGCTGTTGAACTGACACTAGATTGTATGTTATTGTAAGTAGATACCACCAAGCACCAATCAAAGTAAGTTCAAAACAGAGCATGCGCTTTACATGCGATTGGTTTGACCAGTTAAATTTTTATCTACTTTTTTATCCACATAAAAAGGAACGACTGATATTACAAAATGTAGTTGGTTAAAAGGTAAGACATGTTGTGAAATGTACATAAAAGTCTCCCTAAATGGAAACAAAACAGTACAGATACACAAAAAAGCTACTTAAGTACAGTAACAAATTACAGTCCACCACTGGTGGCATTCACATCGCATTCTTATCAAAATTAAAAAGTAAAAAATGTACACCAAGTAGACTCCTAAAACTCACTTGCACTCTCCACTGCTTGTTTGACAGTCAAAACCATCATAGAGGCAACCAGCATTGTTGCACTGTTTGTCACATTCCCCGTTGTTGAAGTAGCGCCAACACTGCAGTGCAGCCGAGCAGTTCTTCCATGGATCGTGGAAGTTGAGTGAGCAGTCACCACCGTCCCACTCACACTCATAGCTGTTGCAGGTGCTGTCGCAAAACCTGTTGCCCTTTTTAGCTGCACACTCAGCTACTGGGCAGCTGGCCACCACTTCAGGTGGCGGAGTGATGTCTCGGCCGATGCCTCCAGAGAAATTGTAGTCCAGAATGTGGCACAGCAAGCCGTTGAATGTCTTCGGGCATACACAGTGGAAGTAGGGTGCCTCTGGGATGACTTTGCACGTGCCTCCGTTGTAGCAGGGTTTGGAAGCACAGTGCCCATCAGATGTGTGCTGGCACTCAGGGCCACTAAAGCCTGGTGGACAAAGACACAAGGGGGCTTTCTGGCCTGAGATACAGGTGCCAGCATTACGGCAGTGAAGACTGCCGCATGAATAAGCATCATACTCGCAGGATGAGCCGGTGAAGCCCTGAAAAAGAGAGATGGGTTTGTACTATACCTCACGAACAGAAAGCAATAAAAGGGATGTATTGTGATCACTTGATTTACAAAATACAAGCCCTGCTGGATACACAAGAACAAAGACCTGTACTCTATGGCCAAAAATACAAAAAAACATCAGATAAAAGTATTGTTCGCTGCAATAAAAGGTGCAGCCATTTGCAGAGAGATGAGAAGCTTATAAGTCATAATTGTCTCACTTACTGCAGGACATTTACAGATGAAGCCTTGGGGAGTGTTACTGGCTACAGCACAGGTCCCTCCATTTCGACACGGCTTCCCCTTACAGCCATCGAACACAATGTCGCAGTGCTGACCTATCAGTAAAAATAGATGCTCCCATTTACATCATTCACTCCTTATTGAATTCCACACTATCACTGAAAATATAAATACTTATTGACCGAGCTCTGCGATAGACAGAGAAAAGAGTATATCTACCTGTGTATCCAGTGCGACACTCGCAGCGGTAATTGTTGGTGAGCTGAATGCAGCTGCGGGTGCCCCGTGGGTCGCAGGGGTTAGACAAGCATTCATTGACGTCTCCTTCACAGCGCTCTCCCACGTAGCCTGGTGGGCACTCGCAGTGGTAGCCGCCAACACGGTCCACACAGCGTCCCTTGTTAAAGCATTTGGGCTCTTGAGTCACAGGGTCAGTAAAAGGTATGCAGTCATCGATGTTGATTTCGCAGTGAACACCTGGAACATATGGATTGTTATGAATAAGACGATGTGCTGATAATACTCGAAGATCTAACTAATACCATAAGTGGAAAAATAGCACTGATGCACGCATAGTACTTTTGTCTTTGTTTATAACAATCACATCTTACACAGAAAGCAATTCAATTCCTGATCTTTACACACCCAGGAAAAATCAATCACAGAGGAAAAGTCTTACTAAGCTGACTACTGTCTGCTAATTAGTGAAGTGTGGGATGAACAGATTGACAGAGGAGGTAACTGACCTTGGGTTCCTCTGGGACAGGAGCATTTGTAGGCATTGACGAGGTCGATGCAGATGCCCCCATTCTGGCAGGGCTGAGAAAGGCACTCATTGTTCTCGTCGGAACAATTTGCTCCATGATAACCAGGCAAACACTGCATGAGAGAAAGGGAAAAAAATATATATATTCTGAATGTCAGATTATAAAGTGCAAGCCTTTGTTCCACTATATTATAATCAATGAGCTAAAAAAAATAATAATTATTATGAGAATGTAGGCCAATTTGTATTTCACTTAATGCCATTTCAGGCATTTCAAAAAAAGAAAACAATAAATGTGAAAACATCCCAGAAATGGCAGCTTTCCTGTTAAAATAATGTCATCATATTGAGATAATTAGCAAGCTGTTAGTAAATAAACAAGCTCACCTCACAAGAATATCCTCCTAAGTAATCAGTGCATGTAGCGCCATTCTGGCAGGGGTTTGGGATGCACTCGTCCACCTGCTCCTCACAGTAACTGCCAGTGTATCCTGCCTGGCACTGGCAATAGTGTGTGTTTCCAGCATCCAGACACTGGCCAGAGTTGCGGCACAGTCTGGCAACATCCACACCTACAAAGCAGGCAGAGACGTTTGGATCCAGCAAAGAATATATGCAGTGAGTACAGCTGCAAAGGAAACTGCAATTCACAAGCACACAAATGATCCCTACCTCGCTGTTTGGCTGCAACTTCACAGGAGACGCTGGGGACGTCACAGTACAGACCAGTCCAGCCGCTCTGGCACTGACAGGTGTAAGTAGTGCCACTTTGTCTGCAGGTACCCCCGTTCTTACATGGAGATGGCTTACACCAGTTCACCAGATCCTGAAAAGAACAGTGGACACCATTTAAAATTTTTCATATTCCAGTGGTGGGTTTTAGGGATTTCTCTGCTCGAAGACCTCTGGTTTACACTACCATTTCAATACATGTTAGACAAATACATTATTTTTATTCTTTCATATATAAAATCATATTGGGTTAAATCATAGGGTTGTACCTGACAGTTGAAACCATGGTAGCCATGAGGGCAGGTGCACTTGTAAGTGCCATAACTGTCCTGACATGTGCCGCCATGCATGCATGGTTTTGAATCACATTCGTTGATGTCATGCTGGCAATAGTTGCCTGTGAAGCCAGCCAGGCACAGACAGCTGAACGTATTGATTCCATCAACACAGGTGCCACCGTTAAAGCAAGAACTGCATCAAAATTAGCAAAGAAAAATCAGTTATGGCTTTGCAGCATTAGGTACACTACAATTAATGTCAATCTCAGCGATCTAGACAAAATTACCACTTTCCTTATATGGTCAATGTTTCCTGCTCTTGATCCTGTTGCCATGCTGTTTGGCCAATTGTTTACAGTGTAATTATTAAGAATTCATAGATTTACCAAATAGTATGCCTAATACCACAGTATGGCTCTATTGTTTGCTAAATCAGAATCTGGCCAGTCAGAAGAAGGTGTTGGTTATTTTTCTTCTGATAACAGCTCTACGGCAATACTGCAATTCAAATAACAGTTTTGTATTAACCTATACGTTATTCTAATGTGCTATAATTTCAATAGTAATCATAGCTTTAATCAAGGAGGGTTTTTAACCAGTATAAAATAAGTGAAATCAGAAACTAATCTCACAGATGTTTTACAAATGTTTTCACTGGCAAATAGCTGTGGTATAGGACGAATAAAGCAGAATTTCTCTATCATAATCATCTTTTGTCTGTTTTTATCTGTTTTGAGCCAAAGATTTTAGTATGACTCTTGGTTTCCTCTAATAAATCTCTGAGTATGAACTACTTTTGTTTCCCATACCCACCCATTGTAAGTATTTTGTTTGGGCAAATGCCATTACCTATTGCACTTGTACTTGCATGGATGTTTGTCCACCAAAGAGGGCGCCAAGAGGCAGTAAAGCATAATGGCAACTGTACTCTAAAAAAAAACTTTAAATCTATCACATATAAGGTCAAGACAGTTGACTGTTGTGGGCAAAACAGTGAAGCCAGTGTGTGTGTAAAGGTTGTGATTTACACATTAGAACCTGACACACTTGATCCTGAGTCGATTTAAAAACAAAAGCGAATAGATGGCTGGTTTTACCTCTCAGTGCAGTCTTGTGTGTTGGTCTCACAATGAATGCCACTGAAACCAGGTAGGCATGTGCATGTGTAGCTGTTCACACAGTCTGTGCAGTTGGCTCCATTCTTGCATGGATTGCTCTCACACTCGTTGATGTCCTCCTCACATTTGGAACCACGGAATCCCAGGAGGCAAGAGCATGTAAATTCATCTATGCCATCCTTGCAAAACCCACCGTTACTGCATGGGTCTGGACAAATAAAAAAATAGGGGTAGTATGCATCATGGAGTAAGCAAAAAAGCAAAAAGAAAAAGCCCAGGAAGTGGAAAATAAGTAGTATATGGCTTACTGGGCTTGCAGTCGTCAATGTCGGTCTCGCAGTTGTGGCCAGAGTAACCTGAATTGCAGTTGCACTTGTAGCTGCCAATAGAGTTCTGGCAGATGGCGCCATTGAGACATGGGTTTTTCACACATTCATTGATATCAATCTCACAGGTCTGACCTGCAATAACAGGAAAGGAAATCACATGCAACAAACATGAAGCAAATATATTTAGACCTCCTTGGAATTCTAATGAGCAGATTGCACGCTATTGTCAATAAACTTTTTCTTTTACTTATTTCGCTTTGTTGTTCTGTGCTTACTAACCTTGCCAGCCTTCAGGGCACATGCATGAAAATCTCTCATAATCTTCTGACTCCTTACACACCCCACCATTCTTACAGGGTTTGGGACTGCAAGGGTCTAACAAAGTTTCACATTTCTCACCTGCGAACCACAGAAAAAAAAAATTTGAACACAATGTACCAAATTAAAATGAGTACTAATTTTTGTTAGTTCACTTTATCCATCTGAGTGAAGGCTTTGAATCGTAGCCCAAAACAAAAACTTAAAGAACGGAACAAATCCGGAAGAAGACACTCTTGCATTCTTAGCAGCACTATATTTAGTTAATGACATTGGATTTGGAAACGGCCTTTTAAAGATTCGCCCCTTCTCAGAGACATTAGCATTTCATCACTGGTGAGAAAAGGTGGGTGGCCTCACTGCCTGTCTTCCTATCTGTTTCCACGACACCAGGCCCCTACAGGAAGCCGACAGGCCTTTCCGCTCATTGTCTTTGCATTTGCTTTTCTGTGAGAGAGGAAGCAAGGCAAACAGGAAATGTGTCAAGCTACTGTTCCCACCCAGCCTGGACCAGGACCTGCTTGTTATTCCAGCTCTAACTCGGTGTGGATTTTTCCGGCAAAGAAAAATAAAAGGTTTCAGCAATAAAGACGATTTCAGTCCAAAAGACAGCAAATGATCCTACAGGCTGCGTAAAATAATACAGAGAAAGGAAAAAATGTGTACTCCTCTGCAGACACGTATCTATTCTGCTATCAGCAGTACTTGCAGTACACTGAACAGGCCAGGATGAACAAACAGGCAATCAGCTTTTGGGGGAAAGGAAAAAGGAAGCACTGTTGCTGAAACGAGCACATAACATGACCTTGGGAGCACATTTTATCATATCTCTGAATTTTGAAACCGGAAGAGTAGTGTACACGCTAGGAAAATGGCAAAGAAAAATAACAGTTTGTTTAAAAATGTCAACCTCAAGATGTGAAATGATAATAAGCAATCAAACTCGTACCGGTGTAAGGCAGCACGCAGTTGCATTTGTAGCCGGCAACATCGTCTATACAAGTCCCCTGGTTTAAGCATGGGTTTGATGCACACTCGTTAATGTTCGTCTGACAGTTAGGGCCTAAACACAAAATCATGGGATCCAAATCATTTTGATTTAGGAATAGAGCCACCACACTGGTGTACTTTAGACGGACAAATTTAGCGGCTCTTACCACTGAAGCCAGCTCGGCAGGTGCACACATAACCACTGGTCATGTCCTTACAGGTGCCACCGTTCATACAGGGGTTGGATTCACACTCATTGTTGTTGATGTCGCAATTGGTGCCACTCCAACCCGAATCACAAATGCAGTTGTATCTAAAGACCAAAAAAGCATGAGTAGTATTGTTATATTCTTACATTTATGATGAAGCACATTCACTATTCAATATATATATATCTAGAAAAAATCAAAAAAGAAATATAGAAATATAAAGTCACTCAGACCTCGTGCACGAGTGAATGCTTAAACATGCTATTCAGTTCTCTCTTTTTTGAACAGTTGCAACCAGTCTAACACTTCCAACACATGCATGTGTATAATGTAGATGCACAAGCCCACGTATGCTAATTGACCTGTTTAAATACAATCATTCTAAACCTTGTAAAGGAAAACCTAGTTGTTCAACAGTGCATGTGGACTTAAAAGACTGTTAACACTTTACCGAGAAAACACAAAGAAACTCACTTTATACACACAATAAAACACACTTTATACAATAAAAGCCTAAGGCCAGATGTTGGGACAATCGATAAATGTTTATGAATGTCAAACATGATTTTGTAGAACTTATGTATTCTTCAGTGATTTGCAAATGAAGCTCTAAATCTTAAAAATGAGTTTGTGGTTTTGCACTATAAAAGCATGGAATAAACCAAAACAAGTGCCTCAGGTTGTTTGCACATGAAGGTTACAGAACATGTATTCAGAATATCTTTTCTTTGCCTCCTTAATGAAAAGTTGAATAAACCTACAAAAACAAAGCATTGGTATGACTGTCGTATTCTACATGTGTGACAGATTTAAACAAGTGTCTATGTCTATCAAACATCACAGATTGTAAATGTATCAAACACTAAAGTTTGACATTAATAAATGAAACAAGAGCATCTTACCCATTGACTTTATCTTCACAATGTCCATGAATGCAAGGATTACTGAGACATTCGTTGAGTTGAGACAGACAGGTGGGGTCATGGTAGCCATCAGGGCACTGACAGGTAAAACCGTTGACTCCATCGATACACGTTCCTCCGTTGTGACAGGGGTTGATGGCACACTCATCGATATTGATGTTACACATTTTTCCTGCATTAGAGTCAGCGTTTGATATTAGAATTAAAACAAACGTAGACATAATACATATTCCAATCCATTTTTCTTTTCCAACCAACTCAATCGCCATTTTTTTACTGATTGCTTTTTGTCCGGCCGCATTTTCCCGCCGCTTGAAGCAGCGCCACCATTCAGCTGACGCGAGGCACAGCATAAAAAGGGAGGTTTCGTTTGTCGCTCTTCTTTAAAGCACCCGCCAACTTTTCCCTTTTAAAAGATCGGCTTACACAAATCTTTCGCAAATCTTTTGTCCTTTAAAACCCCCCCAGATGCCTGGCAGCTTTTTCAGCTGAATGGACGAGCAGGGGAGGTTGCGTGTCAGAGCGCCAGGGCAGGGATTGGGAGGGAGTGTAAGGCAACACCACAGCCAGAGTGTGTACTCGCTGGCCAGCTGTCCCTCCACACCCTTGTTTGTGGGGAACTCACCTGGGGAGACTTTTGTCAGCACCCATTCCCCACTGACTCAACTGTGCCATTCTTTTATCTGACTTGCACAAGTTCTAAAAAAAATATCCAACTCAAAATAAAATTCTAGTATCAGTCAGTAAACAGGGTTACACTATCTACTATCTACACTGTTAACCTTGAGACGATCAGTGTGTATTTTCAGAAGCAACTGACCTGTATATCCCAGCTCGCAGGCACACTCATATCCGTTGATCTTGTCAATGCACTTGCCATATTCACATGGGCTGCTCTTGCAGTCATCCAGATTGATCTCACAATTAACACCTGTGAATCAAAGTCAAATCTAATTAAACTGTACAGGTTTTTTTTATGTGTATGTTTGTGTTTATACATTTACATATTTATCAGATAAACCACAGCAGACTGTAAGAGAATTCCAGATTACTTTCTTACCTGAGGTTCCTTTAGGACAAACACACAGGTAAGCATTTGGCCGATCCTGACAGGTGCCTCCATTCTGGCATGGCTGGCTCAGACACTCGTTTATGTTGGTTTCACACAGACGACCGGTGTAGCCAAGGTGGCACTGGCAGGTGAAGCTGGCCAGGCCATCGTTACAGGTGCCGTAATGACACGGATTGGACAGACACTCATCGATATCTGCCTCGCAGTGCTGTCCTGTGTAACCTGGACCATAATAAGGATTAATTTAACCTTCTGTTTTTTTCTTATGTAGGCCAGGTATTATAACATGCCATTAATTTACATCAAATAACTTTGGCAGGTAAAATAGATTGCCTGTCTGTTTATTTTCAGGGTTTGTTATGCTGATTAGGATTAGCTGAATAAGAGAAGAAAAATAAAATAAAGAAAAAAAAATAAAGAAATATTAATGCCAGGCTGATGATTGGACGATTTAAAGCTACTGATCAATTTGATCATTTTGTTTGACAGCTGGTAAAGTCCTCATTATTCCTGATTCAAATGACTGTAAAGGTTACAAAAATTCAGAATGCCAATAATCACCCTTACAAAATAAAAAGCTAGTAATTAAGTGAGAATTTGACTGCAACTTTACTACATTTCAAAGTCAAATATCTTATTTTATACTCTACATTTTGAGAAATCACTCATTCCTATTATTTATGAGTGGATAAAAACGTTCATTATTACTATTGATATTATAATTTTATTAATAGTGTAGCAAGTGAAGTTTTAAGTCATCAAGAATGTACTGCGGATTTAAATAAAAGCCGGGAAAAATACCACAAGTGGTTCTCCAAATTGCGTGACACATGGATTGTGTACTTTATCCGACATTGCATAAACAACATCTAAAATAAGGTTGCATTTTGTATTTAACAAATAAAAGTGCTTAACGGTTCGCCATACCCTCAGTGCATTGGCAGGTGTACATATTAGGCCCATCAATACACTTGGCGCCATTTTTGCAGGGCGTGCTTGCACATTCGTCGATGTCAACCTGGCACTGGTTCCCAGAATATCCTGAGAAGAGAGCCAGAGTGAAAGAGAAGTGAGGGGGTGGGGGGGGGGGGCAATGAAAAGCGTAGAGCTTCTTTAGGATGATCTCTTCAGACCACACTTGCTTCATTCCATCACACTCATCTAAACAATCTCCAGCTAGGCTTCATTAACATGTCCCCACACTGCTCACTGTTTTCCTCTCTCTCTCTCTCTCTCTCTCTCTCTCTCTCTCTCTCTCTCTCTCTCTCTCTCCTGCCGCCACCCCCCCCCCCCCAATCCCCCCACCTTTCCAAACTCCTTTTTCAACAAATCGTCGTGGGGGGGAGGGGGAGGAGAGGCGGTTGTAAATAAAAAAAGAAAGGGGTTAAAAAAAAACCTTCCAAGGCCTCCTGACCAAGGGCACCAGACAAAAGGGAACAGTCTATTCAATGAATTGCAAAGCTGCACTGGTTGCCTCCTTTGTCCTCAAAAACTTTTCCATCACAATGTGCATTCTCTCATCCTGCCTTGGCCCCCTCTCTGCTTCGGCACCGTCAGAAAGATCTCGCCACCTATAACCTTTCACGATTCAGTTAGCTCATCGTTTAGAACCAACCAGTGGACCTGTTATAGATATAGACCTCAAAAGTTATATTGAACTACCAGTATATAGTAAATTTTGTACTAGAATTTGACATCTGCTGTAGTGGAAACAGCAGTAGTGCTCATCCCAGTGAAAATTCCTTTGTCATAGAGTTCCAGCACTACCTAACAATCCAGCAGGGATTTCCTCCGGGCCTCAAAAATGGCACATTTCAAAAAGCTCTATTGTGGTTACCATGGTCTCGCTATGTATGCCATTCAAAAGCAACCCTGCCCTGCATTCTGAACAGTGCCCTAATTTGCATCTGAAGACTGAGTAGAGTGGCCTAGACTCCGTTCCCCAGCTTACCGTACCACACACCTCCCAATCACTTCGCACAAGACATTGCTCAGGGACCCCACAGACCTCATCCCCTCGCCACAGAATACTAGCAGCATTTCTTACCCCAGTATTTATGCATGAATTCCCCTGTACAATAATCCTCTGATCTGCTTTCCACCTTTCTGTACAATAATCCTTAGATCTGCCTTTATGACATGCCTGCTACTTTATAACCAAAATTACTTCCACTTCATTTGGGATGAATGCATAAAAGTTGGATAGTTAACATTCAAAAGCCAGTGCATGAATGAACCACATACCTCATGCCTGAAACTTACAGAGTTACATAATAAAATGTTTAAGTGCAAGTCTCAAACTTGGTAAAAAAAAAAATTGCTAACTGTTAAAAACCCTTTGATATGGATTTTTTCCCCAATTTGGCTGGAGCTATCTTAGTGAGCCTGAGGGCGAGATTAGTTTATTCCTCTCTGTTGCTGTCCAGGGGTTGAATGGCCCCCTTGTACTTACCTTTGGGGCACTCGCACTGGTAGTTGTTGATCTTGTCGATGCACTTTCCATTGTTGAGACAGGGCGTGCTCACACACTCGTCTGTATTGATCTGGCAGAAGACTCCCTCGTATCCTGTCAATTAGCACAGAAAGATTTTATCCAGATTATACTACAAGGTTTATTGATCAGATTGTTTTCTCTTTATAATGTACCAAACATAGAACATATAAATGTGCCAAAAAACATTATAATAATTTCAGACGCATTGTAGCACTGTAGACACAACACAATGTAAACACAAAATATCCTACAGTAATACACTACTACATATGTGTCACTGTTCACCTATGTATACTCAACATTTTGTGCTTTACCTGCCATGCAGATGCAGTGAAAACCTCCGATTTGGTCCAGGCAGGTAGCATCATTTTGGCAAGGGCTGGACATGCACTCGTTAACATCAAGTTCGCAGCGAGCCCCTACGTAGCCCGGAAGACACATACACTCAAACGAGCCTTTGGTGTTCAGACACTTTCCAGCATGCTCACATGGATTTGAACCTATAGAAAAAAAAGATGGGATGGATTAAATCTAATATCTATAAACAGCTTGATAATGAAATATATTTTTTATAGAAAAATATTAAAATTTAATATAGAATATATAAATATAGAATTAGCTCAGCCAACCCATTCATACAAGTTCTGTTGAGTTAAAGCATTTATCTCTAAACAGTGTTACAATGGTTACCCAAAGCGCATTCATCGACATCCTGGTTACAGGCTAAGCCAAAGTATCCTGTAGGACAGGTACAGATAGCCTTGCCATTGACTGGGTTGGTGTCACAGTTCGAGCCTTTCTGACAGGGGTCACTAATACAAGCATCATCCAAATGACACAGCAAACCTGGAATAAATGGAAATGATATGAGTAATTACAACCGCATTTACCTAAAAACATAAATAATTATATAAAATGATGATTTTATATATATACAGTGGAACCCGGTTATGTCGATGTCCTAGGGGGTCGGCAAAAAGCATCGAGATAACCGATGATCGAGATAAACGAAAATCAAAATGGCGGCAGTATATTAACGTGCTTGAAATTTCTTTATGTACATGATGTGCGTTAATAAATGAGAATGTGCATGCACGTGTTTTTAAAGGGTTTTTTACACAACAGCGTTGCCGCGATTTGTTTGATGAAGGCTTGCTATAAAAATACATACAGTACATGTTTATCTGTCAGGAATCCACCTGCCACGCCCCCTTCGGCCCCCTTCGGCGTGTCAGGTGTTTTCTCGCTTAGAATGCTTAGAATTCTAATGCTTAGAAAAAGCGAGAATTTGGCGGTTCCACTTCAAAAACGTCGACTTAATAGGGTTGTCGAGGTAACCGAGGGCGAGATAACCGGGTTCCACTGTACATATATATAGCATTTGTTCCTGGTTCCACCATACAATATAAAAAAAAAAAAAAAAGCCATTTATTCCTGTTTCTATCATATTTAAACAATTCTCAAAAATTTAAAATAGACTATTAAGTATTAAAGTATAGACCTGTGCGTCCAGGTGGGCATTCGCAATAAAAGGACGCTACACGATCGTGACAAGTTGATCCCGGGTGACAGGCAGCATCAACGCAATCATCGATATTTTTGCTGCAATCGTCACCTGACCAGCCATTCACACACACACAGTTGTATCCACCCTGAGTGTTGAGGCAAGTGCCACCATTCTGACACGAATTAGGCATCAGGTCGCACTCATTGACATCTTCAGTACAGAATTGACCTATCAGGGAACACAAGACACAAAGGACTTATGATGCACTGATTTATTCCAAGAGTTAGCAAGCTAAAGTCGTTTTGTGAATGTGGTTTACATTTTTGTTATTAATAAAAGCAGCACAATTAATGTACACAATTCATACCTGTCCACTCCGGTTTGCACTGGCAGTTGTAAGTGTTCACCCCATCTACACAGGTTCCTCCGTTTAGGCAACGATGGTCTGGACAGTCGTCGATGTTCTCCTCACAGTTTTGACCGCTAAAACCTGAAAAGATGTTGATTATTTACTCAAAAGACAATCAATTTTTAGGGTTTGTTCATTCAAAAAGTGGAGGGAAAATGACACATTTAAGGTTTTTAACGTTTTTTTGTAATTAATAATTGCTGAAGTTTAATATCCCTGGTATTTTTCAAATAATTGTTATTTTTTACAAAAGGATACAGTGTTTGTTAAACCCACTGTTACATACTGAAAGTGTGGTTAATGGTCTTGTGGTCAACCGTTGTCTCATTCTGGGAAGCATGTCAGTCCCAGGTCTCAAGACAGAGACGACAGAGTGAACAGAGTCAACTGACAACCACAGTTTCCTTTGAAATTAACAGCAGTTATAAAACATTCCTGTCATTTATATCCCCGTATAAGTGATATATAAGAAAAAAATGTGTATGCATAAAAAATAAGTTTGCCGCTGGAGTTTAATATTTCTTTTTATATCTGAGTAAAAAAAGGACGTCGTGAATAAATGTGTGTTGCATTGAGGTTTTTAATTTCACCTCTTTTATATTTATTTATATATTCAAACAGAAATGCATGCTGCATTAATCATGAGTTAATAAAATTAGTGCCGTTAAAATGAAATTGTCATTGTGTTATTTATATATATATATATATATATATATATATATATATATATATATATATATATATATATATATATACAGGTGTGTAATTATCTCAGATGTTGAGCATAAATTGTTACTTATGTTAGGCCTATTGATGAATTAATGAAAGTGGATAAAGCCTACATGCTATCTACCTTTGTTGCTGTTTTGAGTTCTACATGGCTTTATACTATGCCTATCTAAATTAGATATGAGTTTATTTTCCCAATTTCACCATCAATCTTAGGCTTTCTGAATCTTGGTCACTCATTAAGTTAGATAACTAATGATGAAACCATTAATGACCGAGCTAGGAGCAAAGAGAGAAGAGATATGCAAATAAGCATGATAATCTGTAGAATAAGGAGTAGACCGCATGCGTAACGATGTATTGAACAATTGTGTTCCTCAACCACATTTTCATTCACACTTCTTGCACGTTTTCTTTGGTTTAGATTGGCATCTTAAAGGAAAACGATTAGAGTTTTTGAGTATGTATGCAAGACCTACATTTCCATGTTCTCTTAATCCAGAGACAACACCGTGAGGATATTGTCCCTCAGACACTTCCTCATGATAAGCACTAATGCTTTCCTGCTGACCAGTTCACACACAGTGTTGGCTTACATCATGCTGATGAACGGACATGTTGGGAGAACTAGCCTAGCCAAAGTCCCACACTGGTGGGAAACACTGACACTACGCTGTGATTACAAAAGCCAGTTAACTCTTGTAAATCTTTACCGGCAGTGTTTGGCAGTGACAGATGGCTCCTATCATTTGTCTTGCCCACAATTCATACAAATTAGCCGAAAAAAGTGAACACTGCTAATTCATAGTTATCTTATTTTGCTAGGTAATAATGAAAAAATTGGCAACATGTAAATAACATCGTGCTTTCCTACCTGGCAGACAGGAACACTCGTAGTTTCTGTCTCTGATCTGGACACAGGTACCGCCATGATGGCATGGTGATGGGTTGCAGGGCTGGTAAAGTGTCTCACAGTGTTTTCCTGTGTACTCAGCTTGGCAGTTGCATCGATAGGTGCCCACTTCATTCACACAGACACCGCCGTTCTTGCAGGGAGATGGGATCTGAGCACACTCATTAACATCTTGTTTGCATGTCTCGCCTGAGAAGAAGGGCGTGCAGGTGCAGATGTAATGAGAATCAAATGGACTGCACTGACCTCCGTTGGCACAAGGGTTTGAGGCACAAGGGTCAGCCTGCTGGCAGTTTTTACCTGTAAAAATCAGAAGATTAATGGTTTACTTCAAAAGAAAATTATAATTTCTTCAAATAACATATTCTTACCAGTCCACCCAGGCGGACATTTGCATTTGAATGTGTGGACACTGGTCAGCTCACACGTCCCCCCATTCCCACATGGGGAACTCCGACATGGGTTGTCAGTGGGGGTGAGGCAGCGTGGATCCATGTAACCCAGTGGACAACGACAAACGTAGTCCACTTTGTTGTCACGGATGTTTGGCTGGCAAATGCCTCCATTCCAGCAGGGATTCGGCAGGCAGGGGTTGGACAACTGACAAGTTGGGCCCAAATATTTTTCAGGACACCTTAAAAAACAGTCAAGAATTTAGTGATAATCTCTACGATATGTACTATTTGTTTGTACTGTTATTTTTTTTGTGTGTGATTTTCAAATTAGTTCTTGGCTGCTAACCATAACCACTGCTAAACTACTACTATAACACTGATAATTATGTTGTCTAACAAATCTGGATGACAGAAATCTACAGTGTAAACAGTGGCTATGAAGGCAGCCCTAAACAGCCACAAAAGAGAAAAGTAAGTGATTACATGGTCATTGAGGTTAAAACCAAAATGGAAGATGGGCACTGAGGTTGCAGTTTCCCACATCCACACACTAAACACTCACACATACTAAAACACTAAGCTAAATAAAGCACATTAGCGGCAGCAAAATATTGCTGGTGCAAAGCCATGATATAATAAAAATAACAATGGAGCATGAAATATAAACCACAAGAAACTTGTGGTTTACTTGAGGTACTTGTGCTGTGAATTTACACTACTGATATGCCTTTTTTGATAGTAAACATACCTTTGAAATTCATTTAAATGTTTGCCATTATGAATCTCATCTATAAAACAATGCAATTATTTAAACAATGTTGCACTCTGGAACAATAAACCGTAAACATAACTGTAAAGTAAAGATGAAAAAAAAAACATTCACAAAACTCTTTTCAGCACAGAAATGGGAAAAAAAAAAAAGATTTTTTGTTTAATATAACAAGATTCCACTCAGCTCATTGTAAATTCTGGCATGTACTTCTAATCCTGTTTGAAACTGTTGCATGAAAAGCACCAATCATCATCTCTTAGCAGAACATTTCTGCATGCCTCAGCTTTTTTCTACCATCTATTCACTAAAAGGACAAGGCAGAGCCTATACCAGAGTCTTTGAACCCTTGGCTAACATTATCAGGACTTCAAAGCCCCCTTTCCACCTCCTCAATAGTGTGTAATCTTCTACAGTATAAGCTCATCCCCAGCATCAATCAAGAGCTAGAGGCACAAAGGAAATGAACAGCAAACATTGTAAAAAAAAAGAAAAAAAAAAGAGCCAAATAGTCTTTGTAACAGGGGCCGGCTTGGGCATTCGCATTAGTCTGATTATCCTGGGTGACAAAGAGGGTGCTTTTCCTTACTACACCAATGTTGAAACAACCTTACGCTAACATTGAGTCTACACCACTGGTAAAAAGCTAAGTATTGTCTATATTGCCTAAGTGCAGGCAGTACACATTTCCAGTGGTTTGGTCTCTGATCACAACAAAGAAGTAGTGTTTTTACTATTTATTTCAGGGTTTGGATAACCAATAATAGTAGTCTGGTAGACCCGTTAAGTCTGGTAGACCCATTAAGATCAGAGAACTGCACTTCATCTGCTTCTGCTACATTTTCTATCTTTTTTCACTGTCAGATCCTGCCCACGTATATGGATGTTCCTGTTCCTGTGACTTGCTCAAATAAGTGGCCAAGGTATTTCACTGCTTTAGGCTTTGTGCTACTGAATAGAAGTTGAAGAGTTTAAATGCCATTTCCACCAAGATATCGCTGTTAAATCCTTAATCAAGGCCCTTAAGCTGTCAGTAGTAGAAGGGACAGTGGTGGTCTGTGCTCAGGAGCCTGCAGGGCAGAGTATGCTCCGGCCTTCTGAAGCTGCCTTCGGTAGCAGGTGCGCATGTTAATGAGAGCACGACAGCTGCTAGTCCTGGTACACTCCCCCACTTTCCACTTCCCTCCTGGAATATGATGGCTGAGGCTGAAAGTCCCTGAATAGTGTCTCTGCTGAAAGGCTCCATGAGAAGGGCCATTGTTCGTGCCGCCATTCAAGGGCCAGCCTAAACGCTGTTTGGTCGCCTGCATCCCTTCTGAGTGAGCCTTCAGCTATCAAACCTCTGTTTTCCCTCCCCTGCCTCTCTTCTCTCTCCTTCGCTCATTCCCAGATCCAGGGCTCGCTTTTTACACTCCTTCCCGCCAATTTACTGCCGCTAGCCTTGGTGAGGGTGTACTTCCAATAGGGATCTTTCATAGTTAATGCTCATGCCATCTCCTGCAAGTCTCCTGATAAACAACTAAACAACCAGGTCAAGCTAGAAAAGCTAGTTTGAGGTGTATTAGGCGATCCAAATTCCAAAATTCTCAGTTTGTGAGTCAGCTTTAGAAGAAAGCTCATAGTTTGATAAACGTCTTTGTCAATAGCTTTAAAACACAGAACTCTATGCTCCACAAAACACAAAAAGTCTTAATTTTTTTTATGGAATTATTTTTGATCTGATGGCTGGTTTAAGGGTTTTTGCAGACAGTGTGAGGGGAAAAGCCTAGTGATTAAGGAATGTAACGAAAAAAATTCGCCCCATCCTGCGTCCCATCCCTGACAGCACTTCTCAGTGGAGTCTGCTGGCAGCCGCACTTCCCACAGCCAAGTGAAAATCACACCAGCTTTAAAAACTCCACTGGAGCTTGCCCAGCCTGGCAAACAGCACCACACCTCATGGAAATTGCAAAAGTAAAAAATACATAAACGCACATAGTCATCCCATCATACATTCTGCTAATATGCAGAAAATGTTGGTGGTTTGGTCTTGAACTTGGCAAAACCTTGACAAATAATTTGTCAGCACAAAATCTGTCTTTGAGAGACAGTGAAGCACACTTAGAGAGAATATGTTTCAGGTTAGAGACCAAATGCAGTCAAAATTGTATTATTACAGGGCATTTGAGCGTAATGGAAAATAGCTGTGGTTGAACACAAATCATACACAGGTTTTTCAGAATAACAGAACAAACTTGACATGGCGCAAACAACCATGATTTATCTGGCAATGTCTGACCTCATAGTGACCCTATTGATGTAAATCAAATAATCCTATGCACCAAATCGAAATCTTTGTCCTTTGAGATGTGATGAGATTCGTTTTCTATGTGGCCACCCGTAGCCCATGATAACAGGGCTTTGCCAGTGCTGCAATGTGCGGTCAGGCCAGAGCAGATGTTTTGCTGACACCTGACCTCTTAACCAGATGAGATACGGGGGGGTTTCCTCCCCCATGCCCCAATCTGCCATCTGCCACCCTGAGGTTGTACAGTGGAAGAGGCTCTGTCTCACACACAGCGTTAAACTTTAACTTGAATTTCCTTTCACAGCTGAACGTCTCCTTTCACATAGGGAGGAAATGTGTGCTCAACGTTCAGTTTTCTTCACCAATGCTGATAAACACTGTAAAAATTGATATGAACTACAGGTAATTGTGGCGCCATTAATACTAACCTGGTATTTTCATGCCTTTGAGCTCATCTAGCCCTCTTCAAACCCTCATTTCCCGCAGTTGGGTGTCTAAACACCTTGTCTGATCTTTAGGTAACGATGGCTTTGGGCTCCCTTGTCTAACTCTGTAATCACTACGGGATGCCTGATCTTCCAAGACCACATCTGTTGGTGTTCATTAGAGACATGCCTGTTTATCCCTATAACTTTAGGACCCCATGGGAAAGGTCAGCAACCCCAGGGATCAAGCAAAAAGCAGGAATTAGAAACTCTATACTGACCTAATGAGTGCTTCGCCTGGTGGTTTTGCAAGTCTGGGAAATAACTTACTGTTTTCGCATGTGCCTCACAACCACCTCAGGCATATAACTTCTTTGGACATTTTGCACGAAGGCTTTATTTCCAAAATGCAGCATTTCGTTTTCACATAGCTTCACAGCATTTGGAAACAGTGTGTGGTATTTCTTGAGGCAGCTGCCACTGCTACAGATGAATGGCTTAAACCACAGACAGTAGATATGTATTGTGTGGTACCTAAAAGCATGAATACCTTGATAGTGATCGCATGTATTGCAGTGTTCCACAGACAGATGGCTCAGGTCAAAAGCAGCAAATAAAAAAAGCATGGATGATTTTTTTGCTTGCTCAGCTGTGCATACAAAACTCAATCCACCACATTTGGCTCTTTGAGAACGTGTGATAAAATGTTCTACAGAACACAATGTAAGCGTAACCATTTTTTCCACATGTATACATCAAGAAACAAAAAGATAAAACATATATGCTACATAATTCCGACACTAGTGCCTCGTTTTAGACATTTGCTTTCTTGAGTGATATGTTTATAGTCTCAACCTTTCAGTCCTCCCTGGCCCTGGAAGTGCATTTCCTGTATATAAATGAAGAAGGGAGCACAGAGGAACTCATCCTTGACCCGTAAACAAAGCTTGCATTGAGCAAAGACAAGAGGTTGCTTTCATACAGTACTTTTCTTAGCTGTCCATGTACCAAAATAGACACTGTTTTGCTTGCTTACTTACACATGCCTCTACTTTAAAGTCACCTTTGTCCCCATCCCCATCCCGAGGCTTCCTGAGGTTTGGCCAGCTCCAGTCACGTCCCACCTCATGAAGATTATGGACTTTAAAGAAGTAGATGCCAAACTCGCAAACATCCTGAACCATCTAGAGACGTACCAGTGCCAATTGGATCCCACTGCATGTATGGAGTTTGACATTGGACCTCCTGGAGTGTTTAAAGGCTCTGGCATGGAGAAGCTGATGCAGGATCTGTGATGATCACAAATGAGCTCAGTAGCTCCTACTTTTATACCAAAGACTGTAGAAAGAACATTTACTAATAATCTTATACTCCAGTGCTCATGTAAGTTCTCACTCTCCAGTGTTCCAGTGTTGTTGAAAGATTTATGATCAAACTCTTGATGCCACCCAAATGAGGATGGGTTCCCCTTTTAAATCGGGTTCCTCTCAAGGTTTCTTCCTCATAACATCTAAGGGAGTTTTTCCTTGCCACAGTTGCCATGGCTGCTCATCAGGGATAAATACACACCATTTACCTTGACTGTTGATTTCTGTAAAGCTGCTTTGAGACAATGTCTATTGTGAAAAGGCGCTATACAAATAAACTTGACTTGACTTGACTTTGTGTAGTGATATTAAACAAACATATACAGGTTAAAAATGTACAGACATATTTTAACAGCTGCTTACTTGCTTGCCTTTTCAACAATGTGCCTTTAAAAAAAAAACATGCATCAAGTATAGGGCCAGGGGATCATGTCTGTTTTTGTAGACTTCTATGTACCTTTTTACAAAATGTCAAACACTAAAATATAACTGTTTAACCCTTACACATTTGTAATATGATTTATGCTAACAATCATTTAATTATCCTTTAACAGAACCTTTTACCCTGGACAGGGTTGCAGTGAAGCATGTGATAAAATAATTTATTATACTTGTGAAATCATTTGAAACATGACATTGGTCTATTGTGCCTCTTAAATATCACAGATTGGTGATAGTATCACCTGTGGTTTTGAGATATGTATAAGTGTGTCATGTACACGCTACGTCATAACAGAAAGTTATGATCTGGCTGTAGCTAAAATTGCTAGCATTAGTGTTAAATCAGTGTAAATACAAATGCATGTACTCAGTGGCAAACCTCAGCCTGGCTGTCAAAATTAACCTGTTAATAACACGTTATTGCAAATTCATTTTGACAGCACTAATTTGATGCAGCGACCAATTCTGATTGACTATTTTTAATAAAATATAAATAAACATAAAAGAGGCTAAATGAAAACCTTCAATGCAACACACAGTTATTCACAATGTCCTTTCTTTACTAAGATAAAAAAAAAAAAACCTCCATCTAAAAATAATTTTCTATCATTACACATTTGTTTTACTGATGCGCCATCAATCAAACACCAAAATCTGCTATGATGCACACATACAGCAAAACTTAAAAATGTAATAATTTAAGGTACATTTAGAACCGAAAAAATGTGTGATTAGGTTGTGATTAATCACGAGTTAACTTATGACAATCATACAATTAATCAAGATGAAATATTTTAATTGACTGACAGCCCTTATATTTATTCGTATATATATATATATATATATATATATATATATATATATATATATATACAGTGGTCCTCAGTGGAACTCAGTGGAACTTGCAAGGGTTACGTTCTAAGACCGTTCTAAGTTTCTACTGTTAATATATTTGTCTATTACTTGATGAAATGATTTTTTTAAAGTGACACCAAACCGCTCGGTTATCATGTCTACAAAAGTATTATAAGTAATATGTTACATAACAGAAAAATAGTTTTAAAGTGAAATTGAGCCATATGCATATTCATTCATCCAACACAAAGGCCAGTTAGGCCTGCCAGCTGAGCTATTAATATAACAATACCTGTATATTTAAATAGTTGTTCTATTATGTTCTATTTTCCATGCATAGATTAGTCTAGACAAAAGAAATCAAGTCAATGAAACATTTTTTAAATAAGGTATTGAAATAAAGCTTTTTTTTATGACATTGGTTTTCCCATTTTTCCTATTTATTTTTAAGAATCACTTGCTCAAGTTAGTGTTGGGGTTCGAGTCAGAAAGCCTCATATTTGGATTGTGTTAAGTCTTCGTGTAATTTGTGGAGAAATCTGAAATAATGTAAATGAAGTAAACTCAATGTAGGATTTATATTTTGGAGCTGTGTATAATACTGTATTACTTTTTTAATTGCACTTTCAAACAGTAGTTAACTTTGGTAGTTACCCATCGGTTTCACCAGATGACATTTACTTGGTCTTACACAGGCAGCACAGATCTTTAAAAAGGCTTTATCATTTAACTTCAGAAGTGGCATCTGCTGTGCAGTAGATCCACCAGCCTTCTAAAAACATTAACCCTTATCCAGTCTGGAGTGAGACTTCATCATTGCTGAGGAAAGCTTTTCACTCTAAAGAGCAGAAGCCTGGTTAGCTTTTTGAGGTGTCAGGTGTTCCTTAAGTTGAGGATCTTCAACAACCTCTTGAACCCCTGCATCTGTAATTACCTTATCAGACTAAGATCGTTGGTCCAGTAATTTCTTCTCTGTCCACTGCTGCAGAATCCAGCTCTGGTAGCTGCTTTTCATTGCTCTTAGCAAAGCAGACATATATGTTTGTCCAGGCTTCTGAGGTAGCGCTGCCTCTCTAAGCATCAGAAAATGAGCCTCAGATTTGCATTCCAGGCACAGTTTGACCTCTATATCTCTACAATGTTGTACAAATCTGGCTTTAAAGACACAGCATATTACAGCACAGACAAAAATCTTGGTTTTGCTAAAGAAAAGAAGCATCTGTATGAGAATGATTAGTTTCTAAGCTTCACAAAGGTGTTTTTGTCTGGAAAATGCAGCAAGATGCTCATAAGTTGTATGATCAAAACAGCCATTAGCAAAACCTCATCCCTGTGCTGGGTTCTATTCCCTTTATGAACCCTTTAAGCAAGTGTCAGAACAATTTGTCGCACACATCATACAGGCTACCGGGGGGAAATAAGCTAAATCACATGTTTAGGAACTGTAAGAACTTGCCAAATGTTTGAATGTGGTTAGTTTTATAGAACAAGCATGCCATGAAGCTGTCAAACTTAAAGCCTCTTCCTCTACTTCAATTTGATTATTACCAAATGTGATCCGCAACTACAGCAAAGACAAACTTTCTATGTCAAATTCCAACAAACATTCACTTGCCCACACACTGAAGCTAAACCAAATGCTATGGACGTAATTACTGTCCCCAAGCATATTCATGGCTTGCACAATGGAGTCATTTGATAGCAACATGGGGTGGTCAAAACTGACCTGTGAACCTGCTGCCTGCAAAAGCTGAACAGACATGCTGCAGACTCAGAGGCCTGTCCACTCTGTGCACTCAAATTTTTCACAAAAGGCAGCGGACATGTTAACCGAGTATCTTAGGGCGGGAAGAGCAGCCCTCGTCCTATCTCTGTGCTTAATTAGAGGAGTCTAAGGGTATCTGACCACAATGGTCGCTTTGTGAATCGACTGCGGCAGGGAGGCTGCCAGACAGAATTAAGACGTGGCCCCATGCCAGCATGGCCCTGTGAGAGAATGGCCCTCTAAAGGATGCCGCAAACATTGCCGCAGTCCCTATTTCAAACCAGTCACGCTGATAACTTGCTGATAACGAGAAAGAAGACACTGCTGTACTCGGCCAAACTCCCTGAAACTCAATCCAATGTTTGTATCTCAATTGCGCAACAATAGGAAAAAAAAAAAAAGAACAATCAAATGTTAGCCTCCGTTAATAAATCCACAGCAATTTCATAACAACTTTCTTTTCACTCATTCTATTCAGGAGAGTGAAGGTATGTGCTCTAGGAGGTTTGCTTTTTATAGGTCTCGGCTCCATTGTTGCCAATTATGAAAACATCCAGTCCAATTACACTCTGCTGCCATCTGTGCCTCTAATATAAATCAAAGCATAGCCATTCAAAATAGGACAAAACACCCAAGCGGGGACAAGGGCATGTTGAGGGGGGGGCTATAGGCATTCTCGGAAGCCTGACACAGATTAGTCACACAGAATTAATCTAGATGGGAGAACAATGGATGCTGAGTTTCTGGCAAACCCCAGCTGTCGTTTCATAAAAGAAATGAGAAACAAGATTTGGGGCTTAGAGCGTCTCTGAGACTTCTGTTAGAGAAGAGGCACAAACAGCATGACAAGAGAAAGCCAAATTCCCCTCCCTTCTTCAACATCATCCCATTCATTGGCTAGTGTAGACCATGTTTTCTCTTCGAGAAAGTGCGTAAGCATTTCAAAAACGTGATCTTTTCAGTGTCAGGTAAGGCACTGGATTTATTAAGCGGTATTTATGCATTTATTTATTAAATCATTTTAAATTTACACTATATCTATGTGAAAATGCATTCTGCAGAAACAAAAGATAATAAAACCCCAAATTTTTATTAACAATAACCTGGTAAATTATTATAGTATTTCACTATATTGTATATTTTTATATTTTTCTGTCAAATTCCACCATATTTCAGCAAGTCTACTCATTAAACACATCAAGCAAGAGGTCCAGTATTAGAGTGATACAACTAAAAGATTTCGTGCTCATGTTTTGAATACTTCTTGAGATTCGTACTCACTTGCATTCTCCTCTTCCATCAACAGTAGCCACGCACGAACCTCCGTTTTGGCATTTCTCAGAACATTTCAGACCTATAAAGCAGAGGAATGTCAGCAAGAGAACAAACTGGAACGATGACTACATTTCAGATACATGCCAAATTCCCAAGCTTGGTTAAGAAAAAGGAGACATAAGACACAATCATATTGATTTTGCCCTGAGTTATAATGAAATTATATTTATAAGTAAACGAATACTTTCAGCATGTTGGAGAGAAAACAAAACCAAATGGAGAGAAACCCCAGGGAGAGAAAAGAGGGATGAGGTAAAAGTGTAACTCTTAAGACCTTAAAGAGATGTCTGGTGGCAGGAAAGTCTGAACACAGCACTCTCCAGAATGAGGCTATTTTTGGCCATTCACACAGACCTGCTAAAGCATTTCTGTGAAACTTTACTGAACTGTGCTAAAGCAGTCTATCTATCTATCTGAGATAGATAGATAGATAGATAGATAGATAGATAGATAGATAGATAGATAGATAGATAGATAGATAGATTTTAAATTGTAATTTATTTATTTAATTTAATTTCTTCAAATCTTTTTTGTACACTGTATCTGTATGTCCATGTTTCCAAATGAAAGACATATTAAACTTACAGAACGGTAAAATACTTGCAAGTACTTTTGCTTCTTTTTGCATTTTGACAAATGATCAACAAATCCCCCCCCCCCCCAACACACACACACACACACACACACACACACACACACACACACGCGCGCGCGGTTTTTAAACTCTTTGTCATTATTGATATTATTAATATCTAGTGGGTTATTAGATACTTTTATAATTTTTTGGTTATGAATAAGATATTAAGAAGCACTGTGTGCTATAAGAGTTGTGTGTTATGGTAAATCTTACACCATGTCTTTTGGAGCTGAAGCGCGCTCGCGCACCGTTATGTGATTTCCTTTGACTCACCTGTTGCTCAAAAGGATGTCGGCAGTACAAAGTGCTAAAAAACTATTTTATTATATTTTCAATGAGATTGTTATATTGCATGCCAGTGGAGCTTCTATTATTGTGCATTTAAAGAGTTTTGCTATCAGCTATCAGCCCTCATTCACTTTCATCCTGAACGCAACAAGTGGGTTTCTACTCAAATTTGTCGATTTCCATTTCCTCTTTTTTCCGTGCACACGCCATAATCGTGGAAAGTTACAGATATTTTGGGTTTTTTTTTTGTTGTTGTTGTTGTTAGCAGCTGAATGCATGGCACATACAGTGTGCGTCGTCTTACCCTGTGTCAGAGCAATCAGCGAAATCACACCAATCAGTTTCACGAGGAAAAGATGCATTCCTTCTTATGGAGCTGTACGAATCCGCGCGTTAACATAGATCCAACATTTGCTCGCAGGGGTAAAAATGTAGAGAAAAGAGAGAAATATATCCAGATATGGCGCTTTTCTTCCTGTCCACGCAGCACCGCAAACTCTGCGCGTGTGTGACCTCGCCTTAGTAGTGGCACTGAATGGGATTCAAAGCTCCCTCCGACTCATCGCCTTCCACACACACACACACACACACACACACACACACACGCGCGCGCGCACAGGCTGAGACAGTGGGAAAACCACGCCCCTTTCACGCGTGTCGAACCGTTGAAAACGCAGAAGCGGGAAATTCACATATTTGCTCCAAAACCGCACACGTGGAGAAGGTAGCATCGGAGTATGCTTGTCACGTGATCACTGGACATACAGTGTAAACAAAACAAAAAACGAACCACAATTAATGCGGTTTCAAATGATTTAGAACAGTCAAACTTAACTGGAAAGAAAGAAAGAAAGAAAGAAAGAAAGAAAGAAAGAAAGAAAGAAAGAAAGAAAGAAAGAAAGAAAGAAAGAAAGAAAGAAAGAAAGAAAGAAAGAAAGAAAATCAAAAGGTCAAAGATTCCCTCAGAGCACATTTATGAACACAATACCACTATTCAGATAATGACCCCATTATTTAACTTGCATTTTATTCCAGAAACTTCCTGATAAGACATATTTCATAGGCCTACTTAAACAAGATAATATTAAAATTCAATAATAAATTATATATACTTCATTATATTGGGTTTTCATTTCCACTATTTTGTAAAATAGAATATATTATGGACCCTCAAGCTATGCTTTCCTGACACATGAGAAGCATAGGTGCAGCAGAAAGTTCATAAAGTGATAAAAAAAATTGTTCATAATGCTCTAGAATGCCTCAAATATCCCGACAGGTATCATATACAGACTTTTACTGTAGATAACCTTTTTAGTCTGCACACAGTTCAGTTGCCTACCTCAAAAATAGTTTAAGCACTGTGCATGCTATATTTCATACACAAAATTAATAGACTACATCGTCAAAATCCCTTGACCAACTCAAAACATAAAAGAACTTTGTGTTTAGATCACAGTTAAAATATCTGATTCAATTTTGTGTGTACAGCAAAATTCAAGAACAGATGAATCACAATTTATGTGATGGAAAATGCTGACTGACAAAGGAAAGTTTCAGTTTATCAGCAAACAGAGAGTCAGACAGAGCCCAACCTCTATTTGCTTAATCTTCAAGGCTAATACCTTAAGTAAAAGCTTCATTGAAGACAATTAAGCAACTGAAGAAAGCGGTTCTGCACATTCATTTAGTTGCAATGTCAACATTTGAATTGTTCGGACTTTTATGTAGTTTTAATATACATGAAGTCAAAATGATAACATCTTTTCCATAATATGGGTTTCTCTATCTATAAATGCTGTGTACTAACCAATATTTAAGAATTCAATTGCACAGAAGATCATTGTTTATGCCTTATATTAGCCACAATGCACCTATTATTTAAAGGAAACTGCTGCTCTTTATGAAGTAATAGTCTATATAATTTATAACGCTTTCTTATTTGAGTAAGTGCAAGGTGTGACAAGCAGTTTCAACACCCCAAGGCTGGATTTCCCGTCTTGATTCGTTTAGTACTTCGAATTGGCACCATTTCCTCATGGTGTGTGTTTGTGTAAGTAGGTGCCAAAGAAACCGCAGGTAACTGCAGGCAGTGTGGGAAACATCTCTGGAGGCAGTGTGACCTGAAGGCTTGGAAAAAAGAGTTTCATAGTGGAGGCGGTACCCGTGATAGGGAGATAATTAGAACTGTGTACAGACATGCAGAAACAGCTCTCACACTGCACACTGGGAACAGAAGTGTGAGAACAGGCATCCTATTTGTAACTGCAGTCTCACTTTGCTGTGTTGTGTGTCGTAGCACACATTGTCTTTAAAAGTAAATTTTAACTGAGGTATTCAATTTAATGGTTAACCCTTTGTTTGGGGCCTCAGAAGGAAATATGGTCCTCTAAATTCACGTTGCTGCTGCGGCCATGTACATCACTGACTCAAAATAGCTTTAAGACATGGAATGTCTTCCCATCTGCATCTACCAATAAGTTGATCCTTTAATAAAATAATTAAAGCAATCCATTCGCTTTAAATCCATCCACTCTGTTTTACTGTCACCTACAAATTATCCCCCATCAGATATTATATAATCATTGTACATTTCTTTCTGCTGCACTAGAATCTAACTAAAAATAAATATCGCTTATATTTCAATGAAAAAAGCACACTCTTTGAATTTCTTACATTTTTATTTAGATCTTCCATGCATTAGAGTCAGGAATGAATAATATAATTTTATGAATGGCAACCTAGCTAGTTATTTGTCTTGATAAATATTTACCAATCTGAGACTGCAAAAAAATCTGAAAGAAAAAGACTAAGTTTCGGGGTAAAATCACTTAAATTATTTAACAACTGGTTAAAAGTATCTCAAGTATCATTTTTTGCAATGTTTTTAAATGAGGTCAATTTTGACACTATACTTTTTCTTAGGTATCCATTTTTTCTCTACTTTTGCTCCCCAGACATCTGTTACTAACTGTTGAAGATAGTTATATGAAAGTGATTAGACACCATATAAAATTAGCATTTTAAAAAAGAATCAGATTCCCAGCTGCATTGAAACAACACAGACATTCTTCTTCTGTGAAATAATCACAACATCTGCTGCAAGAGCAAGGTCAAACAACAAATGTATTTTCTGCCAGGCTCCTACTTCTGAAAGTGCTGTAACAAAATATGAATGTATTACATTTAAAAAAAAAACACACTTGTTTATTTAAAAGGTTAGATCTGCAGGGTCCAACAAACAATATGAATGATTTTTTACCTTTGCATTGTCAAAGTCTTTAAAATGATATTTTCTTGAGGCAGAAGTCTTAAAGAAAGAGTTATGCTTGACAGGCAAATGTCTCAGGATGAACATATGTTCATGTGCAATAGAAAAGATTTTCCCCACAGGACTGGCTGTCCTTTTTCAGTTTTTATGTGAGGTGTTTATTTCTGATTGTCAATCGTCTGTCATCTTGTGGGCTACATATGCCAAACATGTAGTGCTGATCGAGGATTGTTTTACTTTTTATAACTTAACAGAACAGAGTTAATTGTCCATCCTCTGAGATTCTTGGAAAATAAACAGATAAGGGTAAAAGAAGGGAAAGATTAGAAAACAAGTAACTCCCAATTCATAAAAAAGATAAGGAATATTGACACGTTCTCCAACAAGATACCATTGCAAAAACAAAAAAAAGAAGCTTTGCCATGATCCAGATTTTTTCTCTAGCCAGCTAAATTCCACGTTATTGTTCATTGTGTACTGCCTGATTGATAAACTTGGGCTGTTTAATTATTATGAAACATATTCTGAAAACTAAACTTAAACATGCAGGTTATGGTGCTATTTTGGATACAACAAAGTAAACAGAAAAACCTTTTTAAATGCTTTTACTTTTTTACTGTCAGTTTAGCAGGAGTTACTAGAGTTACTAGAGACCACAGCAGATGTTGCCTCGAGACATGTTGGGGCATATCCCTGGACAGTCCCTATCCATTAGCAACACAGCTTTATTATTATCATCAGGTACATTAGCCCTGGCTCGTTTGGCTGATTGGTCCATGGGTGGAAGGGTTGTGGTCTTCTACATATGCAGATTGAAACATTACCATCAGTAGAGCTGAATATGTAAAACTTCATTGGACAGACTCTCTTGTAATGCAAGGTAACACTGACCAGAGCAGTACCATAAAAGAGATGATAACCTGACCCTAGTTATTTGAAGCTTAGAACATAAAGCCTAGGCTGTAAATAAAACATTGGATTAGAGTAAAGAAATACTTTCAAATTTGGCTTGTTATTTATCTGCTGTTTAGAATGGTTTGGACCAGAGACTCTATGCAACTTAGAAAACTAAGAAGCAAAAGGAAAAGCAATTTCAGTAAAGCAGAGAGGAAGGATGTGGATAAAAAATCTTCAACAACTTACAAATCTCAAACAAAGAGCTCATTTATTATAAGAAATCCATACGGGTGCATGCTATATATAAAAAATAGCATAAACATTAAGTATTTCATTTGACACGTGTTGTTTATGTTGCATTTAATTGTTTTTTTTTTCTTAGTATTTAATTCTTGTTTTCCTTGCATTTAAATGAATTTAACACTAAAGTGAATTTTTAACACTAAAGTGAATGAGTATGAGAAAGTTTGCCACACAACATGTCCACAAAATTGAAAAATCACCACTAATCACCTCACACTTTAGAGACCTGGGGTCATAAGAGCTTTTATATGTACAAAAGATTTGAATTCTTGCAAAAAACAACACATCAAATAAGCCAGGACTAAAACCACTTGGGACAAGAATCTATAGACTGATTGGCTTGTTAGTAGGCATGGCTTGTTAGCAGAGTTTTTAGGAAACACTAATTGAAGTTAGACTCCTAAACTTAACACTTAACTTAACACTTAACACGCTGCTTTAAAGCCTATAAACCCAGACAAAAATTCACTGTGGGTTAAAAGTGTAACTATACAGCAACTTCAAGTAGATTCATACATATCCCATGCATTTATTAATTGTGTGTTTACATTAGTACATTTGGCAAAAATAATTGTGATATTATTAGATGAACTGTGTTTTTTTATTATTTTTATATTAGTTTCCTTTTGATTGTACTATTATTTTTGGTTGGTTTCACTGTAGTATTCATTTAGTGTTTTTATTTTTTGCACTGGCATACTGGATTACTTGTACTGTATACTATACTATACATACACGCATCAAGCTTTACTACACCAATCCTAACAAGACATTTACATTTACATTTGCAACATTTAGCAGACGCCCTTATCCAGAGCGACGTACAAAAGTGCTTTGAGTCTCTAGCAATGAATAAATATACAGTGGTACGCAAGATTACAAACTTAATATAAATATAACTCTTGATTTCTACAAAGCAAACTTGGAAAGTGCTAATTTAAGTGTTTCAGGAAGAGGCAGGTCCACTCCACTGTATGGACATCTAGGGGAAGTTCATTCCACCACCTCGGTGCCAGAACAGAGAAGACCCCTGAAGTATACTTAGCTCTCATTCTGAGAGAAGGTGGTACCAGTCGAGCAGTGCTGGAGGATCTCAAGACCAATTCTGAGCAAATGCAGATATATATGTACAGTAAAAGGACTATGTTTCTGACTTTGTAATAGTTTCATTACAAAATCAAATTTTATTTAATTAAATAAACTTATTTTATTTTTTTAGGAAAACCACTTAAAACTGTATAAGACTTCACTATAAAACATGATAGAACCAGTGTATGTTAAATTATGCTTTTGTTTAACTTTAGTCATCATTACTGACAAATTTTGGATTATATATGTGTATGTGTGGACAAATTTTGGATTATATATGTGTATGTGTGTGTGTGTGTGTATATATATATATATATATATATATATATATATATATATATATATATATATATATATATATATATATATAAAAATATATATATATATATATATAGAGAGAGAGAGAGAGAGAGAGAGAGAGAGAGATAAAACATGATAGAACATATATATATATATATATATATATATATATAAAACGGATAATTATTATATTATTAAGTAATTATAAATAATTTAGCATCTTGACTATTCTTTAAACTTTTTCATTTTCAAGCTGAGTTTTCTTACATTTTTAAGGTGTACTTTCCCTTTTTTCAATTTGAACCAACTTGAAATGTTATACAGTGAAAGAATTTCCTGAAAGAATATTCCAGAGCAATATGCTACTATGATACATCCTTAGTTGTAACTGAAAAGTGATTATTTGCTAGTGACTCATCACTTTCTTGCTAAACTGAGGTTAGACAAAATATTTTAAAGTAATATTCATTTGTTAAAGTGAATAGTACTTTTAGTGTTTAAAAAAAAAAAAAAAACCTTTCGTGACCACCTGAAATGGGTACAATGTCCCATTGTGGTTCTATTGTAGCGTTATAGCTTCCTCAGTGAATCAACAATTGATTTATGCATCCTGCTTTTCCACCACAATCCACAACCCCTCACATTCATTAGACAATACTCTGTGGCTTGCCTAATGTTTAAAACAATGAATCTATGATAATGAATGAATGATGTAAAAAAAAAAAAAAAAAAAAAAAAAAAAAGCGACCTGATCGAATGTCATATCATGCCAGTGAGTGACAAGTCCCATAATCACATATCACAACAAAACATTTGTTTATGGTCCACTACTGATTGCACACAGACCCACACACTTGTCTCTTTTATAGTGAGCCCAGCTGCTTCCCAGCATTGTGACGCTCCACCTACAAACGTCCACAGACGACGTGTGGAGAGACACCCGGCAAGACTGCGGCGCTCCACTGTTATCCAAACTGCAGAACAGCATGGTATCTGGCTCTGTTTTTGGCTGCGGAGTCACAAACAGGAAGTCACTTGGGGCCAGTCACACAGAGACACTTCCCCCTTTTGTTTTTGATGAGGTTGTGTGAAGGTTCACAGCATAGACCCTGTGTCGCCCAGCATCTCCTAATGCTGGTCTTTCTCTTGGCACACCCTTTGCAACTGCATGACCTCATTTTTGCTCTTGTTACCTTTGATGCCAGGCATGAACCTCCTTTCCATCAGCCAGTTTGTGAAAATAAACTAGTTATTTTGGCCGAGAAGTGCTAAAATTCCTGAATATCAGCTGTTTCTTCATATCAGACAGCTGGAAACATTTAAATAACATTGACACAATTTATATATAATTCTGTATATATAAACAAAGCCGATATTTGTAAAATAGTTTAGCATAGCCCTGATGAAAAATAGGATTTTTTTTTCTTTTTTTTTTTGCATTTGTTCATGATTTATGCATAGAGCAAGGCAAGGCAAAAAGATTCTAACATTTCCTAAATTGCAACTACGAATTTGGTGATTTTCTTCCACTGCACTGTTGTCACATTGTGTGCCCTAGTTGATCTTCCTTCAAAAAAACAGTAGTGACCTTTGCGTTTCATTGGCTGTACACACATTAATACTGCAAAATCAGCAAAGTGCTAAAAACATATGCTATTTTTAGATCAGGCTAAGTTATAGTTTCCTTCAGCAACTTTTGAACTTTCTCAAGGTCCTTAGCAGTGACAGAATGAGTACTATACATATCAGGCAGTGAGAAATCACTGATATCAAGACAGAAGGTGAAGTTAAGGAAAAACCCAGTCATGGCTGGACTGTTTGGGAACTATGTGGCCTTTGTCCATCCATGACTCTCTTGAGACAAGGCAGTACTGCTCAACTCACTAGTTTATCTACATCTTGTCTTCTTGTCTTAAGCTCTTCTAGAGTCTTGATGTTGAAGTCTAATATGGTCTGGTTCCTTCTTGTCTGCAAAAAGTGTTACAAGTACATCTCCAATGAACTGTAAGTGTATTCTATGTAAATGCAGAAATAGGTTAGTTGCACCTAAATGACTATTATAAGGCACCTAGTTGGTTTATTAGCTATTTATTTACAACGTACTTACTTTTATACTTTTTTTTAGCTATTTATTATACTACGTACTTACATTTATACTATATATAAAAATAGGCCAGGGCTATAGTTGAAGTAATGTCTCTCTTTCTAAAATAAACACTAAGCTAGCATGCATTTTTGACTTTAAGTTTGTGTGTGGGAAGCTAAGGAACATAAGAGATTGCAGCATGACTCCATATTCTGCACATTCTGGGTAAATATCTGAAGGTCACTAATGAGACAGAAGTTCATGGACCGTTCAACTAATTTTGACTTGGCCATGTTATTTTCATTGCTGAGAGTTTGGTGGTTTCTTTATCTGTATGCAACATTTAATGATAAGATTATTGCTATACACTCACAGGTCACTTTAACAGGAACAACGCACACCTTCTCATTCATGCTATAAAAAAAAAGTGATCACTTTCACTAGAAGAAATGCGGAACTTACTAACGAAAGAGCCCACTGGAGAATAACCAGACTTATTTTGAGCTGACAAGAAATTTGTGGTAATGCTTTACTTTAGTAATCACTCTTTACTGAGCAGAAAAGCATCTCAGAAAGTGCAGCATGCAAACCTTTATGCAGATGGGCTACAAGGGCAGGAGACAGGATAGGTTCCACTCTTCTCAGTCAAGAATTAGAGTCTACATTAGACAAAGAACCTGGGTAGTAGAAGACTGAACAAAGACAAGATGATTTTTAGTTTTGACCAGAATATTTGCATAAATGAGATGTTCCTAATAAAGTGTCTGAAGAGTTTATATGTAACAGATTAGTGTATTATGTAATGCTGATAAACCTTTAAGATAGTGATGTCACATTTTTTAATCTGTTTCAGGATGTCAAAAAGATGGCACATGCTTAAAGTGTCCAAAAACAAGCCTTATATCTACAGGAAGCCAATGCTTTTATTTCTATGACGACATTTCCAAATGTCCCTAATGCCAATTGACAGCCATACACAAAGTGTTACAAATAGATCTAATGTGGACATGTCTTCCTGATATATTGTATGGACTAAGCAAGCACACGAAACAATGCAATTTGTGACAATGCAAATTGAAATATTTACTTGCACCTCCATTGTATTGTTTCTATCGATTGCCCACATGCTAGAAGCTACAGATAGACGTTCTCATGCCCACAAGCTTGATTATAGCCCCACAAAACCATGGGCTCCTCAAATGTCGATACACCGGTCAAACAATGACAATTTTAGGTGTCGACTCACTTCAGACCTTTTCATGTTCAGCAGGGAGGTGTGAAAGTCTGGCTGAGGAAATCACAAATGGATAGGAAATCACAAAGGAAAAATTCACAATATGGGAGGAGGGTGGGAATTAAATGGTGAGAAAAGAGACAAAGAGCCCAGTTATGCTTCGAAATTTACCTTCTCTCTTGAACCCAGTAGTTTGGGAGAACATGTTTTTCTAACAGTGTCTAAATGTTCCTGAGAACCTAGCACTTATTTGTGTAAATATTATGAACAGCTTCAAAAACTGCCCGTAACTTTTAAGAACTGTTCATTAGAACTTTCCTGGACTTTCAAGGCAAGTCAATATAAAAATTCTAGTGAGAAAGAATATCTATTCTTCAAGCTCTCTTGGCGAAACATGCAACATTTCATCCTACTTAAGCTGCAGGAAGCAGGCAAACATTCACAGCAGTCGAGCTCAGAGCATGTCAGCGTGTCCCTTTTCTCTCAGCAGATCCTTTGCATGCTTTCAGTCTAAACACACAAACAAAGTAATTATGTAAAACACAGTTGGACATGGACAAGAATGTTCTAAATAGTCGTATAAGAGCAAGCGGCCCCTATTTTACGTCTATCATTTCCACTAGAACTGCAAAACTAAACTGCTGACTTTACAGCATGTGCGTATGCTTGTTTCTCAGGTTTCCCTCACCTGTCACCTGGCATCATATCCTATCACAACAGCTCGTTTTGAAACAAAGTGTGTGAGCCTGAACCAGCGAAACATGCTTATTGTCCAACCTGATCTCTCTGTTCCCAGCTCATTTTGACTGGTTCAGCAGCTGCATTCCAGCAGCGCCTGGGAACAGAGATACACTGGTGGAAAATGATAATACACTGCACATGTGTGTTTACAGTAAACAGACAGGAGCTCTTAGATGTTCTTCATTTAAAATGACTGTTGTGGTTATTGGTTAATGCTTGTTTGTTATTATTGTAACTTAACAGTCTTTTAACAGTCTTAGGGTAAAACTCTTATTTGTTGTATAAATGAGCCCCGCTTGCTGGGAATACTGTTCTATGCAAACATATGCAAAACCATCAGTAAAATTGTGAGACTTGGTGGGGGTTCAAATTCCCCAAGGCCTGGGAAAGAAAATGAGAATATTCTTCCTTAGTACATTCCAAAAATCCTAAACAACTGAACGTATACTGCAATTATTCTTAATCCATTGTTTATAAAAGAGAATATATATTTTTCGTAGCACTAAAGGTCACAAAATCTAACTAAAGTATATTAATTACTTAATCAAAAACATGCAAACAGACTAAGGGAAAGCATTTATTTAGGACAGGCTGTGTCCTTAGGGTCAGATAAACACTGCTTTAACTGCTTGCCCATGTGTTCAGTCATTCAAAGATCCTTAAGGAAAGATGGTGACAAATTTTGGGGCACAGAGGGGTGTTGATGGATCCAGCTGTTCTCCTGAGCTGGGGAGGAACAGGTGAGAAGGAAAATGTATTCATTAAATGTCTCTAAATGAGCAAACTGATACAGATATGTTTCAGCACACTATCTGAGTGAAATATGGTATATATAGCAGATGCACACTATACATGAGCAAAGCAACCAAGAACAGTTTTTATGGCACTTAAAAGTTACTAAGGTGCTACACATACTAATTGTGTATATTAAAATAAATCATTATTTTAAACCTTTCTTACATTTAACTTTATATGTAAATACAAATTTTTTTAATATAGTTTACATATATTATATATGTTCCCTTACATACTTACATTGACAGTTTTTTATATAAAAGTTGCATATTAAATAGGTTTTATGTGTGTCTGTAAAAATTATGTTTTTGTTATTCTAAGCATAAGAAGCACCTTATTCTAAGTAATTCACTTGTCTGATCTTTACATTGAAATACAATTTGAAGTAAAAAAAAAAAAAAAAAGATTCACTAAACGTACATTTTCCTTTGATCATTCTGCATATAAATAGGTTTTCCCACTTAAGCAAAGCAAAGATTTGCAGTTTGGATAATGGTTTTTCACAGTGACTAAACTCTGTGGTTGTGTTGTACTTATGCATGCAAATATATCCACAAATGCTCACAATTGATATGCCATAATTGATATAGGAACTGAACCTCTGGTTATGAATTTCATGTTTGTGAGTCTCTAGGTGTGTTCTCTGGCCTGCTGTGGTTCACTGCATGAATCATTTTGGAATGAGAACACGTCTCCTGATAAGTTGCTTGAAACATTTGGTAGAACTTTCTGGCTGCATGATCTTGCATTATGTTCGGCTGGTCACTCAGTAAAAGATTATGGAAAACATGTCCAAACTGCCACAAAACTGTAGTATTTTAAAAATGCTCTAAGAAAATCACATGTCCCAGATCTTTCATTTATTTTTTTTAAATACCGCAGCTTGCCTTTCTCATTTCAATTTTAATCATGAAAGGTCACAAGTTGCCTTTAGCAATTGTCATCTTTTCAGTACTTTTGTTCCCTCGTATCAGGGCAGAATAATGAGCTTTCACTAAAAGCGCTTCGCTGATGGGTTTTGTACCAGAAAGTTGCTCACTGTGCCAACATTTTTGTATAGAATCATAGTTTACAATGTCTGGATTAATTTTATAAGGCTCACCAGCACAATGACAAACAATCAAAATCTGCCCCAACACAACACCACATAAACCAGTCTTAACTTTATATTTGCTTAAATATTGTTAATGCTACAATGAACTGAGATTAGCTATAAATTGAAGCATCAATATTGAAGCTGATAACAACATAACCTAGAACTCTTTGTGACACAAAGCAATAATGAGCAAAATAAATAAAAATAAATAAATAATTGACAATCGACAAGGTTGAATTATGAAGTAGCAAAATGTGCAAATGGTATCAGTGAACAGATGCTAACAACCCATGCAAGACAGATAGCTAGTTAGCTAGGTCATTAGTTGACTAATGACAGCTAACATTAAACATTCATTATATTCTACATCTGTAACATTATTTACCAGGCTCAGTTAGTCCACATGCTGCTTTCATATTGTCCCTCAATTGTGCACATCATTGACAAATAAACAGACAATTACCAGAAAATCCAGCAAGGATAAAACCAGCCCCACACAGATACTCTAAGCAGCTGCTTGCCTCTCCTAATAGATTTTAGTAACCTCTAAGTTTCATCGGGGTTTATACAGATCTGGAATAATCTAGTACTGTATTTTGACACCCTCCATAAATTCACATTTTCTGCTTGCACCTTTAATGTGTAAGTGCAATAAGGTTTTATGTTATGTGCATTCTGATTATAAATGGCAGAAATATGAATGTTTAAAAAACTTTCATCTTTTATCTTAAATCTCTAATCTACAGATGAACAGTGCTGATGATGTTCATCTAACTTGTAATAATACATGAGGAACTTTCCTTGAATTAAATTTGTTTGTCAGATAACATGTAAATAGAGCTAGCTTGTTAAATTAGTGACATTTTTTTTGCTAGCGTGCTAATCCATCATGCAAACTTTTAAACACACTTAACAATATTAAATGTGTGAAAAACACTAGCTATATAAGTAAGTTTAAATCTGCCAAATGATAATTTGCATGTCATTGCATGTCAATTCAGTTTGAATTTAGAAAACCTTCACTACGTAGGTTCACTCCTGCTTATTTTAATGTTAATGTTAACTCACAAATATCTGTCATGAGAGATAATAATAATTGTAAACTACCCCCCTCAATTACTATCAGGGTTTCACTATTTTCCAAATATCGCTCTAAATCCCTGGGTGTGTAACTACACTAGATCTGTGCACAACCCACAAACCACAGTTCTGAAGGCAGGAGGGGTTTTACAGCTGTAGTCCTTTCTGGGGAAATGTTGTGCTTTTTCCCATGTCTGTTTTTCATATCACATCCTCAATTAGATGATTACAAAACAACTGTCATGGGGCAGAGGGTGAAAAAAAATAAATGAAAGAGAATAAGGGAGGAGACCAGAGAAGGGAAAAATAATGGAAAATGATAAAAAGACCGACTTTAGTAAGGAGAGACGGTGAGATTAAAGAGAGTTACGGAAAACAAATAAATGTGGGAGTGCAATATAGGAAGTGATGGAAGTGTGCAAAGAGTGAAATAGTAGAGAGAGAGAGTGAGCAGCGGTAAAGCACAGGGTCCCAGACGCGAGGGAGGAGGTGGGTTCCCATGCCCCAGAGGTCTCTGGGGGGGAGTAGCAGTGGCAGATGTGACGTCTGGGTTGCCAAACTGGTAGCCTGAGAAGCCATGGAAAATAAGGAAAATATCTTAATCCATCACCTTCTATGAGCAGTAGTACAGTTTATACACTCACAAATAACATATATATTGACCACCAGGAAAAAGTTGTTTACAAAATGGGTTTACAGAAGCTCAATTTGAGACAACATAATTATGGATTTTTATTTAATTAACATTGCTTATTTATAGTAAATTCAAGGTTAAACATTCAGGCTGGAAGTATCAAAAGTTTCCATTCAATATCAAGCCACTGCTAGTGTGGGAAAACAACTCTTATTTGCCCCCTGGGAGAATATTATAATTTGTTCTTAGCCAATGGAATTTCCAGATGTTTATATTATTCTTTTTTTTATAATTTTTTTTGTCGTTTTAAAAATGGATGTGTATTAGAACATGACTGGGTCGATGACAGCCAAGAAATCCTGAGAATCATTTGTATGTAAAACAGAATTTAATGTCAATATAAGACATTAAAAACTTTTGCAGACAAACAAAACAAAGGTTACAGGTGGAAAAAAGTAAACAACAAGAGGGTGATAATCAGAGAGTTAAAGAATGAGAGATAAAGTGCAAGTGACTTTTCCAAAGAGCTGTCAGCATGCCACAGCGGTAAGCAAGAGGTCTTTATCTCCTAATGCTCTGTATTACAGAGTCCTTGGAAAAAGCCGTGCCTCTGTGAGGGCAGATGAAAAAGATCCGGATGGGATTCTGCTTTAAAAGGATTAGGGCCTGAGCAGTCACACATCTACAGCCTCCATTGTTCCTTTGAAGCTTTGTGACTAGCTGTCAACAGCCATAAGACGTGGTCAGACCTCTGCGCGAGAAGAGTTCAGGCCCAAAGAGTCACAGTGACTGCCCAAGAAACTAATCAGTTTGGAACAGTTTGTTGTGTTTGGCCCCAGCAGAGACAAGGTAAAGAGCAAAAAGAGCAAGGAAGAAGGATTAGGTCAAGTCAAGTCAAGTCAAGTTTATTTGTATAGCGCTTTTCACAACAGACATTGTCTCAAAGCAGCTTTACAGAAAACAACAGTGAAGGTGAATGGTGTGCGTTTGTCCCTGATGAGCAGCCGTGGCGACAGTGGCAAGGAAAAACTCCCTTAGATGATATGAGGAAGAAACCTTGAGAGGAACCAGACCCAAAGGGGAACCCATCCTCATATGGGTGACATCAAAAGTTTGGTCATAAATCTTTCAACAATACAGAACAATTTGTGATCATCATAGATCCAGCATCAGCTTCTCCATGCCAGGGCCTTTAAACACTCGGCATCTACTTCTCCATGATCATCCATAGGTCCATAATCTTCACGAGGTGGGACGTGACTGGAGCTGGCCAAACCTCAGGATGCCTCGGGATGGGGAGAGAAAGAGAAGCAGTGGAGAGGAATTAGCGTAGCTGCTGTTCATGATATTAACAGCACAAGTTGATAATGTGCATGTGATCAGATGTTCTGGAGCACAAGGTTGTGATGTGATGTGTGTGATGTGTGTTATGTGTAGGCTTTGCTAAAAAGATATGTTTTTAATCTGCACTTAAACTGGGAGAGTGTATCTGAACCCCGAACACTGTCAGGAAGACTATTCCAGAGTTTAGGAGCTAAATGTGAAAATGCTCTACCGCCTTTAGTGGACTTTGCTATTCTAGGAACTACTAGAAGCCCAGAGTTTTGAGATCTCAGGGAGCGTGACGGATTGTAGCGTGTTAAGAGACTGGATAGATACATGGGAGCCAAACCATTTAGTGCTTTATAAGTGAGTAGCAGTAGTTTGTAGTCTATTCGAAACTTAATAGGAAGCCAGTGTAGGGACGATAAGATTGGGGTTATATGATCGTATTTTCTTGACCTAGTAAGAACTCTTGCTGCTGCATTCTGAACTAACTGAAGCTTGTTTATTAATGATGCAGGACATCCACCTAGTAATGCATTACAGTAGTCTATTCTAGAGGTCATAAACGCATGGACGAGCTTCTCTGCATCAGATATAGATAACATATTTCTTAGCTTAGAAATATATATAATATATATAATATATAATATAATATAATATAATATATTATATAATATATTATATATTATTATATATTATATATATTATAATATATAATATATATAATATTATATATATAATATTATAATATATAATATATTATATTATTATAATATAATAATATAATATAATATATTAGGTGTGGACCAGGGGTGGACAAATCACTAATCCAGGCATCTGACTCAAGCAGATTTTATGTCACAGCTTTTTGTAGTTTCCCAGAGTAAAAGTATGTTCAACAACAAGAACAAGAACCTTTTTATTGATTTCTTAAGGTTTCATTTGGTTTATAATGTTTGTTTAAACATAACACAATAATGGTTAACTATGGTGCATGCTTCCAAAATTTATAGGCTGCTGCATTACATTCATTGATCATCATCCAAGTTGTCTGCTGATGAATCTCTGTGGATTAATTAGTGTACATAGATGACAGTCAATTTTTTTAAATCTGGACAATAAATGTATGTGATGTGAAGATAAAAAAGCACAGAAAACATTGCTGAAATGTTTGCCAATGACTATTTGTCAAAATTCAGATGTGGATATTGAACACATACTCCAACTTTCCTTAGTCCGTATTAGCTCACTGTACTTGTTGCTATATATTATATTAAGTTAGATTATATTTTAGCCTAGTCAATTAGGTTTCCAAGCAAGCGAAACAAGTGAGTGAGCAGCCTATTGGAGCTTGTACTTTCACATTGGGCCAGTTCATTAATTTGATATATGTCTACCCCTATGAATTTTGGAAATTGTCTATAATATGTGGCATAATATCAGGTCTTTGGAAATAACGGTACATCAGTCAGTAAAAACAGACTGCTTTTTATTGATGAAAAGTGAATTAATTTAAATGGAGTTTGCATGTGGAATCAGAGTTAATGAATTAAGTTACTCATTAACACTTTTGTAGAGTTGCTTACTCAAATGAACAACCACTGTATCAACCTCATTGATCTTTGTGCATTCATAATATATCTAGTTTGATATATTTTTTGGAGGGATTTTCCTTAACAAATGAGTAACTTGTCTGTGAAGATTCTCCACTCATCCAGGTGCAGTTATCTGGAAGTATCTAGATAGAATTCAAGTTGACGTGACTCATCCAAACATGTTAAAAAGTAAAATAATAATAATGATTCTAAGGAAAAAGCATTTTTGGTTTTGGTTCCTTTCAAAGGCATCCAATTTCCCTTGTCATGTCATTCCCCAGACATTTACATTTAACAATAATAAACTGTTGTGCTAAACAACAATAGATGACCTAAAGGGTTTAAAAGGGAAAAAAATGCTTAATGTATGTATAAGGCTTCTGTAGACCTGATGGTTTAATTTCAATAGATCTAAGGCTTTTAAGCCCACTGGGTGGGTGACAACTTCCTATTCTTTAAACTCTATAGGGAAAAATAAGTCCTGACAAAGAAATACCACAAGAGGAAGTTTCTGGACGTATCACTCTGCACTCCCTAAACAAGATAACAATACCTTCAGAGACAAAAGTCAGGTATAATAGATTTTGACAGCTTATCCTAGAATGTCAGAGACAAAGATGTTTCTAACAAGATCCTGCCCCCTTTCAAATCACCCATGATATTGGGTTTCCTTAATGCACCCAAATTAATGCACTTAAATGCATCCTTTTAGCAGACATTCTCTTTGGGAATGAAAAATTTGAATTCACATTTTATTTGACGCATATATAATCACAGACAGTAAAACATGCAGTTATTTATTGTTGTCTTTATTGCATAAAATAAAACATGAAAAGAGCAAACATTTTGAAATTAAAGAATGAAACAAGAATAAGGAAACAAAACAGAACTTACCATATAATAAAAATATAGTTTAATATGGTTGCAAAAATAAAATATACAATAAAAAATATAGATTAAATGATAAATAAAAAATAAAAAACGGAATGAGGAGTATATGCAGATGTAGCAGCTTCATTCCAGGGAGGTGAATAAAGTGTGACTTTATTGAGATAACCTTAAAATGACTGTGGTTGTATGATTGCAAAACTTCTTCCTATGAGATAAATATTTCTTCATATGCACAGGTCTCAAAGATATTCAGGTAATGTTCTCTATAACTGCTGTCTTGTTCTTCTTTGGAGAGCTCATGTTTTTTTCTCACTTGTCTTTGTTTCATATAGAGTTAAAACATGACAAAAGGATCGTGACACGCCCATACTATACTTCAGACAAAAAAGAAATCATGCTTGTCAGGTGTCATATTAATGAAACATAATCAGAATCCAATTTCCAATCTAGCAGAGAGTTGCAAGACTTTACAAAGCATTTTCTTATTAATTAACCAGTTTTCTCTTGAAAGAATGCGCTATAGTCCACTGCTTCTCATAATAAGCCATTTGTAAGGCTTTGTTTATTACAGTGCATGAGAGATGTGGTTTCACGGGAAATAATTCCTGATTAGGGTTGCCACAGGTCGTTAAATCAATAAAAAGGCAATACTTAAATGTTAACATTACTAAAAGTTTAAAGAACAAATGAATTCCAAGAAATGAACACTGAATAAGTACATGGAATTGCTTTAAATTAAAAGAAATAAATATTAATGTGTTGTTAACAAATAAAAGTGTATCATAGATTTTTGATTTCTGCAAGGAAACTTTTACATTTATCGTGCGAGTGTTGGATTTCAGTTCACTGTAATAGTCAGTAACATTTCCACCATGGCAGAGTTTTCATAAAGCAGGGGGTCTGGAACTATAACTCTGCTTTTTATAAACCCAACCCAGTGCAAAGAATTTTCTTGTAGCAGCAATTAATATATTGTTTTATTCATTAATTCATTCTAATTATTGAATGTAATAAAATAATGTTTTGAACAGATTTTTCTAATAAAAAAAAGATATGTAGAATTTAATACCAGAATGCTTTAATTATATTAATTTCTTTTAAATTGTGTTTATAACTGGGACCAACTAAAGCAGTTTTGGCATCAAGAGATGCTTGGGTCAAAGGTCATGTCAATAAAGGAAGTTAAAACCTTCTCTCTTGATTAGAAGGCATGAAGCCCTTTGACCTCCAGCTTTACTTACTCCATTATAGTAAAAACAAGCAAACCATTCAACGGTCAACAAAGAATTTCAGAGAATACCCAATGCACAGTTATGCCTAATGATTCATTTACGGTATAATTAACTGTATGCAATGTCAATTAATTTAGAATCCAATCTATAAGAGACTAATTTGGCTGGGTCTAGTTTATAAATGTTATTTACTGTGTTTGAATGATTAACATCTCCACAATGTTTAGTCCAAACATATCAAAATTTAAAGACATTAGTATGAACAAGTAGTTATGAGCCATTATGTTGTAGCCTATTTCACACAGTAGCACAAAGTTATCTAAGCTATCTTAACAAGACCTCATCATGAGCACGCAGCCACAGGCTAGCGTGTGCCTGGGGTGTGCCAGGGATGTGTCTGAATGCAGTTAAACTCCCCCTCTATTCAACACAAAAAGAAGCCAGATCCGCACCTGCTCCTCTCTTTGCTCAAGACAAACATTTACAGTGAGGACCGCAGACTTTGCTGTATGGCCGACGAGGAAGAGGGACAACCAATAGAAGTGCAATCAAAGCAAAGGGTACTTTCCCGTTGCTTGACACACCTGGCCGAACATGTTAACCTTTACGAACCTGGATTCCTAATTTACAAGTTTATCTCTGTGATAACTGTAATTGATAGTATCTGCTGTGTTGGAGTGCTATTTACTTATTATTTAGCAGTTTAAATGTACTGTGGAAAAAAGATTTGATACCAAAGGTTAAGTAAAAGAAACAATAATTCACATTATATCTTTTAATATTATTTTTTATGGTTGTATTGACTCCACTCCTATGACAGTGTTTAGAGGGTCTTTCCTCTCTCTTGAGAGAGATAATGGCATGCTCAAACTCAATCAGGCAGTGTGTTGTTTGCACATGTCAATGATTCAGGGTGTAGATGAAGTGGGTAGCTTTTCACACTTCACATTTCACCCTGGGGAATAAACTGAGAAAATACATTTGCATATGCAAAACTGGTAAGTCTGTAAATAGAAAATTAGCAGAGGGTGATTACATTTATAAATACCAAAGTTATTAGGACTTTGATCAGCCTAAAATTGCATTTCTGGAAAAAAAAGGGTAATAATTTGCAATACCAAGGACTTCAAAACAAGGCGAGGTGGATTTTATCACAGATCTGCACTAAAGATTCTGATATTTTGCCCTCAGGTCAGAATTCAATCAGGTAAACATCAATTGCATCATTGTATTTGAGAAAACAACAAAAAGAAAATTCACCCCCTAACCAATATTAATTATGTCTTGGAAGCCTACTGTGGTGTACAGGTGGATTTGATGGTACGGGTTCCCACTAGGTCAAGACCATGGACTAAATCTCTTCATCTACTCAGGCCTAGATAGACTGATTTCACCTCACTCTTCATCATTTTATTTAAACCCTGAGGGAAAAGTGTATTTTTCATGCATTGGTGTTCTGATATTGACCTTTTTCTTAAGCCTTACTGAAGTAATGAAATGCACATTTTGTGCGCATATGTGTGTGTGTGTGTGTGTGTGTGTGTGTGTGTGTGTGTGTGTGTGTGTGTGTGTGTGTGTGTGTGTGTGTGTGTTTGTAGTGGTACAAGGGTAACAAGAAGGGATAATAGGTTGTTTGCTTTTTTATTCTGGAGATGCTCTTAAAGATTCTATGAAAAACACAACAGAAAGTGTTTGACTTTTGAAAAGATCATTTAGACTCCCAGAGCAAGTAATCAACAATTTATTTTAAAAAGTTATTTTATTTAGAAATAAGAGTAAAATGTATTTTAACTTTGCTCCTGAGGTTTGATACATAGCCCTATGACATAGAAGTTAAAAGTACCTTCTGTTTATAAGCTAAACAGCATTAACTATCCAAAGAACTATTAAGAGACCCTTTATATTAGTGTAGAAGTGATACCTTTAACAATCCATAAAGATTTTATGGGTAATATATTTTATATGTATGTAGTTAGGAGATCTTAGAAAATTAAAAATGAAACCTTCAAGAAACCTGTTTATGAGTATATTACACTTTTATGGGTATATGCAATTAGAAACATGAAAATGTACTGGACTTTGACCTGGAGTTATTTACAGATAGAGTTGATTTCATATCAGAAGCAGTTGGTAACACTAGAATATATATATATACTACATATAGCTTTGCTCTTATAGATTTATTACTACATTACAATTGTATTGTATATAGATTTATTACTACATTAATAAAAATTATTACATTAAAATATAATTTTAATGTAGTAATAAATCTATAAGAGCAGAGCTTTTCATTGCATTTTATAAACTATGAAAACCGTGTAGATCAGAAAAATTTGTCATAAAGAATATGCTCAAAGAATCAAGCAGTCATGTACTGTAGTATAGTTCTCTTTAATCAGTTTACCATATAATCTCCTCCTCTCCTCCTCTCTCCCAGCTGGCCTAGACTCATTAAACATATGCCATATATTTCTAATATTATACAGCATAAAAAAGAAATATATTTCAGTTTAAACCTCAATGAACATCAAAGCCTAATGAGAACAAATCAGCTCTAACAGATATGGAACAAGACTGAGTGATATAGGCATAAGCAGAACAATAGCATGTGATGGAGGGTGTGTGCCTCCCTGAAGGAGGCAGGAGCTGTTGAATGGGGCTTGGGCTGTAATGAAGGATTAATGGAAGAGTTAGGATTCTCTATTAAGATGTTCTGTATGCTCATTAGGCTGATACTTATATCAATGAATCAATTCGCTTGCTCACTCCAAAAGAGCAAGATTGTAGAATGGGAACGTTCTCTCACACATTAGTTATACTATGGGAAGAAACTCATGTTTCCGTAGATCTCTTCTTTTTAAATCTATGGGTATGTTATGTTCTAATTTCTTACGTCTACGTGCACTAACAGCTGTTTACATGTACTGTCTATTCTCCTGATTGTTTGTTTTCCTGTTATCTCCCACAGAATAAGGTAAATGTGGTGACCATGGCCAACACAGACCATCAATCCTCTAAAGCCACTATTGACACCTCATCACTGCCCAAACAAATCCTTGTGTGAACACTACAACCAAGTGAATCTCAAATATTCTCTTGTTTACATGAATAATGTTCACACTCTCTTTTTGAGTCCTAACAATAATAACAGTTTATTGCTCACAGACAATACGCTTACTTATTTATATCAATGTTTGCTCTTGGAGAGTGTGGACAGTTGGATTCGGGTGTCAGTTTGCATGGGTTTGCATACGGAGCTGAAAAGGTGTGATTGTCAGGCTGATCGACTGTTTAGATAGGAGTAGTGTGCACTCTTTGGCTCATAGTATAAATACGGGTATCTCACCAAACACAGCACCTGTCACATGTTCAACTGTTTACATGGTAATGTATGCCGAGACAGGAACTGAACTTGTTTAAACATGCTGACTGTGGAAAAACACTTATGAATCTGGAGTTGATCTTGGGAATTTTTCCTTATCCCCTTTCTCCCCTATACTTTGTTTAGCCGTGTAAACAATATGTCCCTCTTCTAAAGGAGGCATTAGTTCAAGGATGTCTCTGTTAGGAAAGGTAGCTGTTTTCCATGATTCCTGTTATTCCAATAAATAGATGAAGAAAAATAATAAATGTAGACGGTGGTGACCTCTACAGGTTGATTTTCCCTGAATCTACCACTATATGTAGCCACTATATAAAATATTTTTCTTTTAAGTTTCTATGAAAAAAATACAAATTCTCTGGTATCCACCTCAAAATATGTATGATTTTTTTTTTACTTTTATAGTATAACGCTCTTTTATACAGAAGTCTTCAGAGGCCATGCATTAAAATATTTTTTCTTTCTTGTTTTCTCATGATCACTTCTCATGATCTCATGATCACAACTCATGATCACGACGTCCACGTGCCCGCTGCCACAAATCGTTATGTTTACTATCCATGATGCTGCCTTTAGAGCCTGCTCTTTTTCCAAATACACAGAAAAATTAAGAATTGATCACGAGAAAACAACTTGTTAGGTTGTGATCACGAGAAAATTCAATCATGATCATAAGAAAACAAGAAAGAAAAGTATTTTAATGGGTAATATGCAGAAATATTGTAATGCAATAATATTTCTGAATGTACTTTTAGACCACTTTCAGAAAAATGATTTACTATATGGATGGTAGTAACTCCAAAGTATATATATTTTTTTTTATCTCATATTGCATTATATAAGCTTTATACAAGCATTATACATTAGCAGGGCAGCATTATACCAACCTTATATGTTCTGCTGACTCACTTATCAAATATGTAATATGTGTACTTCACTGTGTACTGCGTCAGCTAAATATGGTAGAAATGACAATAAAAGCTTCTTGACTCATTTCGAATCAAACTCTAAAATAGATAAGATGCACTTAGTTTGCAAATCAATATGGTCACCAAATTTATATAAAGCTACAAAATAATACAGTCATCATTAACTGCAGCATGAACTTTATTAACACAGATACACACAGTTAAATCATACCATTAGCATGTCAATTAATGGTGATCATTATCAGTCATGCAAATGTGGGCAGGATAAGGGAAGATCCTTTGCCCTTATTCATTTTCACTAAAACATGGTGGGGCATCAGGGATAGGAGTACAGCGTTCCACCACAGCATTAATTTCTCCAATCTTCACACCATCATATGTCCCAGTGACAGTGGTCCAGTGAGTGTTTCCATTGGCGTATGTACGACTCAGCCGGGCTGTGAACGGGATATCAGCAGTCATCCTTCTCGCCTCCATTCTCACCAAGCATGAATGGTTTGGTGGGACCAAGACCTGTACAGACATGGAGTGGCTGATAGTCTCCATCATCCTTGTTCCCTCAGAAAAACTTACTGTTTGCTCCTTGGTGAAGTCAACGTTGTCTGGGTTGATGATTGGGATTTTCCCTTTCATGGTTGAGATGGATCCATTGCGGGTTTCTCTACCAATGTCCCAGAACTTCTCTACAGTGCTAGATTTCTGCAAAAGGACTGTCTTCTCAATGCTGGAGCACTCGTAGTTGGTTCCCCTGGCCATTTGGATGGTCTCTGGTGGATGATGGAATAACTTGACCTGGTCAATCGCATAAACAACATTGGAGATTTGCTGGTTGTAGGTGTCTCTGTTAATGGCCAGGGCATCATATGATTTGTACCAGTACTCCTTGCCTTCCCAAGGCAGGAAGAAAGCCTCATGTTTAGTAACAATTTTGCCAAGCCCATATTTGTTTTTGCCAACAAAGATGTCAATTCCAGGACAAGTCTTTACTGAGTGTTCGGCCACAGAACCATAGGAGCCTTGTTTCCATTCAAGGAACTCAAAATGGTCCTCATTGACCAACACCTCAAACTTAGAGGCCGTGTACTCAGCATCTGCATAAGGATATTTGCAGTATGGGCCTTTGCTTGGATTGAAAAATCCAGCCTCACAGTTGAATTTGCAAACATAGTCATTACGTCCTGCATAACCATTGTAGATGCCTACTGCCCCATTTGGAAGTGAGCCTTCCCAGCTAACCCATTTTAAGTTGACATTTTCCTGAAACATGAATGCTGAGCCCCCCTCTTCCTTGTATTCTAACTCTGGAGGAGAATCAGAATTTATGACTGTAGTCCAGGCATCAAGAGGTGGGACCACATCCCCCAAAGCAATGTTTAGATGGTTCTCTGAATGAAAACAGTTAAAGAAATAAAAAGATGTTATAAAAGCAAGATTACACATATAATCTAAATATTGCCAGTGGGCAAACTGGGTGTGTGAAATGGTCAGAATTAGTCTTTCTGTATTTGCTAGTAATTAGCATGACAGGTCAACTTAAAGTAATGGTATGTCTTGATTATACACTGGTCACCAAGGAGAAATAAAACAAGAGTAGGATGCCAATCCATCCCAAAAGAATAGACAGAAATAAACTATAATTTGCACAGTTATTATATCTTTTTAGGTAATGTGGTCTAAAAATGTCTGCGGTTTGCAGGTCTAAAATGCATCTGTCAAAGTGGTGGTGAATATTAAAATGTTAAAATAAATGTGTAACTAACCCAGCCATTAGGGGGGCACAAGCCAGTGTACTCTTAGTGCCGGTCCCAAGCCCGGGTAAATGGGGAGGGTTGCGTTAGGAAGGGCATCCAGCGTAAAACATGTGCCAAATCAAATATGCGGATCACAAATGAGAATTTCATACCGGATCGGTCGAGGCCCGGGTTAACAACGACCGCCACAGGTATCGTTAGCCGACAGGGTACCGGTGGAAATTGGGCTACTGTTGGCCGAAGGAGGAGAAGGAGAGGAGGAAGGCGTCTACAAAGACGGCAGGAAAAGGAGCAGTGTAGGAGAGTAGAGGTTCGGGTTGGTACTTTAAATGTTGGTACTATGACGGGTAAAGGGAGAGAGATAGCTGATATGATGGAGAGGAGAAAGGTAGATGTGTTGTGTGTTCAGGAAACCAAGTGGAAAGGGAGTAAGGCCAGGAACATTGGAGGTGGGTTTAAACTGTTTTATCATGGTGTGGATGGGAAGAGAAATGGTGTAGGGGTGATTCTGAAGGAAGCGTACAGTAAGAGTGTAGTGGAGGTGAAGAGAGTTTCTGATAGGGTGATGATCGTGAAGGTGGAGGTTGAAGGGATGATGATAAATGTCATCAGTGCCTATGCTCCACAAGTTGGCTGTGAGATGGAGGAGAAAGAAAGATTCTGGAGTGAATTAGATGAAGTGGTAGATGGTGTACCTAGGAAAGAACGATTGGTGATTGGGGCAGACTTTAATGGGCATGTAGGTGAAGGGAACAGAGGTGATGAGGAGGTAATGGGTAGGTATGGTTTTAAGGAGAGGAATGTGGAAGGGCAGATGGTGGTAGATTTTGCTAAAAGGATGGAAATGGCAGTGGTGAACACGTATTTTAAGAAGAAGGAGGATCACAGGGTGACGTATAAGAGTGGAGGAAGGTGCACACAGGTGGATTATCTTCTGTGTAGGAGATGCAACCTGAAGGAGATTGGAGACTGTAAGGTGTTGGCGGGGGACAGTGTAGCTAGACAGCATCGGATGGTGGTCTGTAGGATGGTTTTGGAGGCGAAGAAGAAGAGGAGAAAAGTAAGGTTTGAAAGAAGAATAAGATGGTGGAAACTGAAGGAGGAAGACTGTAGTGTGAGGTTCAGGGAAGAGGTGAGACAGGGGCTTGGTGGTGGTGAAGAGGTGCCGGATGATTGGGCAACTACTGCAGGAGTGATGAGGGAGGCAGCTAGAAAAGTACTTGGTGTGACATCTGGAAATAGAAAGCAAGACAAGGAGACGTGGTGGTGGAATGAGGAAGTGCAGGAGAGCATTAGGGGAAAGAGGTTGGCAAAACAGAAGTGGGATCGACAGAGTGATGAGAAAAGTAGGCAGGAGTACAAGGAGATGCGGCAGCAGGTTAAAAGGGATGTGGCGAAAGCCAAGGAAAAGGCATATGAGGAGCTGTATAAGAGGTTGGACACTAAGGAAGGAGAAAAGGATTTATACCGATTGGCCAAGCAGAGGGACCGAGCTGGGAAGGATGTACTGCAAGTTAGAGCAATAAAGGATGGAGAGGGAAATGTGTTGACTAGTGAGGAGAGTGTGTTGAGAAGATGGAGGGAGTATTTTGAGCAGCTGATGAATGAGGAAAATCAGAGAGAGAGAAGGTTGGAGGATGTGGAGTTGGTGAAGCAGGATGTAGATAGGATTAGTAAGGAGGAAGTGAGAGCAGCGATTAAGAGGATGAAGAATGGAAAGTCGGTTGGACCAGATGACATACCGGTAGAAGCGTGGAGATGTTTAGGAGAGATGGCAGTGGAGTTTTTAACCAGATTGTTTAACAGGATTCTGGAAGGGGAGAGGATGCCTGAGGAATGGAGAAGGAGTGTGCTGGTACCGATCTTTAAGCATAAGGGAGATGTGCAGACCTGCAGTAACTACAGGGGAATTAAGTTGATCAGTCACACCATGAAGTTATGGGAAAGAGTAGTGGAAGCCAGGCTGAGAGAAGAGGTGACCATCTGTGAGCAACAGTATGGTTTCATGCCGAGGAAGAGCACCACAGATGCCTTATTTGCTTTGAGGATGTTGATGGAGAAGTATAGAGAAGGACAGAAGGAGCTGCATTGTGTATTTGTGGATTTAGAGAAAGCGTACGACAGGGTGCCAAGAGAGGAGTTGTGGTATTGTATGAGTAAGTCAGGTGTGTCAGAGAAGTATGTGAGGGTGGTGCAGGACATGTATGAGGACAGTGTGACGGCAGTAAAGTGTGCAGTAGGTACGACAGACTGGTTCAGGGTGAAGGTTGGACTGCATCAAGGATCGGCCATGAGCCCTTTCCTGTTTGCAGTGGTAATGGACAGGTTGACGGACGAGGTCAGACAGGAGTCTCCCTGGACTATGATGTTTGCAGATGATATTGTGATTTGTGGTGAGAGTAGAGAGCAGGTTGAGAAGAGCCTGGAGAGGTGGAGATATGCGCTGGAGAGAAGGGGAATGAAAGTCAGTAGGTGTAAGACAGAGTACATGTGTGTGAATGAGAGGGAGGGCAGTGGAGTGATGCGGTTGCAGGGAGAAGAGGTGGAGAAGGTGGAGGAGTTCAGGTACCTGGGGTCAACAGTGCAAAGTAATGGAGAGTGTGTTAGGGAAGTAAAGAAAAGAGTGCAGGCAGGGTGGAGTGGGTGGAGAAGAGTGACAGGAGTGATTTGTGATAAAAGAGTATCTGCAAGAATGAAAGGGAAAGTTTATAGGACTGTGGTGAGACCTGCGATGTTGTATGGATTAGAGACAGTGGCATTGAGTAAAAGACAGGAGGTGGAGCTGGAGGTAGCAGAGCTGAAGATGTTAAGGTTTTCGTTGGGAGTGACGAGGATGGACAAGATTAGAAATGAGTTTATTAGAGGGACAGCGCATGTAGGACGTTTTGGTGACAAGGTGAGGGAGGCGAGATTGAGATGGTTTGGACATGTGCAGAGAAGGGACAGGAATTATATTGGTAGAAAAATGCTGAAGATGGAGCCACCAGGTAGGAGGAAAAGAGGAAGGCCAAGGAGGAGGTTTATGGATGTGGTGAGGGATGACATGCAGGTAGTTGGTGTAAAAGAGGCAGATATAGAGGACAGGGTGGTATGGAGACGGATGATCCGCTGTGGCGACCCCTAATGGGAGCAGCCGAAAGAAGAAGAAGAAGAAGAAAATAAATGTGTAACTGTGGCATGTGTTGTGCATCTGCTGCATTTTAAAAATCAGCAAAGTCCCTTTTGTGGCTCTCTTTTAAATGATCTCTTTCAAACTCACTGTTTTCTGCAGTAAGATCTGGTGTGGGGACTGAGTGCAGAGGTGTTGCACAAATCTGCAATACTGCTAACACTAAAGCAAGTGCTGCCCTCATCTGGAGACAAAAAGAAAGACATTTGCACTGAATATCATTGCATTTTCTTGGTACAGTTACATATTACTTTAAACAGAAAAACAAATATTTAGTAAAAACGCATTGCATTCCTAAAAAACAGTCAATTATACAATGCAAACAAGTCATGCATAAAATGCACAATTAAGCAAAATATTGTATAATATATTTTAATTTTAAATTAGCATACATTTTAACATTATATTTATACGTTATATGACAAAACCTTCACAAAGAAAATGTTCATTATATAGGCAGGTCTTGTTCACAATTCATTAAATGAAATGATACATTTTTAAAGAAAACTATCAGGGTTGTAGAGCATTAAATGGAGTGCTTACCTTCTCAGACTCCTTTTCAACTGCTGATGCAAGCTACTCCCAAAGGGTTCTTAAGCTCTTATAATTGCTGCAATAAACCAGCACTGATAACTTCATGAGGATCCTTGGGATTCTCTGTCTATATAAAAGGGAAAGTTTCAATTACAATATTGGTGCGATTTGTGTAGATTTTTTCTTTACAAAATGTTTGTGTTCCAAGATATTGTTTAATTTTTATGTTTCTGAGAATCATCAAATGAATCAAAGGACATACTAGCATATGTACATTCATCATTTTCTCTGTAAGGTTAATTTACTGTATAACAGGACCATTAATAAAAGTATGTAGTATGAAAAGTTATTTTAATGTATTTTTTTTTTTTTATTGAATGAGACATCTGAAGTAACATGACACTTAAATTTGCTTTCTGTGCAAAGATAAAGACAAAAATCCCAGGTCAAAGAAAACTTTAACCTAACAAGATATTGGAATTACAACCTGATTATCAGGCACAAATGTCTGATTGATAGCAGATAAAATCAGTACCTGTATATAGGTTAAGGACACATCATTAGTGTTTTATTACTGTGGTCTGATGAGCTTTACTGATTAAATAAAGGATAAAAATATTCTAAACTGATTGGTGATTTCAATGGAATCAGTGATCTACAGTATTCTGATACATATCAGTGTACAGCATTCATACTAATAAACAATTATACATCTGTATCATATTTATAATATGTGTAGAAATCCTTCTTGTGCATTTATTGATAGTGTGTATTTATTTATTTAATGTATCTATTGATTTTGCATATTTATTGATGAATGCAAACACAGCAGAACTTGCCTTGCTTGCACTTGCACCTGAATGTTAGCAGGAACATTTCAACCATAACATTAAAATCACTTAAAGTTAAAGTAATTTTCTCATTGCAATGGCATATTTGAAGGGGTTGGACATATTAGGCAGAAAGTGAACAGACAGTTCTCAAAGTTGATGTGCTGGAAAACAGAAAAATAGGCATGCATAAGGATCTGAATGAGTAGACGACTGGGTCAGAGGATCTCTAAAGCAGGTTCTGGTATGCCCCGGTTAGAACCTTCCAAAGTGTTCCAAGGAACTGGTAACAGTGTCATAGGTGCCCAAGGCTTATTGATGCTCATGGTGCTAAGGCTGTCCAGTTTGTCTACTGGTGATCAGAGTTTAATGATAGGTTTACTGATTTATTTACAATAAAACAGTGTTAAAACTGGATATGTACAATACATATGGATATTGAAAAAGGCAGTAAATAACATGTCGTGGTTGTACCTATGTTGTTATATCTTTAGGTTATAACGGTATATGTTATACCTATCAGGGGATCCAGAATATTATCATTATAGCCAGTTATAAAAGATATATGGATATAATTATTTGTGAATATTTATATAATACTCATAAAGGTAAATGTATATATATATATATATATATATATATATATATATATATATATATATATATATATATATATATATATATACAGAGCGAGAGAGAGAAAGAGAGAGAGAGAGCGAGAGCGAGAGACAGACAGACAGACAGATAGTGAGAGAGAGAGAAAGAGAGAGAGAGAAAGAGTGAGAGAGAGTGAGAGAGAGAGAGAGAGAGAGAGAAAGAGTGAGCAATAGTTGATATTTATAGACACGTATTAATCAAAAAAACACTTTGAAACATTTATGTTTGTATAAATGAAATATAGTAGACTGGTAAAATTATTTATATATATTAATGTTCTTTATTGGCAAATAAAAATTATTTTTTTTTTTTTCTCTTTACCTATAGTATTCATTAAGCATATATTATATATTATAATATCATATAATTATATATAAGTATATTATAAGTATACTAAATAAATAATAAAGATATTAATGTTAATGTTTTTACCTTGATTCCTTAATTTATTAAATTATTTTTCTTGATGTGTTAAAATTAAATCTTTGTTTTTTTGTTGCCAATTTGAAGACTTTTTTTTAAATTTAATTACATTTATTTATTTTTTTTAACAATGTTTGGGTAATTTTTTATTGTGTAACATGAAATCTTGATAAAAAAATTGTTTAGTGTTTTTGCATAACAATTCTGCTGTGCACAAAGATGCTTCACAAAGATATTTACTGCATTTCGCTTTAACACTTTATTTTTCAAAAAAAGGAAATTCTTGAAAGTGTTAGTTCACAAATGTATCATTTACTGTTTCCAGGAAATACAATTTGTCCACTCTTTTTAGCCATTTATAATTTGCAATTAGTAAAACAATTACACTTGATTGTTGCAAAATACAAACTGGCTCCTGGCTGCTGTGAGTTTTCACTTTGCTATTCAGCTGATGGACATGGCTTAGCATCTGGAATAGGCTCACAGCGGTCCACCACTGCTCTGACTTCTCCTATCTGTATGCCATCATAGACACCAATGATGGAAGTCCATTGGGTTTCTCCATTGGCGTATGTTCGACTGAGCCTTGCTTTAAAGGGGATGTCAGCGGTCATCTTGCGGCCCTCCATGCGTGCAGTACAAGAGTGATTGGGTGGCACTTTTAGCTGAACTGACACTTCGTGACTAAGAGCTTCGACTAGTGTTGTGCCGCGGTTGAACTGCAAGGACTTTTCTGCAGTGAATTCCACTTTGCCACTGCCAATAAGAGGGATCTTGGCAGTAATGCCTGCTGTAACACCAAGCATGGTGGTACGACCAATGCTCCAAGTGCTCTCTACCTCTGACTTCTTGGAGATGGTCACTGTTTTGGTTACTGTCTGGCAGTCATTGTTGGCAACACTGGAGATCCGCATGGTCTCTGGTGGGTATTGGAAGAGCTCAACTTCATTAATACCATACTCAACATGAGATATATGTTGGGAGTACACATCACGGTTGATGGCCAGAACTTCATATTTCTTGTACCAGTACTCATCACCCTCCCATGGCAGAAAGAAGGCTTCAAATTGCGGTACAACTTTACCAAGCCCATACTTGTTCTTGCCAACAAAAATGCCAACACCTCCACATGTTCTAATGGCATGTTTGGGTACAGAACCATATGAATCTTCCTTCCACTCCACAAATTCAAAGTTGTCTATATTGACTAAAACTTCAAACTCAGGGGCATGGTATTCTCTATCTCCATAGGGGTAGTTGCAGTATGGCCCTTTGCTGGGAGTGTAAAAACCTGCTTCACAGTTGTATTTGCAGATGTAATCAGAACGCTTTGTGTAACCATTGTAGATGCCAACTGCACCTTGAGGAAGAGAGCCCTCCCATTTGGTCCAGTTTAGATTGACATTCTCGCCAAAAAGACTTGAATAGCTTAATGGTTCCTCAAGCTCTGGGGGTGTAAGTGGTCCAGTAATTGGATCATTGCTAATTAGAGGTGGGACTTTACCCTCTAGGAGTGGGTTCAAAAGAGGTGCTGATTGAGAAAAAAAAAAAAGAAATATTAGTCACATTTATGGCATATAAGAAAAGAAACTGATATCTACAATCTTAATGATGCTACTTAACTAAATAATTATTAATAAAATAATTATAATCTTATAATAGAGAACATTATGTTAATAATATTAAAGAAATAAATAATAATAGAAAAAAAAAAATATATATATATATATATATATATATATATATATATATATATATATATATATATATATATATATATATATATATAATAATTTTTATGTATTACTATTAATCAAAAGATAAGAACTCTACCTATTTTTGTATGTACACTTTTCTCTACTATCTCTTTTAAGTTGACATGTGGTTCTGTGGCAAGTACACAGAAAGCCCCCAGCTGAAGAAGGGTGATGACAGCAAACAGTTTCATCTATAAAAGATATATGATTAGGGTTTTTTCAAACTTGCATGCAGTATTTAATTTATTATTACTTTGTATTTACTCATTGTACTTTATTATTGATTTTGGTGTGTATTTACAGGTATCATGCCCACATCATTTGTTTGACTGACTGCTTTAATAAGGGTTTATATCACTCTTTTCATTAGCAATTCTTCTGACTGGTATGTTCTCTCTATTATTGCACTGGATATTAGCTCTGCCAAATTAATTATTGTATTTGTGTATGTATGCTTTTGTAGATATTTCTGATGGAAATGTTTCATACCTTTAATTAAAGTCGCAGTCTCGCATGGGATACTTCGCATGTTTGCATTTTACTACCAGTATATACCACTACCAATACATTTCTATGCCAATACCAATAATTTTCTATGCAAAAAGTGCACATACCTTTGTCGTCTGTTCCCTGTGTGCAGATCATCCCAACCGGTTCATGCTTATATAGCTTTTTTTATGGACTCTTAAGTCATAAATCTCAAATCTTCTGTTGCACTTTAATGCTATCAACTCTTTGATCTCAGCAGAGTAAGAAGTCACACACATGTAAATTGGTCAGTGAACATTTACAGGGTTTTCTTATATATGATTATTATTGCAGCATGCATAAAAAAAATAAGAAAAATAATGTTTCTTAAATTTACAGAATTGTATTGTAAATAATTAGGCAATTAGAGCAGTGCACTTGTTTATAGTTACCAGAAAATACAATGCATAATGGGTTACCTTTATATGCCAGTAAATACTTGAAGCAGTGCAAGCTAATTAGGAAAGCTGTGGTGGCTTACTGGTTACGGTGGCTCTGTGGCAAACCAGAAAGTCACACATCAAATGCCAACATTGCCAATCTATCTTTATTGGGCACGGTCAAGTCTTTCAACCTCAAGCTGTTCAGCTGCATCAGACAAATGTATTTGGTTATCATTTACTTTATAGTATAATTAGTTTTATTGCTGGAAATTACTACCACTGGAGTCATTAACTATTAATCTATTTTAGTTATTTAGTGTATATTTGAGTTACTTTCAAGGCAGCTCCCCTACCAGTTACTACTGTGTGTAATTTGCATTTAGTGTAATATATAGTATATTATATAGCACATTTGTATCCTTTCAAAATTCTATTTAACCTACTGATCTTTGATTAATTATTTCCATTGTTTCTTTATAATGTAGACAGACTTTGCCTTGATTTTGCACTGACAATAGATAAAAAGTTGTTGATAAGAATCATTTTACACAACTTAGTTGATAAGGAGAAATATTGTGTTGTTAAGGAGCCACTGTCTTTGAAAGTGTTATTGATTATGGGGCAGGAATTGTACCAGACAGTTTATAAGATCAAAGTCATCGCTAGCATTTTGTTAGGGAGTCTATAATTAATCTTGAAAATGTATGGGCTCCTCATATTTTTCTGATGTGCTTTATAGAATAGCAATGGTATTTCCTGGGACTTGACACTTGACAATGGTATTTCCTGGGAAACTTGATTTCAGTTACAGTTATTTATCAGATTTGTGATTTGGTGTCCTGAAAGTTGTTCCTACTATTTAGCTTTTCTGTCACAAGGAGCAAATATTTGGATGTAATGTCAATGCAAGAGCAGGAATAAGAAATGATAAATGAAAAAAAAAAAAAAACTAAAAACACCATTCATTTATATTTCATAGCTTGCATACAACGTTTAAATTCATTTAGACCCTACACCACTGACATACTGCTGACTGTGTTACAAGATTGCTAGAGTAAAATATAGGAGCAAATGTATCAGATTGTATTATTAAGTATTGTATTATTCAATATTCATGTATACGTTTAATTTACACAAAATGTTACACATGAAAGCTTTAAACGCAGGTGATAGGAATTGTACTTTAGGATTTCAGATGAGGGATTTCAAAGGAGACCAGCTATAGCAAAGATATGATGCACAAAATGTACAAACTGTAATTTCATCTATGCTGCCATCCAGCATGCTGTGTTCTTTCTTAAGCCAGCTATTTATCCATCCCAAAGTGTCCAAAGACAACAGGGGGGCATCTAAAGATATAAAATACTGTAAACATTTTTTGCAAACAAAGAGAGTTATAGACATAGTCATAGAAGAACATAAAGAACACAGTCTGACATTTGATTTGAAACTGTTTAAATGCACCATACTCTCAAAGTCAAATAAGATGACCCTTCTTCAGCTGGGGGCTTTCTGTGTACTTGCCTCAGAACCACATGTCAACTTAAAAGAGATAGTAGAGAAAAGTGTACATACAAAAAAAGGTAGAGTTCTTATCTTTTGATTAATAGTAATACATTAAAATTATTAATTTTTTATATATATATATATATATATATATATATATATATATCCCATTTTGTCTAAACACATCATGGTAGTACTGTCTAAAATGATATGTTTTAACCACAAAGTCACTAGAAATGATTATGTTCAGCATATTTTATGTCTTTCATGGGGCCAGTCACATAGAAATTGAAATGGAAATACAAATCTTTGTCATTTTCCAAATGTTCTAACAAACTATTCTGGAAAATATTTGTACAAATTCTGTGTATATGCATGTTTAAATTTATTAAGAAAATGTAGACATATTTCAGAAAATCTGTGCTAAAAAATCTGTGCTAAATCTAAAGCTGGGGCCATACTTCTCCTCCTCCACCATGGAATAGATGAATGCAATAGATGTTTTTTCCACTGGATATTAATAAATAAAATATGCTATTCCACTTTTGAAGCCCTCTCTTCTTGCTGAGATAAAACACTTTAGTACATTTTCCATCATGTGGAATAATGGCAAAGGTATTCTCAGTATCAGTGTGTTGCCTTTGTCCACCACTTCTGGAATAGCTTCGAATCATTGGTATGTAGGCCATCAAGTGTAGCTGGCTAGGATTTTAAAATGAATTGTCCATTAAATCACATCCCAAATCAAATGATAGTAGACATTGCGTATTACCTAAAAAGCTTTTTTTCCAACTAGTGTCATTTTTATTTACTTCTGAGTTATACTCTTGCAGTATAGAATAATAGTAGAGGACCAAGCTTATAATAAAAAGATATGGAATTGCATAACTTGACATAGAAAGGCTGTTATAATCCATAGATGTTACTGCGAATGTCAGTAGGGTAACAGCTTAAATCACTGACTCCATTCTTTTGCACACATTCTCTATTTCACAAAATGCAAAATAACAATATTCTACGCAAATAATACTCCTTTTAAAATAATGCAAAAATAGACATGATCCAAATAAATTATCAGGTTATCAAGGCTAAGGACTGAAAAAGATATAATTGGGAATAGGGGTTAATTCCAATTGCCCACTTTTCTCTAACCCCTGTTTCTCATACAGAAGAAAGAGGACGTTTCCTTGTACTGTATCAAATATGCATAGCTTTTTGTCTTCAACATTGTTCCATGACAAAGCTTTGAGAATACCTGTCTCCCCTCGTTCATAATGCACAATAATTTAATATAATCTACATAATTTAGTTTGCAGACTCACTTTTTAGTTGTAGTTAAGACCAGAGTGAAGCCTTGACGGATAAAAAAAAAACACATTTATTCTCATATAATTTATTACAAATAGTGTAAATAAACCTGGAATTTGTTTACATGTAAACAGTTAAAATATATTAACTGTATAATAAAGGGTACATTTGTTATGCTATTATTAGATATACATATGGTTGACAAATGAACGTAAAAATATATAGTAGGTTTAGGTTTGTGCCACCTTGAACCTCCTAAACACTCTAAATATGCCTTGTGAATGATTAAATGTCATTTGTCAATAAAGGGAAGTGTTGAGTTGTGTTGAAATCTGGTTACTGTGAAGAATATAGCATATTATTTTCAAACAACTACATGAGCCATTATGCTTGTTGGATGTACAGGGCATTGGGACTCACTAAATAGTTTAATGCGCATTAAACTCATGTAAATCATATTCTATCACACACACTATCATAACCTCTCACACACACTATCACATGCATGCTATCTTAAAGTCTCACACAAGCTATCATAACCTCTCATGCACGCTATCATTATAATGCTGAGCAAACCAAAAAAGGACACTATTGACACTGAGTTTGTTGCATTGAGATGCAATATGTGTACACATGTTGTTGTGCGAACCGACTTTCTTTAGAAATCCTTGAAACTTCTTTATATGCTTGCAACAAGAAACAAACACTCACAAAAGCAATCACACAGGCAGATTGAGTTTTTTTTTATTTTATCTCCACAGACCCCTTACACATACTTGGGTGATTTTTTTCAGGGCAGCCATGCATGCAGCTTGCCTCCAGCTCATTTATCAAAAAATTTAATTAGATGAACTTCTAATGACAATCAGGCAAAGAGAACACAACACTGAGCTAAAGCAACCCCCATCTGCACGGGTTTAAACATAAATGCCTTTAAATTATTAGGGGAAAAAAAGCTGCACATCTGAATTTACTATAGTTAATAAAAGACTGGAGATTGTTTTAACCTCCACAAATTTCTACAATCAATAACAAGCACCACACTCCACTCCACAGGCTTTTTAGCTATGTTTGCTCCTGATCTCAAACATCAGGATTATGCACACCTTTTTTTAAGTTGTTGCAAGGCAATTATTTAGACAATGTAAACCCAACGTAGGCAGATTTTTGCAATCCCAAACTAAATAAAAAATTATTTAAACTAAATGCAGATATAAATGTACAGTAACCGCATTTGAAGCCCTACCAGCTAAACTTCAGATTAAAAAGCTCCTCTAGGGATACGGAAAACGGTTTCTGAAAAAGAAGGCAAAGTGAACGAGTGGGAAAAATGACCAGTACAAACCCTGCATCTTCTAGCATGAATATTTCACAACCTTGTCTGTACAATGCACTGGAATCTGAGCCTGCTTTAATATTTGCAGGCTTAATAATTTATGTAATAAAAATCTGTGCATCCTGCTAGATAAGAAGGGAAAGTGTATTTCTCTTCTTCTTTGTGTGTGTGTGTGTGTGTGTGTGTGTGTGTGTGTGTGTGTGTGTGTGTGTGTGTGTGTGTGTGTGTGTGTACATGTTTGGTATCTTTAGCCTCGATCTTTGCCTGTATTTTTTTCTTGAAAATCAATTTTCAAGATTTCACTATGAAGATGAAGTGAAGTGTATTGTAAATTATGTGAATTATGTGTATACCAGTTTTAAAATGCCGAAATGGCAGCAGAAAAAAAAACAGGCTTGGTTCAATCCTGGCAAAGGATTTCTTAAAAATACAACACTGTTTTGCATTTGGCTTTCCTTTTCATGTATAGGATGACGTTCAATATAATGACCGAAAAGCCTAAATGATGTGTTTCAGAATAACATCCAAAAAACCCATTAATTCCAACAGTGTTTGGGGCACGTGTGTGTGTGTGTGTGTGTGTGTGTGTGTGTCTGAAAGCAGTGCTCCAGATGTGGCACACAATTTCCAGAGTTTTAAGACCATTCATGCTCCGTGGAGTCACCAAAGCCTCGCTCATGCGCTGTGAGAGAAATGCTGAGCTGATTGTTTGGCTGCTGCATTTATCAGAGGACACCAAGCCATGCTGCCATGCTGCTCTTTTATCATAATCAGTAATCAAATACCACAGTGTAAAGTATACCAGGGATGCAGTAGAGAGGACTAGTTACCTTTTAGTGTGTCTCTAATTGAACAGTTTTTAAGGCGGAGAAGAATGGGCTGAATTCTCAGGATGACCAGCTCACATTTCAGGTTTAACATTTTAGTACTACTTTCTTTTTTCTAATGATCTGTTGAATGTCTTGTCACATGTCAGTATTTTCTCTAGAAAAGGCTACATATATTGGTTTAGATTAGACAGAATAGGTTAATTTTGTAAGTCAGAAAGAGAAATAAATTGGCTTGGAGGAGGAGACTTTAGTCTTCAGAAGGGCAGACAGTCACATTGGAACTGGACATCATCTATAAGCACTCAGGAGCTTCTGAAAGGTAATAACCTTCTTCTCTTATTTTCTGAAAATTAAATATGGCAGTGATACCATCAATGGGACATGCTCTATACCTGTAGGAGGTGTGTTTTACTTGAAAATAGATCATTTAGGATACTCATTGGTCAGGAAACGAGAAAGATTTTAAACAAGAAAAAGTCGCTTAATATGAGGTAACTATTCCCTTTTAATTCTTTAAATGTTTAAGCTTTGTGAGTAAACTTACAGCTTTTTAAAATAAATAATAGTTCATGTTCTTCCCTTTGATATTGATGCTTCAAATACAAGATGAGTATTAATCTTGTGAATGCAGACATGAATGTTACATCAATTATTTTAATCAATATCATGGTTTAACATTTTCACACAAGAATATGTAAATTAATTTTCTTGTTTTTAGCTTTGCCTCAGATAAATGACTGGATTTATGGATTTATATAATTTTAGTCATTTTATGATCAATTATTTGTATTTAACACCATTAAAATTATATGATTACATTTATAATATAAATGTATATTTGCAATTTTGTGATTAGCCCATTTTGTTTTGTCCGCACACATACTGTGCATACCCACAAACATACATACATACTTCATACATACTACTACATACTAAAGGTACAAAAGATGCACCCTTGATTTTACAACCCCAGCAGCAAAGAAAAGTACTTTACTCTAATTTTAGTAAACTACACATGAAAGAAAATTGTATTGAGTCTTGGTCATATTTGTAAGTTATCAACAGGAAACCTACCTGAATTTGATTAAAATCAATAAGCAAATACATTTTTCTGTAATAGAAACCTAAGAATATTTTTCATAAGCTGTGATTTTTTTTTATCATGGATGGTACTAAATAAAAAAATAATTATAAACCTATAAGTATGAAATGCCTTTGCTTCAGTCCAGTTTTGATCCAAAGATAAATTGCTCTGGCAAAAAGTTTCTCATTAGCAAACTAAATTATTCAGCATAAACATGCTTTTAATCAGCCGGCTCTTCGTTTGTTTAGTGGCTCGTGGGAAAATGTGATAATGAGGCACATTTTTCATTCAGATGTTTGTCTGTTTGTCAGGGTATGGAAACTTTTAGATCTAATTTTGTTCATGAATTTTCTTATTCTGAATTTACACATAAATTGAGATTTGTAAAGATAAAGGAGTGGTGATGTAATATCAGTGTGGATTCTGACTGTGAGAGAATAAAGGACATTGGAGGCAGGTGGTAGTTTGTTGATTGTTGATTATTGGGTTGTTGTTTTTTATTCTTGTTTCTTATAACATTAAGATGGTTATACCAAAAAAAATATATATGAAAGAGAATATAACAGATACTTTGGTGTAACCACAGAATTCCTCATTCAAAATCGGCACATAAGAAATTATCATGGGAATTCTTTGTTCCTAAATTTGCAGGGTGTTGATGGAGAGGATTTCGAATGTCAGCCGGAACAGTGGTCATCACAGGTGGAATCATTGCTGCAGTCATCTTATTGACTATTGTTACAGTGTTGTGTTGCTGTAGACTGCAGGTAAACAATTTTCCTCTTGATTCCTTAAAATTAACCAACTCTACCTTTCGGCATATACAAAGGTGACAAAGGTGTTTAGCGTTTTCTTTTATGTAACCATGACAACCAAGAAAAAAAGACAAACCAAAACAAATGAAAGCAAAAAAAAAAAAAATAATACAATAAATAATTTTTATTATTTATTAATTGATGTATTGTTTGCTACAGGCTTGTAAGATGTATGTAATATGCAGAAGTGGCAAAAGTACACACGTCCTTCACTTAAGTAGAAGTACAGATACAAATGTTTTAAAAGTCTCCAGTAAAATTAAAGTACTGACTACACTTTTTGACTACAAGTTTTACATGCAGTAAAGTAAAAATGAGCCATTACCACTACCTGTTTTAGTGTCATGCTGGTAACTAGACCTTACATCATATTAACATTAGGGCTATCAATCAATTAAAAGATTTATCAGTGACTAATCGTACGATTGTCTTGAGTTAACCTACAACATTTTTTATCTGTTCTAAAAGTACCTTAAATTAATAGTTTTCACGTTTTTAATACTCTTATCAACATGGGCATGTACAAATATTTATGCTTTATGCAAATGTATGTGTATTATTAGTGAAACCAAACTCAAAATAGAGCATGAAGACAAAATATACTTGTAAATGTTTTAAAGTAATTAAGTTATTTGGAATTTTTATTATTTTCACTTTCTATTCATATCATTATGATGTCTGTGAGGCAAGTATTCACTGAGATTCAGGTTGTTTTATTGATGTGTCTGGGAAGAGAGATGACAGAGATGGCAGAGAGCGCCCCCTGTCTGTTTTATTTATTTTACAAAAGCTTTTGCTGTTATGTTTTGTTGTTATTATGAGTGTATACAAATAAAAGAAGACCCTTTACAGATTCGAACTTTGGTGGGTCGTGAATTTGGTACCTGGGCCTTCAGTGGGGACTTACCCGACTTAATCTACTTAATACCACCACGATCAGGTCGAAATTATAGAAACCTTCAATACTATACAACAACGCAATATAACAATGCGTGGCATTACAGAGAGAGAAAAATTTCACATATGGATGGTGAATACCATTTTTACTAAAGCATGCTCCGTACTTCTACACTACAACCGCAACTGTGCCACATACATCATCTGGAGACATTTAGAATACATTTTTGTCTAATAACATAACAAAAACTTAAAAAATGTAAATAAAATACATTATATTTTTAAGTATGTCCAAGACTAAATTCATTTATCTTCCTCCGTCAGCCATTGTGTGGTAATAAAGTCTAACTCTGATGTATTAATGTGTGCAGAGCTACAGATGTGTTTTGCCAGTCGAACTTGGCTGTGACAGTTTCCCTCTGACCAACCAATCAGAGGATGGAAAAATTCTGACACTATTCTGCTAGCTGGCCCTGTGAGGCGAATTTGAAATCTGATTGGTTAAAGAAACAGACCCATTGCTAATACAGTCTAGGGTACAACAGCCAGCACTACTGAGTGTGAAGGCCCTGGGCAGATTAGATTGACATGGCAGCACATAAAGGTGAAATCTGATTGGATAAAAAATCTAACATCCACATACACGTACTGGAAGCAGGTGAAGCACTACAAAATGAAGAGAATAAACTGTGGGGAATAAATTAATACAATTTCATGAAACAAATATTAGAATTTAGGTTGTAAATGTAGGTCAGTGCTTCTGATAGTGTTTAGGCCAGCAGAGAAGGCTTTGCTGGCCCTGACGGCCCGCCACTGGATTCGAATTATGTATTGCTTTTATCTGTACAATCAAAAAAGACAGAGTAATTGAAGTTAGTTTCAGCATTATGAGGAAAAAATGCTACAAAACCCGCCGGCACGTTTGTTGACCCCAGTGGGTTAATTCCTGATATCTGCATAATGGTGGATTTTGATGCTGCATCAGTAAAACAAATGTTTAGTGATTACAATTTTTGTTTGTTTTTTATATCTGAGTAAAGACAGGATGCATGAATAAATGTGAGTTGCATTGAAAGTTTTAATTTAGCCTCTTTTATATTTATTTAGCTATATTTTTTATAAAAACGTTCAAACAGAAATGCGTGCTGCATTAATCACGTGTTAATAAAATTTGTGCCGTTAAAATTAATTTGCGTTATCAACGCGGTAATTTCGACAGCCCTCATTAATATATTAATACAAACACTTATTTCAAATTTTGTTACCTAATGAATGTATCCAGGCTGAACATCCACCATATAGAACACACCAGAGAAAAGATAATGATGATCAGAATGTCAGAAAGACAGAAGACATGTCGATGAGCTGAAAAAAAATGCACGCAGTTCATTCATTCATTTATTTTCTCCCGCTTATCCATAATTCGGGTCACGGGGGCAGCAGTCTAAGCAGGCCCCCGCCTTCGACTGCTGCCCAATCCTCACAGCACCGTCCCTTACGGTACCTCCTGCAGGTGGTGAACCCACGGGAAGGCGGCCCCACGTCACTCCGACGTCACGGACCTTGATATTTCCCTCGTAAGGGACCCCCGGAGAATAGAGGGTTAAGGGCCTTGCTCAAGGGCCCAAGAGTGACAGCTGCACTGCACGCAGTGAGAAAAAAAATATTGACATTTCACCAAATAGTATCAAGCCTGATTTGAAAATGTAAGAAGTAGAAAGTACAGATATTTGTGTAAAAAATTGTCTGGAAAATAAATAGTAAAGTACAGATACCAGAAAAATCTACTTCAATACAGTAACAAAGTAGTGTATTTGTACTTTGTTACTTCCCACCTCTGGCAATATTCCACCCATTACCATTTATATCCTTTAAGTGTTGCTGATTGATTACATGAGGAAAAATACCAGAAGCTGGTTACAAATAAGCTGTAGCTGCTTTATTTACAATTTAATCAGTTTAATTGTGAAATAAATTATCTGTTAACAAAGTCAGGAATACTTACAAACTGAAGCCACATCAGTAAATAAAGCTCAGTAAATAACTAACACGTTATTAGCTATAACATATCTCTGAATGAACTTTACATAATATTGCATAATATCTGCTATAAACAATATAGCAGATATAGCTAGCAAATTGTCTTGTAAGCACTACATTGTTATATTTTTTTTAGCATAAGCCCCTTTAATGTATTGCGAACAAAAACATTCATGGTTTTATAAGTTTGGCAAGCATGGACAAGGGAGAAGACGAAGATGCATTAGAGAAAATCTGAAAAACCTTTAGGCCATTCTTACACAATAGGTGAGAAATAAACACTTAATATGAGATGCAACACGGTTTCACAGTTAAAGCTGAATACACTTTTCTAAATCAGGTTGTAATTATGGTTCAATTTTCTAGTAATCGCTGGTTCTATTATACTGATTTGGATAAGTGTCTCTTGGTTATCTTGGTTAATTGTTGTGTGTAAAAATTGTTCACAGTTTCTGTTAGCTATTTGTGAATTTGTTTACATTTGTGACACAATCAAATGAAAGTATTATAAACAAATGCAAACATGTATAACACCTCTTTTCATAAAAAAAAAAAATCTTCCCTTTTTTGGAACCCACTTACTTCACCAAACATCTGACTTTACTTGACTCTACTAGTATTACTGTTGTAAGAGTGATGGCTCAGCGGAGGATGAGGAAGAGGAGGAGGAGGAGAAGGAGCCTAAATTTACCAAATCCTTACCCGGACCTGCACATCAGTCAAAACCTACAAACACTTTGAGTTCTCTACGACCACTGAGCCCTCTGATTCCTCCAAGTGTTCTGACATCACCAAGCCGACTGAGTCTACCGTGTCCTCCAGAACGCTCATCCTTCAATCAGTTTCCCAAAACCACAGAACATCACAAGCCAAACGGGCCAGCCATTTGCAGACGCTATAGTGCTGCTCTATCCCCTGATCCCATACATTCCCACATGTTCTGCCCCTCATGCTCTGGCCTACTGCCATTCTACCTGCCTCGAGAGCAGGAAGTAAGGAATGGGGGAGGAAGGATCAGCTACAGGAGCCTAGAGCAACAAGAGGTGGACCTGCCTATGGATATACCCAGTTATAACAAGCTTAACCTCATACGTTCTATCACCATGAGGGAGATGGTGTCACACCAGAGCATCAGTACCGATGTTTAATTTCTTTTAAAGATCTTGGTTATGACTTTTGAAGGAAGAACCGGTGTAGGATCCTAGGATAACCATGGAAATTAAACTATTTCTGAGAACAGTCTGATAAGAAACATGAGATATGCTATGTATGTGTACATGTAGAAATGTATTTAGATTATATAATTATCATTTGTTGTTTCCACAAGACTATTTAGACTCCAATGTAATGTAAGTAGTTATAAATTGCTATAAATAGTTATAAAACATTTCTATTAATTGCTTATAACTGCTATTAGTGTTCAAGGGCTTATTATATTTTACAAACAAATTCTACTATACACTTTAAAGAACTGATTGCTTTTTTTCTCACAGCAGATGTAATTGTGTCACAACTGTCACCTACATTTCAAGCAAAGCAAAGAGCTAATAACCATTACAAATGAGATGGTCAATTACTCTGTAAGGCTAGTAAGCACATGAATAAGTGGAGACACAGGTTGCTTGTCAATATTTATTTGTAATTATTATTATAGAATTACATGCACTAGTGGTTATAAAAATAGATAATTTGTTACCATGTCATTTAAAAAAAACATAAGTTTATTAATATTTCTACATATTTCTTAATATTTTCTATTTTCCACTTTATTTATACAAGTAAATAGATTCACCACAATGACCGTTCAGAGTCTGGCAAAGATTACACATTTCTGTCAGATCATTTTAATAATCTAATGAACAAAACATTTGGAAGAGCTTTTCCATCGTTGATCAGCAAATTAAGCATCAGTGTGTGTGTGTGTGTGTGTGTGTGTGTGTGTGTGTGTGTGTGTGTGTGTGTGTGTGTGTGTGTGTGTGTGTGTGAGTGAGTAAGTGAGTGAGTGAGTGAGTGAGTGAGTAAGTGAGTGAGTAAGTATACCAGCAGATGGCGCAAGTTTTTTCAGATAATTGGTTACAATTTTGGCAAAAGTTAAAAGGAATGTTGGACTCGCAGTATACATCATATTACAAACTGTCACATTCTTACACTTACTGACTGACTGCAGTGGTTTCTTTAAATCAACCCAGACAGTTATTTCTATATCTGTCAAAAGTTATTGTTTTATTCAAGCCTTCAAAGTAAAAAACTGTAATATGCCTGATTTTACAGGATGTGAAAAAGGATGTGAAAAATACTACATGCTGTTGGATTAGAAAAGGAATCATATTTATCTTACTGTGTGAGGTATCAAAATGTGCATTTTTTTTTATCTACAATAAAATGAAATGTTTTATTTTTTTTTTTAGTTTTTTTACACTGAGGTAACAGCAAGGTATATTATATTAACTGGAGTGTGCCACAAAAGAGCAATATATAAATTGCATACAATTAAAATATTACATGTTCAAGTGCCAGGACACAGTCAATTACACATACGTCTCAGGAAAATCAAGTAAAACGGGTGTTTTTTCCCTGCTGTCAAAAACAGCTGCTGGCTGCAGAGGAATTGTCAGACTGAGTGGAGAACATGGGATGCTTAACCTGTTCTGACCAATAAATAAAAAAAATAAACAAGCAATGGTCCAGTAACAGTTAAATAAAATACCAAGGAAACAGCAGAGCATTGCAACTAGCAGAGGATGAAGAGCCATCCTGTGTTTAAATGTACACTTTTTTTTTTATCTTAAGCCCAAGTTAATATGCAGTACTGACTATCATCACTGCCAGGGTGATGGATCATAAATGCTCATGCTTTATAATTACGGTCCACAGAGCAATAATCAAAATAACTTATAGTTTCTTTTATATATCCCACATTTGTGGGACTTTGTCATAAAACATATATTGCTACTAAAATACTGACATAAAAAATTATTTAACAGGTCAAGCCTGATTTTCTAGGACTCCAGATATTTGTGGATCCTATGCATTAAATATATTCCTCCAGAATCTCTTGAATTTTTGCATATTACCCAATGGTGCAAAATTAAGTGCATTAACTTTGCAAATTAGAAACTAGGTGGTACGTTGATTCCGACACGAATGGCAACACGCCTTGCTGTAATACCAGTGACTGCAAAGGTTGACTTTAATAGCCAGAGAGCAATTGGTGCTGGGACGATCCTGGCAGTTGTCATCTGTATTGAAAATCAGCCATCAACATATCATATTAGTCAGTTATCTTGTCAAGGAACTACAATTATTTAATAGGTACAACTGGTATTGAAATTGGCCTACATTCTGCATGCAAACAATGTATTAACCAGCTTTTACTAGCATAAATGTGCCAGAGCACCAGTCTGTTTCTCTTTGAGTTTTACCTGGTGGTTCAGTGGGGCAAGGCTGCAGTGCACAGGTCTGTTTGTTAACAGGCTTAGTCAGAGGGTCACATCCACGAACAAGTTCTCTTCCTTGGTAGCATTTCACATCCCTCATTCTCACTCCCACTCCACATGTCTTGGTACACTGTAATTTGGGCAACACACATATGTAATATAACTATGTGCACTTAATACACGTAAAACATTCATATTCCCAGTAAATAAAAAGAGTAAATGAAAGTCATGATGGAGCTACCTCAGACCAAGGAGTCGTATACCACTTGAAGCAAGGTCTCTCAAAACAAGTGTCCTCATCTTCTGGTCGCTTGCTAGCATCACATTCCTCTTCCTCATGAATTTGAAACTTGCCACCAGTGATACCAACGCATAGCACAGTCCTTCGCTTTGTTCCACGTCCACATGTTGTGTTACACTGTGAGGAGAAGTTTACTTTCAGAAAAAGCTTAGCATACATTTCTGAGTATAACTCATAATAAATAATTTGCCATTTATCTATGCAATTTTGGCTTCCCAGTGTTTCATAAGAATGTCTATAAGTATTTCCTCTAACTCTGCACAACACCACCTGATTACACTAATGAGCTCTCCATTTTAACAAACAAGGGAAGAAAGAATCTAGGCGGTAGCCCACAATTTATAGATATAAACCCAAATTGACATTTGGACAAAGCCCCAAAACTCATTAGCTCAGTTTACTTGAACTTTAAGTTCAGTTGCTCACCCTTTCCCAGTCTTGATTCAGCCAGTGTGGTGGGCACTCTTTATCTCCACAGGGATGAGTGGCCAATGGTTTATTCTCTAGTGAACACTGAGACTCAGGCACCACTCGGCCCTCTGGGGTTTTGCAGTACACATGACGTACCATCTTCCCCTGTCCACAAAGACCTGAGCACTGGACATAATTAACAACAAAAAAATTAACACAAATATTTTGATTGTCTCTGTTGCTGAACAAGTTAATAAACATATAAATTAAATGTATTTTAATTCTTTTTATTTTTGTAATACATTCTATTTAATCATTCTAATTGTAATAATTGTAACGGCAACTCTGAAACATAATGCTGTGGTTTTGTGTTTCACTGTACTACTATGAAGCTTACCGGGCCCCACATAGAGACTGTCCATTGGCGATCACAAGGTGGACCAGTGCAGTTCTTGGACGATGGAGGCTGAGTTGCCTCATCACATGGCCTGACTTCATCTGAGCACCTGACCTCACGAGTCACTAAACCTCTGTGGCCACATTTTGCTGGGCACTGCAAAAAAATAAATTGTTGAAATTGTTGCAATTATATTTAATAACATTTTACTTGTATAGTGCTTTCAACATTGTCCCAAAACAGCAATGTAGAAGTAAATAGATTATCAATCTATTTATCAATCAAACCAACAAAAATGCAACATGACTTCCTATCTTCACTGAATCATACAAGAACACAAGTAAATAGCCTGATATTAAGGAAATCAGAATTGTGGCTTTAGTCTTTTAGATTCAAGTAGCGCTTAAGGAATTTGAGGAACATTTAAGGAACCTCTGTCATGCAATAAAACACAATTCGATTTGTTTACTTTGATAGCATTTTATGATAATTGAAAAACCAACAAGTCATTGTTGAACCACCTCTAACCACTCAGCCATCTCCCACTGTGGGCCACAGGTAGGGCTCTTGCAGGACCGACGCTCTGGAGGGCGCTCTAGTTCAGCATCCATGCACAGATCGCTGTAGACTGAGCTATCCAGGCCAGGTGCCAGCATCTTCCAGCAGCGCACGAGCCGGAACTGAAAACCCTCACCACAGGTCCGTGAGCACTCACTCCAGCTGCTGGCCTCCCACCTGCAGGCATGAAAAGAAGATGTAAACCCAACAGAGCAAAATTATCTTTCATTTATTGAACTATTGAAAAACATAGAATTTGCCACTTGTTTTTTCTCATTGTTATCTGATGCATGTGATACGTGCCTTGGCTGGCACTCCCTTCCAATGCAGAAATCATGCACTGCTTCAGGGCGAGTCAAAGAGTCACAGTAAGAGTCGTCTACCTCAACACCATCATGCCGTACACACATAGCAAAGGACCTTGTCACACCTATTATCAACATATAAGCAACAAATAATATTTAAATGAAATTGAAACCCATTAAGCATTTCCAAGAATATATTTTTTATATTTGAATATGGATGTGTGGTATAGTTGTTACCTATTGAGCATGTCATGCTGCATGGCTCCTGAGAGGACAATTTCCAACGATACATATCTGCAGAACTCAATTTGTTCTTCCCAGTAACTCTCTGTTGGTTTCTGTGGAGTTAATATTAAGGCATCATTAACTATATCTCAGGCAAAATCACATAAAAGCTATTTTAGAATATATTGATTGGTCATACCATTGAAACTACCTGCCTAATATTGTGTAGGTTCAGCCTGTGCTGCCAAAATAGGTCTGATCTGTTAAGACATGGACTCTACAAGACCTCTGTAGGTGTGGCTGGTGTCTGACACCAAGACATTTACAAGTCCTGTAGGTTGAAAGGCTCTGCCTTTATAGATTTGATTTGTTTGTATAGTACATCCCAATGAAGGATGATCAGATTGGGAGCTGAGGAATTTGAAGGCCAAGTCAAAACCTTAAACCCTTTGCCATGTTCCTCAAACCATTCCTGTGAATGTTTTTTTGCAGTGTGGCAGACTGCATTATTCTGCTGAAAGAGGCCACTGCTATTAGGGAACACTACTGCTATAAAGATGCGTACTTGGTCTTGGTCAACAATGTTTAGGATGGTGGTATGTAACGTTTAAATAATGGTTAGTAAACATGGTAAGCAAAATTCAAATAAATTGTAGGATCATGAGGACCAGCAGTATATTGCCCAGATGCTTCTGCCACCTTGCTTTCTTCCCATAGTGGATCATGCCTATCTCAATAATGCTAAGGAAAAGGTGATTCATCAGCGGACCTTGTTCCGTTGCTTCATGGTCAAGTTCTGATGTTCACATGCCCATGGGCCTTTTTGGTAGTGGGCAGGGGTCAGCATGGGTACACTGATTGGACTGTACAGTAGGTATGCACTCAGCAAGATGTGATGCAGTGTGTACTGAGACCTTTCTATAGCTTTTCTTTTGTTTCTGTTCTTCAGTATATATTGCATCTGTCAATCTTGCTCCTTCAGCGCATTAATGAGTATTGGACCTTTGTGACCCTATTGCTGGTTGTCCTCTAAGACCTGACATTTAGAAGATGCTCTGACCCGGTTGTCCAGTCCAGTATCACAATTTGGCAAATCCTTATGCTTGCACATTTTTCTTGCTTCCAGCACATCGACTTTAAACAGTGATTATTCATATACTACTTAAATACAACTTACCTTTGACCATGGTACCAATGTATTGAAATACATTATTTTTTTCACTTCACATCAGTGATTTTATTAAGGCTGATTGGTATAAATTATAACACATCTAAACTTATTCCTGTTGCCAAACTAAGAGGTAAGAGGTCCCAACCAATGCCTGAAAGTAAAAATGTTAATCTGTTAAATAAAAAAAGGCAAAAAATATACCTTGTGATTCCTAAATTATCTAAACCAAAAATAAAACCTTAGTGATTCCTGTAAATGTATCTGAATAGACTAGCATGGTCATGGTGTGTTCTATGCTGCCTATTTTCCATAAATATCAAAACACCATGAATTATGTCTTTTTGAAAGACCATCTACCTCACTCTTAGTATATCTTCCTCTCTCTCATTACTCGCCTGGGATTTCTTTTCCTTTAAGTGTGTGAAAGGGTGTGTCATGTGAAGTGTTTTATAATCTCTGGCATGGAGGCTGGTGAAGCGGTGTTTGGACACTGCAAGAAAGCCAACATGAATTATAAATATGATGGAATGCAATCCCAACAGCCTTCCACTTGGCTGTCTCTCCTCACCACTCTTTGAATGTCTGAAAGAACGGAAAAAAAAAAGGAGAGTCTAGAGCGCATTCCATTCCCTATGAGCTTGACTGTCCTTACATGAGCATATATATATATATATATATATATATATATATATATATATATATATATATATATATATAGCTATCCTGCATATCTTCAGGTTTGTAAGCAAGGGCTACAGTAAAAGTTCTATTCATTAAAATTAATTATGCCTAATACCTGTGACCTTGTGACATTGTGAAAGATTAAAAACCGTCGCAAAAAACAGTACCTTATGCTTTCAAGACCCTAAAAAAGCTTAATAGAGTATAAGGTATATGGAAAAACCCTATGGCAAATTGATTAAGAGATACTTGATTTGTGATGGTGTTTACCTGGTGCGATTAGAACGGCTGCCATTCCTTACGCTGGTAATCAGCGTCCTGTTCTGGAAAAGATCTCCTGTGTCATTGCGGCGACGGCCTAGCGAGAACTCAAGAAACGATCCATTGAGGTTCCCTTGCTCTGAGCTGCTGTAGCCCAATTCTGCTGGTTCTGCTTCAGAGATGAGGCTTTCACCCTCACTAAGAAGCTGATTTGTTGAAATGTTAATGTGCAATGTGCAACGTGCAAGAAACATCCTCCATATGAAATTTGCTGAATCCACCATCTCCTCTGTAGGTCTGCTTGCAGTTACAGTGCCAGGGGCAACCACTCCACTTGGCCAGCTGCTATTTCCATCTTTACAGAAAAAAGGTTATAAAGGACATGCATCATGTATAAAGGCATTACTGTGAATTGAAAGACAGAGAATAGCTCATTGAAAAAATATTACATCACAAAAGAAAAATCATATCTAAAAATACATATTCAGACTTATACAGTATTTGAGACAGACTCAAAGGGCGTTCCAGAACATTTTTTTCAAATCTGGCACTATCAGTTGAGAGGACCACCTTAGAGTCACTGACTGCCTTTTCCCCCATGTGGTTGTGGTAGCTGGCATTAATAGTAGGTGAAGAACTTAGAACGCAGAAGTTACCAATGTTAAACAATAACAGGCTATTGCACACTGAGCTATTAAGTTTTTGGGCACTCAAAATTTAACTGAACCGCAACTCAGCTGCTCTTTTACAATGAAAGCAGCTGGGCCCAGGCAAGACAGGTAATTAATTATTATACCAGCATGTCAAAACGATATCAAGATTCCTTAAATTATTTATTTGCAATGTTTAAATGTAGTGTGGCTGCTTATTCATCAAGTTCAAAGTAGTTCATGTGAATTATATGCATCCCTCCTCCCTATACTGTCAAATTATCAGTATGATGCCTCAATAAACATCTGTTTTCATTACTACTGCTTTAAAGAATAACCCCCATATTACACAATCAAATCTTACCTGGAAAATGCAGGGGTGTTGGAGCATCCTGATTACAGTCTACAGCAGCAGTGTCCTCATAGACTTCATTGGTCTCTGCACCGGGTTTGTCCACTTCACCAGGCCCAATGTTCTGCTTCCTCTGTGCCTCTGGGACAACTTTGTCATTGATACTCTCATTGTGGGTTGGCATATTGTTAATCTCCATGGAGACTAGGTGACTGGATCCTCCATCTGAGCCAGTGTAGATGGGTGGCTGGGAGACAGGAGTAAGAGGGTCTCGCATCACAGTGTACTCGTAGGTGATGTAAGGGTTGCGACCGTTCTGGTTCCAAACCTTGAAAGACAGTAGAGAAAAAAATAAGGCAGATAAGACATAAATTAAAATGTGAAATTAATAAGGTTCCATAATTGTACAAATATGTTTAATAAATGTACAATGCTTCTCATCTATGGTCCTTTGTGATTACTATAACCAACCATTGACAGGAGCGCCGGTGTTTGTTCAGAGGACACTATACAAATGCTGCAGCAGTTTTTACCAGTAAAAGTCACATACTCATGTCCTTTTGTGGTCATTTCAAATGCCAGTACAAGACTGATTTGGGGACCATTGCTTTAGAGAAATGTACCACATTGTTACAGATTTTACAGTATGAGCCTTGAGAGCACCTGTGGCCCACATTAAGTCAAAGGCAGGGTCAGCTAGCCGAGTGAGATTACCCAGGGGCCCTTGGCGGCGGGAGGAAGGACCGCAGCTACAGTACCAGAACATTGATGGGCTGATTGATGGGCCCTTTCGCCACGATGTACTCAATCCCCGTCTCATACACATCGGTGGGCCTCCGGTACTTGAAGATGGTGCCTGCCACATGAAAGTTCTGAGGGCTGTCCACTTTGTAAGCGCCATTAAAGAAGAAGTTTCCTGCTTGATCTGTCACAGCTGTAAAAAAAAAAAAAAAAAAGTTTTTTTTTTAAAGATGCTTTTAGTTAAGAATGATTTCAGACATTACTTGCAAACTATTTTTGTTATTTTATTATTCTTGACCATTTTTTTTTTATTTTAAAAGTACACACCCAGTATATCTGCAGCCTTCTTTCTCTCAATGATCTGGATGTCCCATGAGCCTTCAGGGATCTGGGTAATGAAGGAATATCCTAGAAGAAAAGAAAGAAATGTGTTAATAGTTTCATGTGTTTGAGGTGTATTGTATGCTCAGTAAGGTAAGCGAGTATCCTTACCAAGGTTAGAAGACCCACGACGAAAGTTACCAGTTATCCTACTGCAGCTGCTTCCATCACCTTGACACACTCCACACTTATCCAGTGTGTTGGGAGAGAAGAGAATGCCATCACATCCAATGGGCTGCAAAAAAGGAAACCACAATGAAACATAGCTTGTTTAAAAAAAAATTTATCTAAAAGATCTACTACTAGGTGAATATAGCCTTGAAGAGGTGTTTCTAAATAATTCTTGTATATGATGTAAACAAATTGTAGGGAAATATCATCTTGTGGTCTATGCATTTACCTCACACCTGCCATTTACACAGACTCCTTTATAATTGCTATACTTGCAAGAAGTCCCATCACGGGCTGGTACCATTAGCTGCCTCTGACCATCTGAAGTAGTGCAATGAAGGTCACAGGGATTGCTGGAGATGTGAACATAGTCATCTACAGAATTACAAATGTGGTGTTAGTTCTTTAGGCTTAAGCATGCATTTGTAAAATATGGACTCATTCCGATTGCAAGTACCTGGGTAAAGGGGTTTCCAGTGGTAGCTCTTTCCATTGAATACCTGAGAGTTAAATGACCAGCACTGCTCCTCTCGGAAGCTTCTTCCAGTTGAGGGGCAGTCCTAAAAAAAATAAAACACCAGATGAATGAAATGATTTGGGGATCATTTACTCAATGATATTCCAAGAGTAAAAAAAATAAATGGTGTAATCACCAGCTCTATTGTGGTTTCAGGTGGGGTGTCTGGTTGTACAAATGCATATTGTGTTTCAACAGAAAGAAAAGCAGGACTGAAGGCATGAACTAACCTTTGTATTACAGAGATGGTACCTTTTTGCACTCCCTGTACATGTCATGTTGTCCTTTCCAGTTGTTGTTCTCTTTCTATAAATGAAAAGTTGTGTGTAAATGTGATTATTTACATTAAATTCTATATTTCACTTTCTATCCCTGAACATATAATATAAAGTGGCACCAAAAAAGTGCCACCAATCACCAAGAAAAGTTTGCAGACAGTGCTTGGATATTTAATTTAAGGTAGTGTTTATAAGGAACCCACTGACCTTTGCTTAAGACAATGTCTCTCCTGAGACATGACCCCCCCTCCACAAGTGCGTGTGCAGGCTGTCCACTTTGCCCATTCTCCCCACCAATACGTAGTCACCTCTATTCCGTCTTCCAGACTGTTAGAGGCTACACCCTCATCCTGCCACAAACAAAGAGTCTGTTCAGGAAGCAAGTACGTACAAGCCAGTTCCTATGCTAAATACAACCTGTAAAACCTGTATTATACTATAACCGTAATAATTAGATTTTATTGAACTTTAAAATGTAATTTTAAAAGATGTAAGGCTGTTACTAACCTGTACTCTACTTGAGATATTCCCCAAAGAAAAGGTCAACGTTATGAGACCCAGGAGGACCACAAAGCACTCTGCACACTGAGCCCTTGACCAGGCCATCATCCTTAGTGTGGGAAATGTGGGAAAACAAAAGAGATGGCTGTCTCCAAGACAACAACATATCTAGTTCTATTAAAGAGCATGAGGCAATAAGTCAGAAGGAAGTTACTATATACAAAAATATTCTGTCAGAAGACTCAAAAGTGTTTTATAATGCCTGTACTGTATAATTATTAGCCTTGACACAGGACAGTTTTCTGTGAATTTGCATTGCTTCAGTGTCTAATTCTTGCAATTGGGAGACATTACTATCCTATTTCACATGGCTGGAGGCTCTGTGAAGATATCAGCTGACATCCTGACACCAAAAAAAATCTCATATGCCTACTTTCAATCAACTGCAGTCTCCTCATCAGGTTTGTGCCTCCAATTAGGTTGGTTCCTTAAAATAAGCAAACAGATCGTCTAGCTCATTTTGCAGTCTGGCTTTTTCTGGCACTAAATATTGGTGACAGGTGTCTTAAACTACCCAAAGGAACACCTGGAGTTCATTATCCAGCCCAGACACAGCTGGAGTTCAGCCAGCTCGCCAAAACACCCGCCTCCCACAGATCCGTGCAGCAAGCCCATGGCTGCGGAGACAGACCTTCCTCCTCTGAGCTTCCCAGTCCACATTAGAGTGTAAACACAGGATCCCCATCATCCCCCTCATGGGCCTCTGCTCAGGGGAAGGGGAGGTGTTTTTTTCTGGCAGCAGACAGACAGCAGGACCATTCCCTCAAGTGAGAGAAACTAAGGGCACAAGCCCTGGCCTGGAGGCTGAAAGAAGCAGACTCATCCTTTTCTGGGAGAGTTACTTCTCACCAAGATCAGTTTAGTGCTTCCTCATTTTTCAGCACCTAGCTTAATTCCCCAGCCCCAAAGAGTAGAATGAACAGGGCATTCATTTGTCAATTGCCATGAGCAAGTAATTGATACAGGCTAAATGGCAGAGAAGACACTTCATGAAGCTCATGAATATCTCACAGCTACAAAAGGTTTTTTTTGGAAGAAAACTACTCCCTTGCATTCAAATACATAGGCTATGTTATAGCTTTCACAAATTACTGTTAATATTTGAATATCAAAGATATAAAAACAGAAAATGTAAAAAAGAAATATAAACGATATTTTCAACATTTAATGGTCTGAACATTGGTTTTTGGGTCTAAGTAATACTGAATTGGATTGGAGTTTTATTAAGTAAAATTTCAAAGAATGAGCACATCATGACTAGTACAATTACAAAAGTACAAGTAGTAGTAGTACTAGTGCAAAACTAATACAAAAGCTGATGTCTCATGTAACAATAAATGAACTGCATTAGCTCACTAAGGGATGAGGTGTGTGAAGTTCAAATATTTAAATATTTTACCATGTGTTTTCAATATTATTCCAACACATGGTAAAAAAAATAGTCATGTATTCGAATTGTTAAAAAATGGCAGAGCAATAATTATTAATCACTAACACAGTGACAAATATACAGTCAAAAGATAAAGAAATTGCCCAGTGTTTGGCATTTTCTGTAAAAACATTATTACCATTAATGCATTTTATAGTAATATTAAATATGCCACATGTTATTGCCCTGTGCACACATAAAGAGCAGCTCACCCTACAAAAGTGCCTGCTACAATCCAATGTTTTGCATCAGCAAAACAATGTTACAGAAATGTCAACCCTGTTTATTTGGGTTTGTTTTACTGTGGGATAAATGTCTACTCTGTCTGGTTTAGTTGTCACTTCTCAAAAAGTAAATTTTTAAAAATATAGATGGGTACACATAAACACAGTCAGTAAATATTTACCCACGTACCTACCTGCAGTCCTTGGGCTGTAGTAGAGCTGAGTGGTGGCTGGGCAGTGTGTGGGTGGTGGTGGTGGCAGTATAAGTCTGTAACAGTGTGCTCTGAGGATGTGTCTTAGTAGGAAGGTAAGGTGTACATCTGCATCCCTCCTCTCACCCCCTCCTTTCTCTCTCCTCTTTCCCTCCCATCCCTTCACCCGCCCACCCTTACTCTCCCCTTCTAGCCCAGAGAGTGGCAGTGCAGGGGAACGCCTACATGAAAAGCACTCTTCCAGCTAGTGCCAAGCTTGAGGGCTGCTACCACTGCTGAGCTGTGAAGCACAGCCCTGGCCCCATGAGTCTCTGCCAGACTGGCCTCAGCTCGCAGACAGACATGGAGGAAGTCGTTGTTTCCCACAGATCAACACCCCCCCCTCCCCTGGCCCTTGAACACCCCTTCATATCACAGCAGTCCATTCGGAACTCCCTTTTCTTGGCCTCTCAGTCTCATATCAGTCTCTTTCCACCTCTTGCTAACATTTAATCTGTATGCTACCCCTAACCATGGATATTCCCCTCCAGATAGATCCATTCATTTCTCCTGGCTGGTGTGCAGAAGGAGTCCATTTTTATATTAGCCAGCAAAAATGACAGAAAATCCTAAAGGGACAAAATGTTATGAAGAAAAGGTGAAAACAAAATGTCATATGGCTTATGCTGAAGGTAAATCTTTTCAAACTGAAGTAAAAAAAAAAAGTGCATATAACTTTTTATAGTAGAAATATAATTATTATATATAAAGAAATGTAATAAGTTATTATCACATGTACAAGAAAAAAGGCTGATAACTGAGACCACCGTGCCTGTGTGAGACGCATATATATAAAGACCACATGTTCTCCTGGTTGCCCTTGTGTCTGCTCTGTGCATTAGGGACGCTCTGCTACACTAAAAGCTCAATCAAGCACCGTTCTAAGACCGCAGATCTGTATGGTGATAGACATAGTTCAGGAGATTTGCACAGTCTGCAAGTCTGGAGAAATAGTCGCTGTTTTAAAAAAAACCAAAATTACAAGGCGGCAAACATGTGGAGAGTGTGCGTGTGTGTGTGTGCGTGTGTGCGTGTGTGTGTGTGTGTGCGTGTGTAAATCCTGCACTGTGAAAGTGGCATGTTGTGTACTAAATGTAGTAAAAATGCTCTTTTTGTTATAAGCACACAACAGAAAATACAAGACAGTTTTCTTTAACCTTAATGTGTGCAGTTGTAGGTTTGGGTACTGGGAAGTCTCAGATAAACACCCTGATTTAATAGTCGACTACTTCGTAAACAAACGCACAAACTATAAGTTATAACTAAATGTATCATCATTTAATTGAAACATTGTAGGAAATGTGAGGGTAAGTAACACTGTTTTCAAACTGACCTGCAGTTTTTATCTTTTCTAATATAACAGATAAGAAGGCATCCTCTCTGCTACCATCAAAGCAACCAAAGTTAATTCAGAAAAATGTATTTAATTTATTTAGATAATTTTCATTTATTCAAATTATTTCGATAATTTATTTAATTAGTTTAGATTAGTTTAGATTTATTTAGATTTAATTAGAATCAGACAAAATGCTTATAAAAATCATCCAGCAGAATAGGGCAATTTGCTGATGGCAATATGATATGGGACTCAAAAATCAGGCATTTCCTTTTGTTGCAGTTTTTTTTTCCTAGCTGAACTTTGACCTGGGAATTTATAAGGTTTTCTCCTCAGCAATCTTTTCTAATCTCGCATCGCTTGAATGTTGTTTTTTAGATCAAACACACACTTTCAATCTTCCTTAATAAAAAATAAATAGTATTAAAAATGGTTCAGACAAAAGACATGACCACTCCCCTTGTGAAAGGTTCACGTCTAGGGTTTATTTTCACCTAAAACGCAGAAAGAGACGGTTTATATGAAGCATTCTGAAAAGAATACATGCACAAATAATAATAATTTCAGAGGTGATCAAATTTCTCGTATATTGGAAAATTTTAGTCCCTATCAGTTTGTCAAAATAACGTTTTAACGCTTCAGTTTCAGATATGATCTATGTTCCTGAATGCCAGATATTTTCTGTTAAAATAGGAGCTATGATTTAATTTTAAATTAGCATGAATTAAGTACAAAAAGCAATACAATTTTAAGTGAAAATAATGATGCTGCAGGTTCAGCTTGCGACTTATGACCCTCAAACAACACTGCATTTTTTTTTTTTGCTCCCAGAGGAAAGCAGGAGAGAGAAAGAACACAACAACACAATCCTGTCATAGACCTCAAAATGCAAGCTCCTTTTTTTTTTTAGATAGATTTAGAAAGTTGCTTAGGGAATGTGAGGCGTGGACCATACACCCTCATAACACTGTACTCTTTGTATCCCAAAGGCAGGTGTGACAGCTGAGTGTGGAGGGGTAGAGGGCAACTGTGAGGAACCACCAAGACCATAGCTGTATTCTCTCTCTTCAAGGGACAAAATTAGATCTCCTCATGCTGATGGGAATTTGTGTGGAAGCAGAATTTGAATCTTTTGAAAAAATGCACATCTTTCAAATTAAGAAGACTAAATGGACATTACAACAGCACAGTGTGACAGGATACAGCTTTTCCAGGCATGGGTTTTGCTATCCAGGCATTGGTTTAACTTCATGGGAGTCTATATTGCTAATACTTTATAGAATATTAGTGTGTTCTCTATTTAAAAATGGAAGTGGGTGGGTGTCATTCGACATATTAGGAAACATTTTGCCTATTGAATAAAAGGTATAATAAATAGGAGTGTAGACATACCACTGGAGTTGTAGCACAATTCTGCTCTTATGTACTGAAAATATGACCTGGAAGGATGATTGAACCACATTAAAATTACACTGGCAAAAAAATAGGGACCTTCATTTACTGTTCAGGTAATTTTCAGAAAGTCTTTTGTGTAGCTCTGCTTGGGCTCACAAGATTCGACCATCTTGCTTCCCTAAACAAATCATATTCTTTAAACCCTTTCGAACCACATTCACGTCAAAAGGGCAGCTGTGACGCATACAGGTGCTGTGGATTACTCTCGCGTGGCCAACGTCAATAACCCAGAAGAGACAGTTGTTTCTATAGCCACTGCTTAGAATTGATTCACACATTGATACCAAAAGTATTAACATTGCCTATACTTACCAATGAATAAGGAAGGGAAATTAAGGAATTCAGTTTAAAGTTAGCATAGTCTTGGAATGTATGTTGTGGATGGTGTTTGGACAGTGTTATGATGCTGTATCTCTCAAAATGTGGTACCACAAATGGCTTTGGCCTTGGTATTACTATGTCCTTCTTTCTACAATTTAAAAAATGTGTGACATAGTGAGAGCAGGGACTGTGTGGCCTCTCAAACTGCTGTATACCAAACAGCTGCTCTGCTGATGATATGGACATGAAGGTCCTTCTGCTGCTCGCTGAGCCATTTAAATTTTCAAGGTCTTCTGAAGAGTCAGCTGTAGGCCGGTGAGTGTGAGCGTGTGTGTGAAGAGGGAGAGCACTCCACTCTTTGCCACTTTTACAGATTTATTGACTTGGGAAATTTACAATCGGAAATTCTGTGGAGCGTTCTTCTACTTTCTAAGATTCAAAGACGCACAAAGTGCTTCATATTAAGAAAAATGGGAGCCCTTATTGCTAAGATGATACTACCTACCATCAGCAGTCTGGTGTTTCTACCTGCTGCCAGCGTTGCCGCAAAGAGAGGTTTCCACATGGAGGCCATGGTCTACTTCTTTACGATGTTCTTCACCTCGGTAAGAGACTGATCAACTTTAGTCCTATTAAAGCTATAGTCATTTTTTAACAGTAACTATTTGCTTCCTAATGTTAACTACATTTTGGTAGCAATTAATTAACAAATTCTTATCAGAGTTTATAATATCTTGTCAAGACAATAAACTAATTTTTCTGAATTAACAGTAGGAAATCTCTCTGTGAACAGACTACAGCAGTGACTAATGATATTTATCATTTATGACTATTTTCTTACATAATTATCTCAACAAGAACAATTATAAGGTATATTTACTTGTCTAATTGGGTTACAGCACTGCAAGTTTAATCTGTTTCTTTGTCACTCTTGTTTTTTTTATTTTCATTTAAATCTGTTTGAATTTGAGGAACAAACTACACAATGTTTAAAGACTTTCATTGTTTTAGATCTATCATGCATGTGATGGACCAGGCCTGTCTGTTCTTTGCTTCATGAAATATGAGATTTTGGAGTACTTCAGCGTTTATGGTACATCGATCTCTATATGGGTTACATTATTAGGTAAGTCTCAGGTCTCAGACTTGAAATGCTTTTTTGCAATATCTTAAAAAAAAAAAAAAAAAGATTAACGGATTTATGCAATTAGATTAAAAAAAAAAAAAAAGATAATAATTTAGAACTGTAGTCTGGACATCGGTAAGTGTATTTCAAAAGTCATACATTTCTTTTCAGAATCTGGCACCCCACTCCAATTGCACTACAGAGTGAATATTAATTTTTGGGAGTCATGCTAACAATATGACATGTGTTTATGTCTGGAATTCCAGTATGTCGTGTGAAGAGTGTATACTCATTTTCTTTCTTCCACACTCAAATAGCTCTCGGAGATTTCGAAGAGCCTAAGCGATCAACGCTCACCATGTTTGGAGTGCTTACCTCTGCTGTGAGGATATACCAGGACCGCTGGGGCTATGGCATCTACTCCGGCCCCATCGGCACAGCTGTGTTCATGATCACAGTAAAATGGGTAAGGAAGAAAAAGAAACAATTACAGATGCTTCTTATTAGCACAGAAACATTGTCATGTGGAAGGAACAGCAAATTTGAGCGTTTTTCCAATGAAATTAATAAGAATGAACAGGATATTACTGGAGACCTTTATGAATACATTGCAAACATCTTCAGACACATAAGTTTTCCAAAAAACAAACCAAGTTTATTTTGAGGGAAAATATTGCATGGGCAAAAAAGTTAAAAATTCATTACACGATACATTTATCAAAAATGCAGACCCTATGACAGCTATAACTGCCGCAGACACGTTCTTTGTTTAAGCATTCAGTTTTTCCAGGCATTGCTCGCAAAGATGCTCCAGTGTGAAAATGCAATTATCACAAACTTTGTCCTCTTTTTACTCCAGTTACAAAAAATGAAAGAAAAGAAGGGCCTGTACCCAGAAAAAAGTGTGTACACTCAGCAAGTGGGACCGGGATGCTGCTTTGGAGCCCTGGCTTTGATGCTCCGCTTCTATTTTGAGGTAATAAACACTAACGCATTTTGTCTATTGTCTATTGAGGCACTGGCTCTCAAAGTGGGGTCTGTGAAGCATAGCAAGGGGGTCGCGATTTTATTTTTTAACACCCACCATTATCAAAGTTTTATAAATTTTTTTATTTATTACATTTTTTTTTTATTATTGTATTTGGTTTTACTGGTCAGTTTAATTAAATGGGTTTTATCCAAACCTTTAATAAATTAAGAACAAATAGGCCAAAAGTTTACTTTATAATCAGAAATAAAAATCTCTATGGTTACAATATATACCTGGTATATTATTTCAATACTTCAAGAAGTAGAATTAATTTGTGGTAAAAAAAAAAAAATCTGTGACATTTTATTTACAGCTAAAATCCTTCTTGACTCGAATAAAGGTGTAAAAATACATACATTAAGATACTGTAATACTGTGGTAGTGACCTCCATTTGTTTTTACAGGAGTGGGACTATGCTTACGTGCACAGTTTTTACCACCTGTCAATGGCTGTGTCCTTTGTACTTCTGCTGCCCAAGAAGAACCGCTATGCAGGGACAGGGCGCAATGCAGCCAAACTCAACTGCTACACACTCTGCTGCTGTGTATGAAGTCCCTTTATAATAACACTCTTTTCTTGTAGCGGTAGGCCTGGAAAGCATGGCGTTAGTAGTGCATAAATTATAAATTCACTGAGCATTAACTATAGAATCTAATTTTTTTTGCCTGTTATGATCACAGACATCCCAACCTCCATTAAAAACGAATGGTCGTAGCATTTGGACGATACCCCAAAAGCCCTGGATGCGAGCCTGCGGTCCTGGCCTTCCATTTCGCCACTCCCAGCCACGCACAATGTAACATGCAAAGATGTCTGCTACCAGCAATCCAACAGTGAGGACAGTTATATGACCTTCAGGCAAGCCAAGAATGTGTGGGGCAACATACTCAACCAGCACAACTCAGACTTCAGTATGGAAAGGATGTCCTTGTAAAGTTCAGAGCAAAAGGTGACTAAAGGCTTAGCGTCCGAATGTGTAGACATATGATGTGGTCTTATAAAAGCAGGTAGTCGGAGGGTTCCTAAGATGTCTGAAGTCCAGCTGGAAGGTTTACGAGTCGCGAAACATAGCAGACATTTTATTCCTCCAGAATGAATAAATTGTCTTTTAAGATGTATCTCAGGAGAGATTGCTTGTCTACATTTCTCTAAGAGAAATGGCCATTAAATGCAGTTAGAAATGCTGAAAAATACCAGAACTAAAAAAAAACAACCAAATCTTATTCTTCATATTTATTATAGTGTCATTTGGTACATCATCCATCTCCATCTTCACAGCTGAAATAAACTAAAATATTCCAGGAACACGAAGCAAACAATCATTCTGATGAGTCTTGAGGCAGGTGGAAACTAGTATGTTTATTCCAGTTTACTAAGAGCACAGTATTCCCCCTTTTGAAATGTACAATGTAGTATGCCAACAACTGTGTAAATATATTTATTTATTGTAATACCACTACTAGTTGAAGGTTGTAATTTTATGTTTTATATTTTTGTTTACTTTTGGTTGAATTGTAAAAGTTTATATTTCATTAAAAAGTTTTCTACAACTGTATATTTTGTATTTCCGTTAGTGCTCGGGACTATAAATCTATGTAATCCTCAAAGTTTAGGGCAAAAAAATTAATAAAAAATCTTAGCAGTAATCCCCTTCACTCTTCATTGTCAAATTTCCCTCCATTTAGGCTTGATCCATCAGCCTGCTCCAAACATTATCCAAAAGTTACAAACGCACGCGACATGTTTTAGACAAAACAGTCTCCTGCCAAATGTGAATGAAATTTTCGTCCGCAAAGCATTTTTTGACTGTGGGCCAGGCCACTGGCTCATGTGCCCAGAGAAAGGTGTTTTTGTCTGGGGGAGAGCTGCCAACTCCTGTCTATCCTGACTGCAAGTCCTAATTCTGCCAAAAAGAGCAACCTGACGCTTTTATTACGCTAGTGTAAAGCACTTTTGTGCTCTTTTATGGCTACTGTCTGTTCAAAACCACTTTGTTTGTGGTTTAGTGCCTCACACATACAATACTGTGTAAAACTGCACAATTTATATACATACATTTTGTCACATTCATATTTTATTCTTAACTGCATCAGTTTATTAGTAGAACAGAATCTTAATAGCAGTATAACTTTAGCTGCAAAATCAGAAGAATTGCACTGAGTTGATCATGAAACTTGATCATGACCATGGGTTTATACTGTTTTAAAGGCAAAGGTAAATTATCAATCGATTGTTTTTAATAGCTGGTTTACTGTTTACTCTACTGTCAAGTTTGAGTAAACTTCACCGACTTCACAAAGGTTCAAGTTACAGTCTATAAGCCTTTTCTGTATACTTTTAGCAGTCATTCTTAACCCTTCCCATCCCATAAGTGTTGGTGCATGAGTTACACACTGGATGGCAATTGAATTTGATACTATCTGATGGGTTCACTTGCTTAATACACAAGATGGAGACTTGAGCTGGCAGACAGGATGCACTGAGCTGGAACACTTCATAAGCTTTGCAACCCTAATGCCAGAGCTTTCATCCACACTTTAATTGACGATCATACAAGATTATTCACATTAGCCTTTGATGAATGTGTTTATGTACTTCTCTATCCTGCTTTGAATTATTTTTTGTACAGTGTAGAGCCTTCACCTAACTTCATCTGGCAATAAGGATAACATCCAAAATAGTTTTGTTCAAATTTTTGCTTTTGCACTTCAGCTATGGTCAAAGTCTATAAGAGAATTTTAACAAGCCCTGACTCTTGACTCTTCTGCACATAGCAGGCATATTAAATCCCATGAACTGCGTGGTTTATTCTTCTGACAGCTGCACAATTGTTCAGCCCACTTGTCAGTGACTGGTCTGCACTGGATGGTCAATTACAAATTATAACTGATGTCTACATTTTCCAGAGAAGAATGCTATCATCTTAGACAAGCGCATTAAAAAAATACGAATTACAGACACCATATGATAAGTGATGCTCTACTGTTTGTGTGCCAAACAGTCTAGGACTCTTCTCTGGAGACTCAGAAATATGTGTTGCACCATTTGTTTGAGGTTGTATGGAAGTCTCTGACAGGGACTTGGGATCAGCTGTTGGGGTGTTTTCTAGACAGCATCACAGCCCCGTCCTCTCTCTCTCAGCTGCTCTCCCAGCCACTGAACAACAGCTGCTCTGAACAAAACAAGACTTCTAGCAAATGTACTCAGCTAGCCATGGACCAAGCATAATTAAGGAATGATCTTCCCAAAACACTAGATTATTTTCCTTTAAATGCCTCTCCCTGAACAAACATGTAAAAAACTCACACACTGTGTGGCTTTGTTATTGCCATAGCAGCTGTCTGAGGAGCACCTCTCATTTGATTTAGCTCACAAGTTCCCCTTTTTTTGTCTAAAATATTGTAATACATAACCATGTGTGTAGGCATCTTTGGTCAGGGAGTCATAGATGGTGCCCATGTGTGTAGGCCCTCTGTGGTCAAGGATTCATAGGCGGTGACCAGATGTGGAGCCCACTCTGTGGTCAGGAAGTCACAGATAGTGTGACCAGGTGTTTAGCCCACTCTGTGGTTATTGAGTCGTATTTAGTAAGCATATGTGTAAACAGTTCTGTGGACAGGGAGTCCTAGTTGTTGTCCATATTTGTAGACCAGTCTGTGGTCAGGGAGTCATAGCTGGTGACCAGATGTGTAGCTCTCTCTGTGGTCAGGGAGTCACAGATAGTGACCATGTGTGTAGTCCACTTTGTGCTTAAACAGTTGTACTTGGTAGCCAGGTCTGTTAGCTGCTCAGTGGTCAGAGAGTCATAGCTGGTCACCAGATGTGTAGCCATCTCTGTGGTCAGGGAGTCACAGAAAGTGAACATCTGTGTAGAGCACTCTGTGTTTAAACAGTTGTACTTGGTAGCCAGATGTGTAGGCCATTCTGTGGTTATGGAGTCGTATTTGGTGAGCATGTGTGTAAACAGCTCTGTGGACAGGGAGTCCTAGTTGGTGTCCATGTTTATAGGAAAGTCTGTGGCCAGGGAGTCATAGTGGCCGTAGATGTTGTGGAGGGTGGCCAGGTTTATAAGCCGTTCTGAAGTCAGAGACTCATAGTCGGTGGCCAGGTGTCTAGGCCACTCTGTGGTCAGGGAGTCGTAGTTGGTGGCCAGGTTGTAGGCCATTGTGTCGACAGGTAGCTGTATTTGGTGACCATGTGTTACCTGATGTAAGAAGCAATGCTGATTCGGTTTTAACATAAGGGATATCTTACAGCAGGGGTCACCAACATGGTGCCCGCAAGCACCAGGTAGCCCGCAAGGACCACATGAGTAGCCCGTGGGCCTTTTCTAAAAATAGCTGTTTCCTACTTTGTTAAATCATTGTTGATAATAATTATGAGAAATCATTAACATGATCAGTGTCTTCACATAGATGAATATCATTCATTATTAATAATAACATATAATAAAAGGTAAATCGAGCAAATTTGTTATTTCAGATCAAACTGAAAACTGTGTGTATCAAACTGGTAGCCCTTCACATTAATTGGTACCCAAATAGTAGCTCTCAGTTTCAAAAAGGTTGGTGACCCCAGTCTTACAGTATCAAATGTTTCATTAAATGTTTAATCAAATCAAACAGGTCTCATATACTTACGCTTGTAATTATTTTTCAATGTTTCAGTGTTATGATCCGTTTATACTCATGCTGTAAACATATAGTTAAAGTACAATGAAATATAACAATCTGTAGATGACAATAATCTGACTGGAGGCATCCAGCTTAACCATAATGATATCTTTATTTCAGGTTAAACTCATAAGATATTTCATTGTCATTTTACTTATCCTTTTCATTCATGCCCTTAGCAGTTAAGGCCCATGCCTCCAAAGTTCCTCCAAGTGTATGGCCGTTTAGAAGTGCAAGCAGTCTCCTCTAAATTGTTTGCATTAGAAAGCTGGGCAATACGAGGTCCAGTGAAAGTTAAAGACTGTCTCTGATACAGGAGCTTCTTCACAGCTTCATTCACCTGGCACAAAACATTTCAGTTACCATTAAAATACATAGATGGTTGCTTCATAAAAAATGTGGTTATATGATACGATTATAAATGTATTCTTCTTCTCTTAGCAGCTCCTTTCTGGAAGCTTTATCCTCAGCATTCTCTTACTGATATAACCCATGTCCTTCCTCTGCACATGTCCAAACCATCTCAATCGGACCTCTCTCACTTTGTCCCCAAAACGTCCTACATGCGCTGTTCCTCTAATAAACTCGTTTCTAATCCTGTCTATCCTCATCGCTCCCAATGACAATATCAACATCTTCAACTCTGCTACCTCCAGCGCCACCTCCTGTCTTTTACTCAATCCCACTGTCAACCATACAACATCGCAGGTCTCAACACACTCTCCATTACTTGTACACTGTTGATGCACAGGTACCTAAACTCATCAACCTTCTCCACCTCTTCTCCCTGCAACCGCACCCCTCCACTGTCCTCCCTCTTATTACCAAACATGTACTCTGTCTTACTCTTACTGACTTTCATTTCTCTCCTCTCAATCGCATACCTTCACCTCTCCAGGCTTTTCTTAACCTGCTACCTACTTAAACCACAAATCAAAATATCAATACAATTATATAACTAATTAAAAAAATATATAAATAGAAAATTTTAATAACTTGTTAACAAAACCGCTGTGCTATTAAGTAGAGGCAACAACAGGCATTGTTTATTTATTTATTTATTTATTTATTTATTTATTTATTTTTTTTCAGTTTGATAGATGAGTGTCTGATCAAGCAGTCAGAATACCTGTTCTTTGCTCCTGATCGGATCTTGAGTGTATTCAACAGGTTTAAATCTCACTTCCACATCCTCCCTGCTTTCAGAATCTGTTTTTGACTGGCTGTCAGTGTCATGTCTAAGGACTATACTCTCAAGCTTACTGAAGAGCCTGGAAATGCAGAGTCAACAGTTACCAAATACAGGTAAACAAAGTGAATTATGCCACTGTGGCACAGAAAACAGTAACAATTCTCTGAGGTAAATGTGAATATGCTCAAGTAAACCAAAGAAAACCGTTTCTTACCTTGACACAGACAAGCCTTCTAGTTTCCAGGTCTGGATCCGCTCCATCAGCTGAGTTTTGACTGTTTGAGCAATGCCACTGGATGTGACATCTGATAGAGAGCAGCCAGGGAACAGTCTGAGCAGCAGAGGGACGAGCTGACCACAGATATTCAGAAAAACACACCACACAACACATTTTCATCTCCATAATTTTTGCTTTTTTTTCTCTTTTTTCCATTACATTAACCATGACAAGCACAATAATGCTCTTCAGTGTTTAATATTATACTTTCACATAGCACTACATACTATGCAAATACTCAAAATGTCCTTACTCAAGGGACTATTTTGCATCTGAAGTTCATAAATAATTGGACACCAAGTCCACTTTATATGGCACCGTACTGAAATCCAGTAATGTCTGCCATCAAAATACAAAATGCCAGCTTCGTTTAAGAACATTGCTATTAGATGAACCATACTTTCCATATACTGTAGCTCTTTTGTACATGCCCTCTTCTTTCAGAGGACCATGGGTAAATGAGCATTTGGCTCCTCACAGTCCTTACACAAGCGAGCTAAATGAAGGTCCAGCATTGCTTCTAGATGTGGAGTTTGAATCTGGATTCTATTTATGTTGTCTTTCAACATAAGGACTAAAGTAAAGCAGACCTTTTTAAAGGCTGGAAAATCACAATAAATCACTTATATACATAGCCAAAACATTAAGCCTTATGAATAAAAAAGGCCACACAGCCAAAACATTAAGCCTTATGAATAAAAAAAAAGGCCACACAGCCAAAACATTAAGCTTTATGAATAAAAAGGGTAGTCTGCCATTTAAAAAAAAAAAAAAAAAAAGTACATAAAAACTTGTTGAGTTTTGGAACAAAATATTATGGATAGATGAGACCAAGATTTATCTGTACCCGAGTGATGGAATGAGGAAAGTCTGGGAGAAAAAGAAAATGACCACAGTCCAAGCATACCACCTCATTTGTGAAGCATGGTAACATCAGCCAATGAAACTCTTTTGCTTGTCTTTATTGATGAGGAGGCCAATTGCAGCAACAGGATGAATTATGGAGTACACAGAAGCATCAAATAAATATTCACATGCAAACAAATGCTTTACAATACTTCAGGAAATGGATAGTTAGCATACTAAAAATGTTAATAAATTGTTAGCAAAATGTTAACAAACAGGACATTATAAAGGGGGATTAAAGCAGTGATCAACACATATTCCACATGTGAGTATCTTGGTATTGAGTTTAAACCTGAGCACTGCCAGACAGTCTCTATTAAGCAACAGATAAATTATATATCCACAAAGAGCTTGTTTAATGAATTGATCAGTCTTTATGTCCATCGCTAAAAAACTATTAATTGTGGCTTTCATTTGGCTGGAATAACAACTCTATAGAACGGACTGAAGACTGCTGGCTAAGCTGTTTTTGTATCATGTGTGCCAAAAGCATAAAGGAAAAAGATGTTAATATTGGTGTACACCTACTCTCCCTTAGTAGACTGCTATAAAAGTCTGCTGACCATTGTTAAAATCAGATCTTTCCTACAATCAAAGCGATTTAGCAATCAAACAAAAAATGAAAAACAAACAGAAACATATGGGGGGGGGGTATGTTGGTTGCATGAATGTGCAAACCACTTAACTAATACTTTGTTAAAGCACCTTTCAATTAAAAAACAACACAATCTTTTTGGGAACGAGTCCATTTGGCAAGTGTATTCTACTCTTACAAAATCTATCAAACTGCTTGGAGATCTCTTGTGTCACAGCCCAATTCTGACTGGGACAGTCCAAAACATTGCTCATCTTCCTCTGAAACTATTTCACTGCTGACATGGATTTGTGATTTGGTTCGTTTTCATGCTGAATGTTGATCTTTTTCATCTTCAGCTGTCTTACAGATACCATGCAGGTTAGATTACTATTGGGAGGACAGCATGAAGCTGCCACCACCATGCTTCACCATGGGTACAGTGTTCTTGGGATGATAAACTCTTTTTTTTATTTATCTTGTAATAAAGGCTTTGGGTTGCACATCAGAATATCATGTGTTTAAATCTTACCCAGTACAAATATGACACTTTGGGGTCCTTGAGCAAAGCCTCCTAAACTGCTCAGTTGTATCTTGTGTCAGTTGTAAGTTGCTTTGGATAAATGTGAATGAATTACCCTTGGAATAAAGTTGAAAGGCTGAACAGTAATATTAACAACAAAACAATACTTTTGTTTTGCATGAAATACACACTGTGCTTTTTCATTTACAAGATTATTCTTTATTCGACATCAAAGAACATGCATATGTATACTTGCCTCATCATTAGCAGGATCTAAGATGTGAGCACAGACAGCATCCTGCTTGGCTTCCTCCATACATTGCATTCTGCTGAGAGCCTTAGCATGATTCCCATAATACTGAGCTTCTCCAGGGTTGTACTTAATGGCCACAGAAAACTGGTCTGCTGCCTTCTGAAAATTCCTGTAGGTTTTACAAGAATAAGCAAGCAAGTGCAATAATAAGTGCCATACTGAATATGCATTAGTCAGTGTATAATATATCAGCAGGTTCTTGAAACTAAAATGCCTGTTTGTTTGTTTTTTTGCGGAATACAAGAAGACAGGTTTGCAGTGTCACCAACAGTTACAGTATTTTCCAATAACTGTATCCATTGAAGTGTTTTATTCCTTTCACATCACAACAACTTGATAATACTTACTAATTGCTTAAAGAATGATGTTATGATGATGTTATTTATGACATGAATTTAACATTTGCAAAACAAAATTGTGGTATTACTTACTTTATAATAGCTGTAACTTTACCAGCCTCTCTTTTTTTTATCTCTTAAAGTTAATAATACATAACATTAAGTTTGTTCTTATGTCACACAACTAAAAGCAACAACTGTTTTTTGTACTGGTAGGAATAATGCTGATACTGGAGACTCCATATTATAAATATTAACTAAATGTCTCCTCACAGAAAACATCATCACCACAAACAACTACAATTTTTAAAAACTCTCTTACATGCAGAGTCTATACAATAAATCCATATTTATTTATCCGTTACTTAAATAATAAATGTTTTACATTAATAATTAAGTGCTATTAGAAGATATTTGATCAACAAAGCTATTATTATTGTGTTTCAGATGACATGCACAACACTTGTATACTTTACAGGTTTTCAAAACTGTGAAGACCGAGTGTGTTGTGAATAAGAGCCAGACGAAGCCAAACGGTTGTATTTTGGGGGTCCAACTTCTCAGCCTGCTGGTAGTCAGCCAGGGCAAAATGCCACTGCTTCTGCCTAAAGAAACAGTCTGCAGTAAGAGAAATATGGTATACAAATTATGCAATGGTTCGGGATGGTGAACCTCATCTTAATCTTCATCATCTTAATAAAAAAGTGACTGATTTCCAAAACACATATGGTTAATCAAAATTATATTTTACAAATCATATTTGAATGTAATATATTGTCAATAAATGTTTGCACTTAAATGGAATATATTGGAAAATAAATCAACTTTGTTTCCCCACTGAGAAATTTCCTACATGTGTAAATAAGAACACAACATTCAGTTTAAAAATGTTATCATTTAAACATTCACTGAATTTACCTTCAATGACTTATAATTTATAACCAATAAAATCTATAAATTCTTAACACATACCTCCTCGATTAATAAAGAGTCTGCTCTCATCTCTCTGCTCATGAATAGCCTTGTTAAGAAGCATGATGGCCTCGCTGTAAAAGCCTTGGGTGAAGCAGTGTACCGCAAAATCATTGTAAGTGAGCACTAGCTGGATGTGAGCATCTCGTTCCAGATCCTTAGACTCCTCAGGCTTTTCTCCCTCAGGAAGTTTTGGGCCATCATCACTGAACTCCACAGCAAGCGTCAGATCCTCGATGGCAGCATTGAATTCTTTCAGTCTGCGGTATAGTATTCCTCTGTAAAAATATGTATTTGCAAGACATAAGATAATAATATTATTGGACATTATTGGAATGTCAATGTCGGCCCAAAGTCAATGCTTTTTCATAGATAACCATGTCATGAATTTAATGAAACCAAAATGCTGATCATATTACTAATAAACTGCAAAACCTGCATAGACTTCAAAAGTACTTGTAACTTGTAACAACTGTTGGTACTGAAGACCACTTCTGTAAATATTAAATAAACATCTCCTGCTAAAACCTTTTAATCTAACCTTATACAGGTTTTTTTTTATAAAATATTTTTTTATAGATGTAACTAACTTTAGAATAAATAAATAAATATAAAACCTGTGTTTTGATCAATCAGAATAAAGAATTTAACAGCATATTTGTATTAGAGTGCATTATGCATACAGACATGAACGTCTGGATCAATATGCACATTAAAATGATAAACATTTCTCTTCTGTGATTCTAGACTATACAAAGCTGTGTCATGTGTTTCTTTGATGGTTTTACTTTGGCATGGGGATTAGTTTTGCTCACCATATTCTGATTCTAAAATAAAATAATAACAAAATATTTGGCATAGCAAACTTAAACAGCATGTTAATATCACCTCACCTAAAAAGGTAATATTGCACATTTTCAGGGTTCATTTCTAGAGCTGTGGTAATCCTTCTCAGGGCATCAAACAGATCTCCCTCCACAGCTTTAGTCACTGCCTGCTGGCGAGAGCACTCTGCTCCCTGCGCCATCATCTCCAGCAAGGCCCGTGCCTCCGGACAGCTCGGATTAAGCCTCAGAGCTTCCTTCAGGTCATAGTAGCATAGGTTGTGCTGAGGAAGAGCAGGAACCTTGAAATGATCTTCATAATACAAAAGATTTTAATTTCGTCAATTTTTATTGTTTATGTAATCAAACAGTGAGAGATTTGACCTGATTGAGTTGGTGGAGTAGACGTGCTCTTAGAGTGAAGACGTCAGTGGATGGAGTCTCACTATCGAGCCAGTTAGTGACCATTCGAATGGCATCAGAATAACAACCAAGCGCAGTCAGACATGCCAGGCTTCAAAAAGATTAGAAGAGGGTTTTATTTATGATAAGAGTATGCACCAAATACACCATACACAATAACGTTCTCACATTTTAAGATTAAGGTAGAGGACCTAAATAGAGACTAAGAACTGAAAGTCTGACATAGGCTTACAGCTCCCCCTGCTGGTGTAAAAAAATAAATCAGCTGTCTTGAGTATATCATTGTAATTTATTATTATTGTTAAATAAACACAAAGTATTTCAGTACTTCAATACATAACAACACATAGCCGAATGGGTGTACAAACCTCCTCATGTGATAAGGTCTAAAGCCAGGCTTCAGTTCAACTGCTTTGGCAAAATAATTCAAAGCCTCGAAGAACATTTCCAAGTCAAAATAACATTGACCCTGTTGGTATAAACCACATGTGCAAAGTAAAATCACAAGTTGTGATTATAGGCAATGTTCAGAATCCTAAACAATCACTGCTAAATAATCTTTTTTCGCTTAAAGCTTCACAAATAATCAGTAATCACAACTGAGCCTAATAGTGATTATTTTATTATTCAGGATTATATTAAGTAATATTAAATTAGGTGATGAGTCTGTCATAGTTACCTGCAGGTTATAAACAAAGGCAAGTCGATAAAAATAAGCCTTTTTCTGTGGGTCCAGGTAGCAGGCATGCTTATAGTCGAGGGCTGCAGACTTGAAGTCACACAGCTGAAGATAGGCCTCTGCTCTCACTACATAAAGCTGAGTCTTTAAACAGCAATATATTTAAGATAGATATATTGTCTGAAAATGTATTACAAGTCTGTACATATTATAATATTGTCTTGCTTCTACCTGTTCTGGTTGAAGTGTTATGGCTTTTGTGAAGCAAGTTACAGCATTCTCAAACTCTAACTGATCTGCAGCCTCCATGCCTGCTCCATAACTACAAAAAACACACAATCCAAGTCAACACACTAATCAGCTAGAATTACTGTAAAATAACAATGGGGGGGGGGGGGTGCTTACTGAGTATTTGCTTTATCCTTTATAATACAGGTGCCATTCAAACATCTGTCCAGTTTTAACTCCGAAGTCTTGAAAATGCTGCTGGAGCCAAAGGGTTTCTGGATAAACGGTTGTTGAGAAACTGGGCATTTTGGCTCAGAATTATTTGAGGCATCCATCTTTGATAAATTGACAAATAAACATTGTACACTGGATTTTATGTAGTTAAGGAAAAAGCTCGGCACATCCTTAGAATAAAATTTCATCTGAATCCAGGATTTTATGATATTAGATACCATATAATATATAATACCAAAAAAACTATATATTATAACATGTAACACCATATGGGTGCAATCTCTAATTTAGAAGGAAGGTTTCCATAAATTATCCTTTATTATCGCAAGCAACTAAACTGTCAAATAGTGCATGAATATTAATGAAATAATATATATATATTTATAACTTTTTTTTTATTGAATATAGCCTTCTAACCACTGCCTTTTTAAGTCTGGAGATCATGAGGATCCTCACAAAGCTTCTTTGAATTATTATAATTTAATAATCTTTTCATTGCACACATTTCATTTGTATTCTCCATTAATTTATTTGTATTAATTGTAAAATAGATATCCTCGTTTTATCCAAAACCCATAACAGGAAAAGTAGGAAAAAAACAAACAAATCCATAACCTCAGACTACACAGATTTACTGCTTAGATCCTGTTTTTAGGAGAAAATGGGTTATATTTACTTAAAAATCATCCTAACCCATGTAGGTTTGTATATAATAACACAGTCTAGCTACAATAAAAGTACAGTATGTAATTTGTTCATACAAACCTCAGACAGGTTTCTCGACAAATTCCCTGTGTATCTCACGTTCGATTATTATTTGCAGAAAATCCACATAAATAGAAAACGATTCGCGAAATGAGTCCTGAAGTATCTGAAATTGAAGCAATAGTTGCAAATGTATGTATATTCTTTCTTTATTCGACTCAAAAAATCAACTCGGTTAACCTTCCATTCTTTCAATCCTCCAAATAAACAGTTGCTATGGGAACTATGGCTCTACAGTAACCCGAACATCTGGATCATTACAAATAAATTAAATATACTGATACTGAAATACGATACTGAAACATAAAAATAAAGAATATGCAAAAGAGTTCAAATTTCATTTTTAAAACTTCAAACATTCCTTACTCTAAAATGCGGAAATGAATAAAAAAAAATTTTCATTAAAAATATTAATAAAATACCCCTGAAATCCCCGGAATAGTTTAGCAGTGACACTAGCTTAAATGGAATAGGAAAGAAAGTACTAAGAAATTATTATATTTCTGGCACATTGATAAAGAAAAGGTAAATATGGTTTGTTTAAAAACGTGTTTTTAAATAGTTAAAGAAAAGACTTTTACTTTGGAATGAAAGGCGGAAGTAAATATGATGGCGGTATATGGCTATCAGCTGACAAATGCATGAGTTGTGTTCTGTCCCTCACGGGATATGTTCAGGCAAATCAGTTTAGGACGATTGACCACACTTACTGCAGTGATGTTTGTGAAAAGAGCACCAAAGTGAAAAGGAAATAAACTACAATATTTTCAGATCTGCAATGAATCATGAAGAAGAGTCGAGGCCACTGCTGGCAGAGGAGGACAGTGAGCAGGGAGAAGAGGACAGGGCTGAGACAGAGGTCTATCTGGAGTAAGGATTTCAGTTAAAGCTTTTAAACATTCCTTACATTTGATCTTTCCTTTATATATATATATATATATATATATATATATATATATATATATATATATATATATATATATATATATAATATCAACAATTAATGACTTCTATACTGTCAGCTGATTTGGTTTGTTAGTTTTTGATAAACAAAAGATCATAAACTTTCCACTGCTTCATTTGTGTTTTCTTTCTGTTTATCAAGAATCCCCAAATCTACTCACCAAAAAACCTTTACTGTCCAGATTTAATTATCAATAATATAATTCCTATTGCTGTTCATTTAAGATCAGTGAGAATTCCTCACCCCAGACCACTATTCTGTCATCTGTTTGTGTTTGCAATATTCTGGTTCAGTGCTTCTGGAAGTTCATTATTTGCTTCTACATTAGAACCTGATTGCAAACCATATAAAATATGATTAACTAAAATTTTCAGAAAAAAAAAAAATCCTGTTAACACATAAAACACACTGGTAGGTTGCCAGACATGTAAAACTCGTTCTTCACGTGATATTCTTCCAATTACTTCAACCTCTTACATGTCTGGATATACAGTACTCAGTCAGTGATACAAGTTATATCACATACCATAACCTGACATTTTCTGACTTATTTTTTATTTATTTTTTATTTTTTTTAGCAAAGTCAAAAATGGGAAGTTGTACATGGCCACATTTGCAGCTGTTCTTGGCCCCCTCAGCTTTGGCTTCGTGCTCGGCTACAGCTCTCCTGCCATACCAGAACTGCGGCAAATCCCTGACCCATGGCTAAGACTCACACCTGAAGAAGCCTCCTGGTTTGGGGTAAAAATAAATAAATATATCCAAAACTATGAGCTGCAAAGGGAATGCTGAATAATCTATTTCTACACTGAACAAAATTATATATTTGTTTTTACCCCTATTTTTCATGAGATGAACTCTCTATGTTCACAAAAGGCCTATTTCTCTCAAATATTGTTCAAAAATCCGTCTAAATCTGTGATAGTGAGCACTTCTCCTTTGCCGAGATAATCCATCCGCCTCACAGGTGTGGAATATCAAGATGCTGATTAGACAGCATGATTATTGCACAGGTGTGCTTTAGGCTGGCCACAATAAAAGACCACTCTAAAATGTGCAGTCTTATCACACAGCACAATGCCACATATGTCCCAAGTTTTGAGAGAGCGTGCGATTGGCATGCTGACTGCAGGAATGACCACCAGAGTGAATTGAATATTCATTACTCTACCATAAGCCGTCTCCGAAGGCGTTTCAGAGAATTTAGCAGTACATCCAACCGGCCTTACAACCGCAGACCACATGTAACCAGACCAGCCCAGGACTTCCACATCCAGCATCTTCACCTCTAAGACTGTCTGAGACCAGCCACCTGGACAGCTGCTGCATTGATCAGTTTGCACAACCAAAGAATTTCTGCTCAAACTGTCAGAAAGCGCCTCAGGGCAGCTCATCTGCATGCTCGTCGTCCTCATCGGCGTATACGACAGCGTGTTCCAGTTCCTGCCAACATCCAGCAACTTCGCACAGCCATTGAAGAGGAGTGGACCAACATTCCACAGGCCACAGTCAACAGCCTGAGCCACTCTATGCGAAGGAGATGTGTTGCGCTGCGTGAGGCAAATGGTGGTCACACCAGATAATGACTGGTTTTCGGACCCCCCAATAGAGTAAAACTGCACATTTTAGAGTGGCTCTTTATAATAATCATGCTGTCCAATCAGCACCTTGATATGCCACACCTGTGAGGTAGATGGATTATCTCTACAAAGGAGAAGTGCTCACTAACACAGATTTAGACGGATTTGTGAACAATATTTGAGAAAAAAAGGCCTTTTGTGTACATAGAAAAAGTCTTAGATCTTTGAGTTCAGCTCAATAAAAATGGAGGCAAAAACAAAAGTGTATATAATATAGAACATGTCTAATATAATATTTTCTCTCCAAAATGTGTATATATATATATAGCTTGCCCACTATGCATTTAATTTCCTATTACTTAGTAGTTTAACATTCATATAGTAATCTGAATGTTATTCAGAAACTTATTTCACCACAGTAAAAGTAATAGATTAAGCACATGTTGCAATGTGGATCATTTAATTGAAGAGCCTGGAAAAGAAATATTTCCTTTTATTGAGTTCTGGAATGTCAGTGTACTAAAGAGATTAAAAGATTGAAAAGACCATTAAAATTTAGTCCTCTCTGATGAAAAGAATCCATGTGCAAGAGTTTCATCTGTAAGAAGAAGACCATACTATTGATGCAAGAATTGTGTGTAACATTTGCTGTTATGCTTTAAAGTAAAGCATTTTATAACAGTCTAAGCTTTTACGTTGAATTTGTTTGTTTTCCAGTCTGTGGTGGCGATTGGAGCTGGTGTCGGAGGTCTGCTCGGAGGCTGGGTGGTAGAGAAGATCGGGCGGAAGTTGAGTCTCATGTTCTGTGCTTTGCCATTCATTTTTGGTTTCACCATCATCATTGCTGCTCAGAACCACTGGATGCTGTATGTGGGACGGGTGCTTACTGGGGTAGCCAGCGGAGTTACATCTCTTGTTGTGCCTGTAAGTCGGAATATGTTTTAGATATACTGTACATAACACCTTAACCTGATGAGGGATAATTCTCAGCAAATGGCAACCTTACATTCAAATTGCACTCTTCTTCTCTCTAATTGTTCTCTTAGTTATTTCATGTAGTCACTTGATATTTGAACATTGTAATTTTTATACTATTTTATATATTATAAAAAACACACTTCATATTCCTTTGTCTGTGTTCTCTCTAGCAGATCACATGACTACACACACTTGTCACTATGATTTTACAGTCAAGTCAGTATACAGTAAATTTAAAGAACATACATCCTGAAAATACAATTAAAAAAATTTAAATAAAATTTAAAGCTTGATGTTTATTCGAGTAAAACGGCAGAGTCTGTGATTACTCCTACAGCATTTCCAACAGTCCATTTCCAAGACCTTTAAACCAGTGTCACTTTTTGGCACCAATGCTCTTAAACTGAATGATATATCTCTATGTAATCTCATTTGCTTATAAAGTTAGGATTTTACAAGAATGGCTGTAATGAAGCTGATATATCAGGATGTAATGGCCTTCAAAATTTATTGATTTGATGGAGCTGTTTACTGTTTTTCGGACTATAAGCCGCTACTTTTTTCCCCACGTTTTGAACCCCGCGGCTTAAACAACGAAGTGGCTAATTTATGATTTTTTCCTGGGTTTTTCACGGTTTCACAAACCCCGATAACATTACACCAATGAAATTTCCAAACAGAAACGAAAAGACGCACCTCACCTGTGTTCTGAGCTGTACGGCATCTAGGAGAAAAAACTTCCATCGGGTGATTTTTAAACGCACGACGATGCCAAAAGTTAAACTCCCGAAAGAAATAGTTGTGAAAGGAAGGAGGAAGACAGTGAACAATGACTTTCTTGGTCGGCTACTGTTTAGATACAAGCAGTTGTAACGTGTTGAGTCAGGGTGAAGGGAGAGTTTGCTTCTGGCATGCTATTCCCAAAATACCGCTATGCTCCTAAAGGAAGCGCAACATATTTCACCCATTACACCGTGTGTACTGTGTCTTTCGTTAAAGCCTGTGTAAAGTACATTAGTGTAGACACCTGCGGCGTATAGACAGGTGCAGCTCATTTATGTTGAAAAATTTAAATATTTGTAAAATTCAGTGGGTGCGGCTTTATAGTCCGGAAATTACAGTGTGTATATATATATATATATATATGTATGTATATATATATATATATATATATATATATATATATATATATATATATATATATATATATATATATGTCTCTGTGAATCCAAAAATGTTAATCTTTTCAAATATGTTCGTAGTGAATTTCATCATTTTGTATGTTTTTATTTTAATAATTTTTTTGCTTCTCTAGCTCTACATCTCAGAAACATCTCATGAGCGTGTTAGAGGAACAATGGGCTCCTGTGTTCAGCTCATGGTAGTGATGGGAATCATGGGAGCATATGTTACTGGTATTTATTTTTACTCTCAATACACCCTTCCATTCACAAAAAAGAATTCTGTCATAGAGGAATCTAGATCATCTAATTATCCACTAATTGCCCAAATTCAAAAAATAAATAGATGTTAAAACAAAATAAGTAACTTGGTATTGACATTAGCAGATATTTCTGCTGGAATTCAAAATGCATAGGTGTGTATGTGTATGTATGTATGTGTGTGTGTGTGATAGATTTAGGTGGTGGTTTGTCTGCCATCTGTATGTCATTTAACAAAATGACTGAGTCTTCTCATAAGTGATCCTGACAAACAAAAATGAGCACAAATATTTTGAAGCTAAGAATCCTAGAGGTGAAGAAAAAACAACTGCAGAATGATTAAACTATGTCATGTCTGGAGCTCTGAAACTATTTTAAGGTTAAAAGTGTCTTTCAGTTATTCTATATTGTACCAGAAATAATAATCAGCACAATTTGCAGGACTTAACAAACTCGGTTCATATCAAAAGTTAGGACCTATAATGACTAAAATCCAACAAAATAGTTTTTTTTTTCCATCACAAGACATTTGATATAATGTACATTTAAATGCAATGTATCTTGTTCTAGTGAAGTGTGTCTCTAAACAGCACTAAATGTTTGATGCTGTTGGTTTCAGGTTTGTTCCTGGATTGGAGATGGCTGGCCATCGCATGCTCCATCCCTCCTACACTGATGCTGGTGTGCATGTGCTTCATGCCAGAGACGCCACGCTACCTGCTGTCTCGCGGAAAGAGGCATGAAGCAGAAGAGGCACTTCGCTTCCTTAGAGGACGTGACACACCAGTCGAGTGGGAATGTGCGAGGATAGAAGCAGCCTCTCAGTATGAGGTGAAGCTTGATTGGCTTGATCATCTTTAAAGCAATGTGGTCTTATTTATAAAGCATCGAAACAATCAAATTTGTTAAAAGCAGAAGTTCTTTACTTTAGTGACCTACACCTACATAAATTACACGTCATGAAAAACCATTGTACCCGTGTGTGATCCTTCACAAACTGTTGGCAGAAGATTGGAAGCACACAATTCGTTAAGCTTTCTAAAAAGATTTCTAAAAAGTATAAAGAAGCCCATGTTACTGTTGTCAAGTAAGACCTTCTGGCATGACTGAGTCCTTGCACAAAGCAGGTTCCATTGAAGATCTCTAGTGTTCTGCACAGAGCTCTGACCTCAACCTCACTCAACACCTTTGGGATTAATTCAGATTTCTGACCTGATCTGAAATCAGCAATTTTTTACCAGAAAATAGAGGGTATTAAAGCAGTAAAATGGAACTAAATCTAAAATAGAATGTTCAATAACAACATATGGTAATGATAGTTGGGTGTCCACATACATTTGAAAACACATTTCTGTTTAATTACAGGAAAGAAGTCTCACTCAGGCTGATCTCAAAGACCCTGGTGTGTATAAACCTTTAGGAGTGGGCATCATGATGATGTTCCTACAGCAGTTCACTGGCATCAACGCCATCATGTTCTATGCAGAAACTATATTTGAGCAAGCGCATTTCCAGGTAAAGATTTTTACTCAAGCTTTTACAAAAATCTGTATCTGATATTTGTTTTTTTGTGACGTTATTTGAAAACAAATTAGCTTTTTTGAAACTTGCAAGACAAAATGGATCTAGAAAAATTTGTCTTTGTTTAAACAGGTGATGTTAAAAGTGTTCACCACCATCGTCTGTTTTTCGATGACACTCTGATATTCTGTTTTAAAATAATTTGGAGATAAAATGGGTAATGTTTATACATTCATTTTGATATTATAGTAAGATCCTGGTTTATTTTTTTGGTTTGGCTGAAAACTTATTAAATGCTGCTTTGGTTGCAATTGCTGAATTATGCCAAACAGGCAAAGAAGTAATAATAATGATAATAATAAATACAGGGATTTATTTTCTGCCTATAACACAAATTCAGACCCAGGTTTAACCAAAAGGGGGTTGAGGGTATTATTTGCAGTTTGCCAGGTTTCCCAGGCCACCACACTTTGCCCAGTTCGGGCTAAAATTGGTTTAATATATTTTGTATAATTATCACACAATAATTCAATCAAATAATGAATTGTGTCTGTTGCACTTTTTCATCAGTGATCCAAAATCAAACACATCACAAAAATTCTTTAAACTGGTTTCTAAATTAATACTGCATTTGTTTTTGTCTCTCAGAATGGCAATGTTGCGTCAGTGATTGTAGGAGTTACTCAAGTGATCTTCACAGCGGTCGCGGCTCTAATCATGGATCGAGCTGGAAGAAAAGTTCTCCTTATCCTATCAGGTCAGCATCTACCATTTATACTTCCTTTTTTATAAACTGATATCTTTGCACTTTTGTGTTTTGTTCCACAAAACTCTACTAATTTCCTTCTTTTTACTTTGTTGTTCAGGTGTTGCCATGTGTGTGAGTGAAGCAGCATTTGGTGTCTATTTTATGTTGTCTACAACAAAACATGGTAACTCTACATTGCTCAACACAATTCTGGGAGCCCAGGATGCAGTTAGTGAAGCTGCACATCCTGATCTGTCCTGGCTCGCACTTACTAGCATGGGCATTTTTATTACAGGTAATCAGAATTTTCCATAATACCACAAATATACAACAAATATCAGGATCAGGATCTATTCTGAAAAAAAAAAATGCATAATGCTCACAGGATCTATCCTGAAAAAACATTAAATAAAAAAAAAAAATTATAATATTCAGTTTATCTGAAACTTCAGACTTAAACCCTAAACATGGGTTTCAATGACTCCATGACACCTATATTGGATCTCTGATCGCTGTATAATGTATGTGCTTATCAGGTTTTGCACTGGGGTGGGGACCTATTCCATGGCTTGTGATGTCTGAGATTTTTCCCACCAAAGCTCGGGGGCTTGGAAGCGCTGTGTGTGTACTTACTAACTGGAGCTGTGCCTTTATCGTCACCAAGACCTTCCAGAATCTCATGGTAAAGATTGTCTCCATGTTAACATTAAAGCAAACAAAAATTGTAAAATTGCTGTAAACTGGACATTGATGGAGCAGTTAACAATAGGTGTAAGTGTTATGCTGGGGAATGTAGTAATATGTAATAGTAAGATAAAGATGAATCTGTGTCCTGATCTGTGTTCTTTATTTGGGAAACTACCCTACAATAAATGAAGGATTTTGAAGATAATATTTATAAACTTATTACATTTATGTTGTAATCCTACAGGACCTCATAACAAGTGCAGGAACCTTCTGGATGTTCTCATGTTTCTGTGCCATCAATGTCATCTTCACTATATTCTTTGTCCCAGAGACTAAAGGCAAAACACTGGAAGAGATTCAAGCACATTTTAAAGGACCTCGCTCTCGTTAAGCTCAGGTTACATTGCTGTTCCCACTGCTAGCACCAAAGTAGGAATAAAGGCATCTTCACTGGATTTCCTGAACTAAATAATTGTTCATTGAATAACATGCCTCAGAATATCAACTGATCACTTGTCTTTAAAGATTTCTAACTGGAAGTATTCACAAAATTATCTTTCTAAAGAAGGTACTTATACAAGGAATATTGAGGACACTTTTAGTACAAGTGTACCAGGGATTGCATTTGTATTATATTTCTTTTTTTTAATAAAGCCATTTTCTTTACTAAAGTGTACAGTAACATCCGATTCATATCTTCTGACGTTTACTTTCTCAAGGGATCTTTACCAAATGGCGCTAGTGCTTAGTGTTTTGTCAGCGTTTGTAACTTTTAGAGATTCAATGACATAAAATATAACACGAAGGTATTTAATTAAATTAAACCTTGGAATTGCAGGTTTAATAAGCAAATGTATCTGAAAACATCCCCAACTACCAATGAACTAACGACATGCATTAATACGTGTGAATAATATTTTGTTATAGTTTTTCCAGGTTTTTTTTTTGTTGTTGTTGTTTGTTTATGTATTTGAGAAAACATATCAAAACCTTGTTTATCTGTGTGCAGTATTTTGAAAAACTTTATATGAATAAAATGTAATTCTATTGACAATAATTGTTTTCTATGTGTAACTTGAAATCCATATATTTGCAAACGAAAATAAACCTGCCCTTTAAGTGCTGTTTATCTAAGTGAAAAAAATGGTTTGTTCCGATAGCAAGATTTCACAGAATTTGTTTTGCAAATGTAATGTAGTCATGTGGCAGATGGTTTGTTCATAGGTTTGTTTTTTCCCCACTAAATATCATTTAAGTCTGGTTTCACATGTCATAAATATGACCAAGTTCTCTGTTGTGCCTAATATTTGCTTTATTTGAGGTTAGAGTCGTTGTTGAAGTCGTGTGTGTGTGTGTCTGCATTTGGGGGCTTGACCTTCCCTAAATCATGAACGCTTCCCACTGCTGGCTGTCTACATAAACCCCCCAGGTTCCTGGAAGAGCATTCACAGTTTTGCAGCTTGAGGTTTGAACACACGAAGAGAAGCTGGATTACAGTTTAACATGTTGCTGGCTGTGTTGGTTCTGTGTAGTGTAGTGCTATGGACACACTCTTACAACTCCAGTGAGATTCTTCCCCAGTCAGATTTCGATCTGCAACAGGTGAGTGAATTATACATGTTATAATAGTCTGCAGCCATGAATGTGTGCATATACTATAATTAGTGTCATACAGAAAATCAATTATTTGTAAATGCTAATGAAGCAAGATGTTTCCCTCGCTGGATTTAATTACAATATTATGAAATGCTACACGTTTGTAACTAAACTGGTGCCTAGTCCCTAAATAAATGTTTTTAAGTAATAGTATTTTCTACTAAAGCATTAAACTAAGTAACATTTGTGATTCTTTTTTCAAATGTTCCTACTAAAGAATGGTAAAAGAGAAGAGTAAAAAGAACAATTCAGCACTTAATCAAACAAAACTAATGGACTTTAGCTGCTTCTGTAAACCTTATCACTCTGGCAAAGGCCTGGATGTTATTTACAATAATGAGATTAACTTAATCATCCCATTTTAAATATCTTGCATTGAAATAGTTTCTTCCACAAGTCTGACTAATTCTTATTGTGAGCTGTAATTTCAGGTAATACATGTTGCTACTCTTGTATGTATGGTTGACTTACCAAACAATACATTTGCTAAATGAGTTCCTTTTTTTATGTTATATCTAGTTTGTTATGTTATATCAAGCCACTTGTGCTTTTACAAACTATATCCAAAACCAGTGTAAATTTCAATTCCACTCTCCCTTTTTTACTTTATATATTTTTTTCTCGGACACACATCTAAGCTTCATGATATAAATAAATCAGAAATCTTACTTTAGTCTTATACTTTGAAGACCCTTTATCTACTTAGCTTTACTTACTGCTAAATCTCCTTACTTCCGCTCTTTTCAGTGCTTAAAAGGCACCTAATCAAAGATGATCAAATTCTGCACCTCTATAGTTAATCCTAATCACATTTTTGACATTGTTACATCCTAAAAAAACAACCACCACAAAGAAGCACTAAGGCTAGTTTTCCTGGGTTCTGTCCTTTAAGTATCTTATTAAATTAATCAATTTTGCTTTGTCACATCCCCAATAAATCGAAGCTCACGGAAATAAAATAACTAAAATAAAATATTCATCATAACTCAAAACTGCACTTATCTCTAACTAGATATAATGTTTGTTCTGCTTAAATACTAACGAATGACTAACTGACTACTTTCACCGTTTACTTCTACTCACTCTTGGGGCCTCAACATTCTCATTTTATTAGATACAGGTGCAGCCTTTGACTCTGTGCTACCTCTTTTCAGAGATATTATATATTGTTCAAGGCTTCGCGTTCCTTATTACAATGGTGACATTCAGCATAAATTTTACCTTTGTACAAATTCCACTTAAAAAAAACAGTATTACAACAGTTCTAAAGGTCAGCTGTGATACTAACAAGTTCTTATTTATTGGTTCAATAACAAAAGCAGTCTATTATACACAGAAGTCCATAAAGCTTCAGATGACAGATTCTATAGTGGATGGACATTCTGTGTCACCAAAATAAAGATGAGTTAACTTTTGAGTCTGGTTCCTCTTAAGGTTTCTTTCTTATACCATCTCATGGAGTTTCTCCTTGACAATGTCACCACTAACTTGCTCAGTAGGTATAAACGTATATAAACGTAAAGGGATAAACTTCTAAGGAATCATTTTAAATGTATAATTGTAATCTTTTTATTTCTATACCTCTCTCCAGTTGCATTGCACTGCCTAAAATTTCACAAACCTCAGACCATGTTTAAGATGTTATTTCCATTTGCATTCCATTTGTATTATCATATCTATATCTACTGACAAAACGCCAGATTGTCAAAAATGTTGATACTCAGCTACATCATCAGCTCCTTATGCACAATTCATTTACTAACAGTTCTTCATCTTATTGTTAGTTTACAGGTGAATGGTATCGTGTTGGGTGGGCTTATGACCACCCATTAGTTGTTAAATACAAAAGCACATTTTTAGTCTCAAGAGGTCATCTGATCGCTAATGAACATGGAGGAGCCAACCTTACAATGTGGACAATGAATAGGTACAGTCCTTTTCTTATTATTGCTGTAGTTTACAGCTAATGTACTCAACCAAACTATGTGCATAGACTCTTTTGTGCTTTCAATGTTCTTAGGTTTAAAGAAATGTACACACCTCAAACTGTGTTTTAAATGATTACTTGTGTTATTTAACCCAAAATTACTTATTGGATGTGATCTGTCACCAACCTTTTTCTCTGCCCTTAGCCAAAAGACGTGCGATGTAAGTTCTTATATGTATAAGAAGACAGAGCTTCCTGGAGCTTTTACTTATTTCAGTCAAAGTAAGTCCTGTTCTAATGTAATGAGAGACATTTCATATTTCTTTTAACAAAATAGAGAAAGAGAGAAGCAAGTGGTGATCTTACTTTATGTGCAAAATAATTTTCTTTATACAGCACAAAATTAATGATCTAAGTCTACAAGAAAAAAATCTTTTTCTGTAGGGCACAAGATTGAAAAGGACATTACAGTGGTGGAGACTAACTACACTGACTATGGGGTCGTCCTGAAGTACAAGAATATGAACAAAGAATACACTCAGCTGGCTCTCTATGGTATGCTCATAAAGTTCCTTCAGAATCCAGTGCTTTTCCTGAACTTCTTACCCCACTGACACTTTTTCTATGTATGCTTTAGGGCGAAAGCCAGAACTTCCTATTGAGCTGGTAGAACAATTCAGATCCTTTGCCTTGTCTATCGGGTTTCCAGAGGGGGCCATCGTTACACCAGTCATTTTGGGTGAGTTTGATGCGGATCACAAAGTAAACAAGAATTTGACCGAGATCTATGTGGGATGTCTGTTTGCATGCCTTTTGATGTTTACAGAGCAAATATAATGCTGGACATAGAGAATAAACATTATTACAGAGATAGACTCTAGTGACCATAGTGGGTTCATATGGCTTGTAATACAATGCAATAAACTACATGTATGTAAAGGATGGGGATTAATCTGACCAGCAATGTTATTTGTATTAAATCATGACTAGTATTTGGGATTGGATAGCGAATCCTGATTCTTTATAGGATTACATGGATCGTTTGAACCTTCACCCACATAACACAGAGATTTCTTTCAAACCAAACTGTTCTAATGACCTAGATGTTTATAAATCACTGAAGAAATCCCATTGTGACAAATATTTTATTGTATTACAGACCCATGTCCTCTTCCAGAACCAAGGTATGATACAAGGCACACATCTGGTTTAAAAATATCTTTATGTATGACTTTAAAGCTCAATGATATTTTACTAAAACCTTTCACCTGCAGTAATATGACAGAACTGCTGGACTAGAAGAGTCAGGTCCTTTCCTTGGTTTCCGGTCCAGCTGGTCTTGTATCAGTGCAGTAGTTTAAGTTACAACTGTTATCCAGATGTTATCCAGATCTTTGGTAAAGATAAATTCTGTGCAACTGTTGGTGCTTGTCATTATTATATAATCACGCCTCTTCCTCTTATGTACAGTAAATAATTAGTATTAACAGACTGAATTGTTGTACTGTTATATACTTGTGGAATTTCTTATTTGTTATAATCATTTACAACTAAGAATAAAAAAATGTTGCAGTGATATTTCTGTGATATTTCTTTTACTCAGCAGAGGTCAGTGTTGTAAAATTGTATAAGTCTCTAGTTTTCCTCTAGAATTAGCCCAATCTGCAGTCACTGGCTAATTTTTAATTCTAATAGTAACAGTTATAGTTTATAACTGTTCAAACAGTAATAGTTTGAACATACATTCAATTAATTGTGCCACAATAATGACATTATTAAGGTAAAGTGTTTTATTACCCGTTATTTTCTACTTAGTTCAAAACTTCATATTAGTTTTCATTGGTAATAATTATTTCTGTTCTTTACACTGCAAAGAAATTATATGAATCAAATCTTGTCTTGCATGTAGGCATGTTTAACTACTATTTCTCATTAACAGACTTTATTCATTTACAGCTTGTCTAAGTCTATTCTATTGTCTGATTCTATGAGCAGATCATTAGATTTTTAAGGTGTTTGTTTCTAGAAACAAGCACAATTATCTGAATAAGAGTAAGACAATTTTAAGACAATATGAACAAAGACTTGAATACAATACAGTATAGAACTTAATGATGTTCATAATGTAGCCATATTTTAATGGCTCTTTTTCATTTGCTAAGATATATGAATTTGTATTGAAAAAATTTGTACAGTAAATGTAAAACATTACATAATATTGCCATATGTTCCATTCTTTCATTGTGTCTCATTTCTGTCAACCTGTAGTCTACACAATTACACACACACACACACACACACACACACACACACACACACACACACACACACACACACACACATTGTTTATTTTAAATAAATCTTACTGTGTTTCTATAAATAAGTGTGATGGTATGAGTGAATGGAACGTATCATGGATTAAATGCATACAACATGGGGTTCAATTCAAATAGTCAATGCATAATCAAAACACGTATATGTTGTGGTTATGATTCAAATGCATTGAATTAACAGGTGAAATGATGTGTGAGTACTAGGATTGATGTTATGGAAACTCCATGGTATTGTGAGGTTTCACTGTTAATATTATACATAGATTAACAATAGATTTTGCATTGTTGGACAGGTTTTGTGAGCTGGAATTAGTCTGGGTTTTTTTCTGAACATTGGGATTGTTTTGAAAGTCCATTTGTCTAAAAGAAAAAAGCCTGGATGGCAGGAGCTAAATTTTCTGAGAAAATAACTTTTGTACCCTCACTTAAAAGAAACATAACTCATAATTACAATTTTTATTCCATAAGAAACAAAAAAAAATTACTTCTATCTGTTTCTAAAAATTAGCAGTTTAATAGCTAAAGAGTTTGTGTGGCTGCTAGGTCCCATCACTTTCAGACAGCAACTGCTGGGCCTTAAAGAAATTGCCAAATGCTAGATGCTTGGATTAGATTCTGCCTCACTCTTTAATATTGCATCTGCTAGAATGTAGATAAACACAGATTAATCTGGGTTTGTCAAAGTTTAACTGTTATCTTTTGAAAAAATATTTTAGTTCATGTTAAAATAGATCCATAAAACCAGTCTCACCAGATAAATCTTTATTTAGACTTCTTAATTGTGAGTCACAAGGACTTGGTTGAAGACTTGATGTACAGACGTTAAAGTGTGATCTTTACATAAATATAGACTGGTGTGAAGGGCTCCAGGGCTCAAACACAGGAGCGGAAAGGAGAACCCCCTCGGGTACACTCCAGAAACACAAACGCAAGCCGTGATTAATATCAGGACCTCCTGAGTGTGTTGTGTTGTACTGAAACTGGGTTGTGCAGCCTATTTCTTTAAATTCCCACCGAGGAGGGCTACTGGAGTGCAGCTGCTGACATCACGATCCGTGTTGTCTTTTCCTGGGGATATCCGCGCCAAACAGAGGCTGGGAATGGGAGGGGAACAGGAAAGCATGCACATGGAGGAGGGTGGGCCCTGCTTAGGATACAGACATTTCAGCACTGGCCCATGTGCATGCAGCCTTATGGTGCAGCTCACTCATATGTTATTTTTTTCACTATGCATGATCCATATCTTTAACATATATGTGAAGTAAGATGTGTGCTGTATTTCTGCATTTCTAAGCAGGTGAGCTTGTCATGTCATGTAAGCGAGTGTTTCAAGAGTCTTATAAACAAAACTGAATGTGATTATTGTGCTTTAAAAAACATGCCTAATTGGTGATATGGTGAAAATGTAACTATGGAGCATTATTGCTCTCTTGCACACTCTCTCACTCTCTCTCTCTCTCTCTCTCTCTCTCTCTCTCTCCCAAACACACACACACACACACACACACACACACACACACACACACACACACACACACACACACACACACACACAAAGTGCCTCACTAACTCGCTCCCCCTTTGCTGACCTTATGGGCAATAGGAGCTCTTGCTGTTGTGGTCCAAGGGGCAGGAAGCAGCTTGATTCCCACACAAAGGTATCAAACACCCCGGCCGGTACAGACTCACTGGCTCTCACACACATACACACACATTAACACACATTAACACAAATGCCAGCCTTGTAAGCATAACACGCAGTACAGTGAACAAACACACACCAAGACAAACAGGACATTCCTACTGTCTGACGCCGCAAGCCGACAGAATTACTGCTCTTCTATGCACCAAATGTTTTCACCAATAACATCTGTGTGCTAAGTGTCCTTTTTACACAACACCTGACATCATGCTTAAGTCTCAATAATGTCCAGGCTGACAAGAATCTCATGTGCACAGTGACCATATTGCAAATTACAGCCATATCATTGTCTTCTTTACAGACAGTCACTTGATGGGTAATGTAGTTAACCTGTTTAAGATGATTCTTTTTGCAAGAAGGCAAGAGATCTTGGCAATAGTGTCGGGATACTTTCCGAACACTCAGCTCAATCCATTGTGTCACGTAATTGAGTCTTGCTTCATGCTTGTTATCTGTTAAGCTTGACCAGTCATGAGGCATTTGGACTCAGTTAGGGGCTGACAGCAGGGGTCAGTTCCCATGCAAAATCAATAGGTCACAGTCAGGAGCAGGGAGTGTGGGCTCTTGAAACCTTTCACCTCATACAAGGCCATAATGCCAGATTTCACTATTCCTACATCTTCTCATGTGCACATGAGAAATCTCAGTTGAGAAAGTCCTTAGTAGCTTAAAGACGTTTGAGTCGCTGACATTCCTGTAACTGACTCGAGGTTATCAAACCTCCACACAGTCTCTGGTATCCTTTCAACACGCCAACTTTCCACAGGCAACTGTTTTTCAACTAGTCTACCCTCTCTCTCTCTCTCTCTCTCTCTCTCTCTCTCTCTCTCTTTCTCTCTCTTACTCTGCCTCTCTTTCTCTTGAATTGTGCATACGCCTATGCTGGGAAGAAAAGCTCGACTCTTTCCCACGGTCCTAGAGCACGTGGTTTAAAATTGGATCCCGGCTGACCCACCCTTGCTATTGAAACGTCACTGCAATTCGACCACTGCGATCCTGTCACACCGCCAGAGATTTTTTAAGCCATTTGAATGAAGTCTATTGAAATGGGAGGGAAGAGAACATGATAAATTGGAATAAAACACCGTATCTGGAGACAAGTTTAGTCAAGTTGGACAGTCGAGACCTGTTTAAAATTGTATTTTTTTTTTATAATTTTTTTTTTTTAAATGTATGTTGAATACGGCTCACATCAACATGTGATAATGATATGGTGGAAGATGAAGAAGTGCTCCCAAACGTGTCTTTTAGATATACAGTATTTCCACAAGAATCACAGTATATTTCGGCACACAATAATCAAATTTTTCTAGTCCTTAAATAAAGATGAGGACGTGTGTTTAACAGCACATAAATCTATGATCAATAATGAAGCAATTGCCTGTCAGGCCACTTTACGTCCTCCATAACCCTAGTTAGGCAATTGTGCCAAATAGTGGCTGCAAAACGATACAAGCCCAGCATGCATTAGTCTAGTTCCCATGGGCCTGTTGGATTCTGTCACTTTATAAGCACTCCAACTGTTGCCAAAAAAAGCTGGTGAGCAACTAGCTTTCCCACTTGCTATCACATTTCACACAAATAGACTATTGATCAACAAACCTCATATGACTAATTGTGGATATCTGTTTTAAAAGGAAACCGTTATTTTGTCCTTGTGTATTCTATTCGTGAAACCAGGCATGAAAAAAGGGAAGTGTGAATTGCAGCAAAATCAAACTGGAACCTGTGCAGTCTCAACTACACAGGAGATGAAGCAATACCTGCGACAGATGTGGCACGTAACTCACTGGGTATTTTGAAACTCAGAAGACTTGCTGACCGTGGACTAAAATCTGGACCTCAATGCATTACTACTTTTACCCAAATGTTCACAGAATATGAACAGCCTAGTCAGTTTGTTTATTTTTAAGCTTATCCCTTATAGGGGAAAATGATTTCACATGGGAATGAAAAATAATTTCACATGCTTTTTTTTTTTTTATATAGACTCTTAGACAATCCCTAAGGGTTTGTCAGCTTGTCACTCTGAGAGCACCCTTAAATGTTTTACATGTAGAAACTTACAGAATGTTTCCGCATTCCAAAATATGACATCTTTTTGAAAAAAAAAATGTTTAGTTAATCTTACAAAGGATTCTGAGTAAATTCTTCTCTGTGTCATGTTTTCATATAGACTACTTCATGTTTTTGAGCGTGTGAAAATAATTACATATAACCTCATGTAGGGAGGCACCGTGGTGCAACAGGAAGCATGGCCTCCTCACAGCTCCAGGGTCGATGGATTAATCCTGAGCTCAGGTTACTTTCTGTGAGCTTTGCATGTTCTTCATGTGTCAGCGTTCGTTTTGTCTGGGTTCTCCTGTTTCCTTCCAACATCACAAAAACATGCTTCTTGGTGGATTGTTAAATTGTTTCTGAGTGTGAGAATGTGTTGGCGTAGTGCCCTGCAATTGACAGGCATCCTATCTGTGATAAATTTTGCAAGATGCTCCATGACCAAGACTAGGAAAGCATAAATTTAATGCAAATGTTATGTAAAATATCTGAAAATAAGGTTGTAAAGTTGTTGTTTTTTAACTGGAAGAAAACAATTGCAGTATAAGTAATAAGTGTCATACTAAATGTCAAAAAATGGCATATTCCTTTGTATGCAAAGTTGTATACTAATATTTTTATTAATTCATTCCTTTTCAGCAACTAATTTATTCTGGTTAACTTGGAAACTAACAGATTATACAGGAGATTATAATTATATATATATATATATATATATATATATATATATATATATATATATATATATATATATATATAGAGAGAGAGAGAGAGAGAGAGAGAGAGAGAGAGAGAGAGAGAGAGAGAGAGAGAGAGAGAGAGAGAGAGATTTTTTTTTTTTTTTTTACTTTTCTATTTAAAAGGAATCAAAGGAAAGGTAATGGGTATAGTTTGACTTCTGATGAAAAGGTTGTAAGTTTACATCCCAGCACCACTAATTTGCCACGGCTGGGCCCTTGAGCAAAGTCCTTAACCCTTGTCTGCCAATGCTTTAAATCTAAATGCAAAGTTGTTCTGAATTCACTATAGCATTTCTGTGATACCCAATGCAGTTCAAAAACACCAACTTTTTCTTGAATGTGTACTTTTTCTGTATTCGTACTATTTAGTAGTTTTTATTAGTATTTCCTACTAGATTTGAACTCTATGTTTCTATTGCAACAAGCAAACGTGCTCTTTTCTCTACGTGCAAAATGCAAACGCGCCTAAACCCTTACATTCGTCTGTGGGTCTAAGAAGTATGTGTTACTACTCAGTACGGTAGTAGGCAGTGCGAGGAGGACGCATTCATGTCCTTTGTGCGCTGCTGCATCCTCCTTCAGGACGCTAGTATGCGGGTTGGGATGTGGGCCAATGGCCTCCCGCGGCCCCCGAGCAGCCTAAGAAATGAGGCCAAGACCCGCCCCTAACAGGCCGACTATAGGAGTGTCTATTGTTATTGAAATGATTTGAACAGAGGGAGTAGAGGAAGATCAGGCAATACTGAGAAGCTCCACACTGCGCATACACACACACATACACACACACACACATATCCAGGAGGAGCAGGCACGGGGGTGGCTGTGGGGTAAAACTTCTCACCACGCACACACGGTAATCGCAACCGTTTTGCGGGTAAGATCCTGAAGCTTTTTTTTTTTTTTTATTGTTGGAATTATGGAGATGTTTGTGTTTGTTTTTGAATAAATATATATTAATGAATGTGTCTGGAACAGATCGGGTCGGACTGCTGCATGGACTTCGCCATGGGCTGCTAAAGTGGATGAAACTTGAATTGTAGGCGAGGAAGACATTTCTAGTTGCATCTGAACATTTATTCTGTAAAACAAAACAAAAAAAAATCTGGCTTATTCATAAATTGCAGTAGGGACATTACGGATTATATTTTCATCCAGGGAGAAATAAAACCAAGGGCTGAGCAAAGAACAAGGGGTGAGAGCGCGCGAGGAAGGCAACTGGTTCCGGTCCGTTTCCGGTCTGTTTCCGGTGAGATTTACCTGCTGTGAGGATGAGCCAGGCGGACGTAAGCTGCTCGGCGCGCCAGCGCGTCTTCCAAGAGGCCCTGCGCAAGGGCAACACGGCGGAGCTGCACTCTCTGCTGCGCGGCATGACCAACTGTGAGTTCAACGTGAACTCGTTCGGGCCCGAGGGCCAGACCGCTTTGCACCAGTCCGTCATTGACGGAAACCTCGAGCTCGTCAAGTTGCTGGTGAAGTTCGGCGCCGACGTGCGTCTGGCGAACCGGGACGGCTGGAGCGCGCTGCACATGGCGGCTTTTGGCGGCCACCAGGACATCGCACTCTACCTCATCACGAGGGCCAAGTACTCATCCGGAGCGCTTTGAGTAAAAGAGAGAGAGAGAGAGAGAGAGAGAGAGAGAAACAAAACAAGCAAAAGCAGAGAAAAGCCGGACATTAACGCAGGTTTCCCTTCAACCTGGTCCTGGTTTCCTGAAGCCCCAGTCTAGAGCGGCACGATATATCACTTGATCATTGTTATTGCGATATTAGCTTTTGCAATACTTGCATAATCATCTAGCGATTGCATTTGCAGGTTACACACAGAAAAACTTTCTAGCTACCATAAAACAAGCTTGCAGATCTTTTGTGAGAAGTGTTGTGAAAACTCAGTTGATTACTCTGTCAGGTGATCATTCCATCTGAGCAGGATTTCGGGTCCTATAATATTTTAAGAATGAACACCCAATTCGGTAAAACAGATTGCAGCTGTAAAGAACCTTTAATGAAAAAACACAAAATCCTTTCTTCATCTACCTTCCAGTGAGTTGCTCCAACAAGTGTAAAATCGCACCAGATCAGGTTCCCAGATGTGCTTAAAAAAAGAAACGAATGAAATATTGCAGTTATGATAGATTTTCCTATATAAAGCAGCCCTACATTGCACATTTTTGTGTTCACTCTGCTTTGCTTCACTCCTTTTAAACCTCATTAGTGCTTCCTTGATAGCTGGTGAGTCGAGTCAGGTAGAGATAAACACAGAAATGTGCAGTTCCACGAGGACTCCAGGACCAGGATTGTGAAACGCTGCCGTAAGCCTATCGCATTCGACCACTTTTTGTGCCAAAGTCAAAGCCTGATTCTTGGTGATATAGCATGGCGCGGATTCAAGTCCAAAATGCAGACGGTGTTGGGGTTGGTACAATGTCAAAGTTGGGTTTGTGAACAATGAATACAGTTTATATTCTACATTTAATCAGTGCATGATTATAGATTACCTTCTAAATATATTCTACTCACAGATTGCTGACACTGAGATACAATGACATAGCTGGATTGATATATACATGTTAAACAGGTTCTTTGCTATTTTTGTTTGATTTTTTTTAATGGCAGGAATGCTTATTAGCTGATTTGATGCATATAGGGTTATGACTTTGTCAGGATTCTTACCTCAAAATTGGTGTGGATTCATTCACACAGTATATATTTCAGGATCTCTAGCAAAATATGCATTTGTTCCATGGCTTTTAAATAGAAAACTTTGAAGCTGGTAAAATGTTAGCAATTTCCAATTTCTATGAAATTGTTCCTCTGACACATGGAACACGGTGTAGACACAATTATATCGCATTTAAATTCACAAAGATTTAGGCTCCAACTACCTAATTGTGAAATAAGGAAAGGCTTGGTGTTTACAGCCTGTCACCGTTATTGTTTTGAACACAAAAGTTTGTTTTAAATGTTAGGCTGCTCAAACAACACGACTTATTCCTTTCAACCTTGAAGTTGAGCTTATTCGCAAAAGTATGTTGCATTAAATATGTTTATACAGTACACTGCATACTCAAATACATAGGCCTGTTTTTTTTTGTTTTGTTTTGTTTTGTTTTTGCCCATTCTTATTACAAATGCTGAAAGCCTGTTCAGAGTTTTGAGGTTTGTGAGAAAACACTGATGAAGTATCATTCAAAGCCAGTATAGAAATATGCATCATTTATACTTGAGAATGTTTTAACCTATTGCACTGATGGCTGTTTTATAAACAGTTGGTGACACCACCAACTTTGAAAGATACTATTTTTCTAAATGGAAAAAAAAAAATCATATTGTATGGAAGCTCCATGGTAGGTTAGTGTTCTCTCACTTTCGGCAAAGACATTTAAATGTCTGTAGATTTTAATTTTAGAACATTGTAAAACACTTTACCCGATGTTCCTCCCTGCACAATATCAAACGTGACATTGTTGTAATACCTGAGCAATTTCAACACTTAATATTTTGTTGATTTTTCATGGGAGACCATTTGGGTAAAGTGTTCAGTAATTCTTGGAGCACTTCTTCACGGAAGTCCCGTCCTCCTCTTTTTAAGGGGGGCGTTACATGGTAAAATCAGTGTAGCGCAATGCTACACAATGCACAAGTCTTTACTTGATAATGCCATAACATTTATGACATGAGAGTAAAAAAAAAAATACCATCCTTGGTTGAGATAAATGTCAAATGACTGTGATTTTATTGGACCAACTTTTTGGAATTCTTATTTTCTGCAAAGAGAAGTTAAAGAGACCAAACCACTGATCTCTTGTTATGCTTTTGTGAATTGTTGATATGTTGTTGTTTTATATCTGTCTAGAAGGTTTGTTCTTACTGTTTTAAATGGTATATGTGGTCATGTTTTGAAAGATATTACTTGTTGTATTTGTATCTTTGTACAAAAGCCTTTTTAAATATTAAATTCTGCTTTTTTAAAAAGAGAATTCTGTTTTTATTTAACTGAATGTTTACAGATTTTGTATACCAGACTAGATATATGCATCATATCATATTGTCCATTCAATTATTTATTAGTCTAGTTAGCCTTGTTTTGTTCAGCTTAGCATCTTAGCAACATATTAGCTTTTCAGGTTTTTTTTTTTTTTTTTTATCTCCGTAGTCTACACTGAACAGTCAACAAGCTGGTATACATAGTATTAGTGTGTCTTACATAATATAAATCAGCTTGTTTACCTGTATTTTAATCAACTAGTTATGAAATAACCTTCTGTAATTGTAAGGAAACCTGAAATAGTTGCATGATTTATATGAAACCAATGTTATTTTTGTTCCGTGCATCCCATTTATATTTAGTCATAGAGAATTTACTATCTGTACTAACCACTAAAGCACAATTATTTAAGGAGACATGGCATCTACCATATGCTGAGTTACAAGATTTTCCTAGATGACGAGAAACAAGTTGAGTGCACAAACAGTATTAAGTTAAGGACAACAATAAATAAAAAGAAAAGAGAATGAGTAACATAAGGTGAATGTAACATGTTAATACAAAAGACATTCAGAAATATTTGAGATGTCAAAAATTCAGTCTGATTTCGATTGAGAGTTGTAAGGAGGATAAAAAAAAATTAGAAGGCTGTGTCATATACCTAGCAATGATAAGAAAGGGCCATATGAGCTGATTGCTAAGCACAGAAACTGGACCACAAATTGACCCCTGAGGGACTCAAAGCTATGTCATAGGATCAATCCTGCATATGAATGCTAAACAATGCATTCTTTGTTATATGTCAGTATATAAAAACATGGCAGCCAGCTGTACATTCTTAACACTCTGTGGCAGAACATTTTTGTATGTTTACTGATTAACTGAGGGTTCTATAGGAATTTGACTTCTAATAATGATGGTTCTTGACATAGCCTAGTCATATATTCAGTAACTGCTTTATCCTAGTATGGGTCACATGGATTTAAAACCTACCCATGAAACACTGGGTGCAAGGCAGGAACACATCTGAATACTTATTTACACTTTCATTTAGAGTGGCTAGTCAACCTAGCATCATGATCACAAGCTGATCCAGAAGGCCAGCTCAGTCCTGGGGATTCCCCTAGACACTGTACAGGAAGTGGGAGAAAGGAGGATGGTAGCTAAACTATCATAATTGCTGGAGAACGACTCTCACCCCCTGGATGAAACAGTTTCATCTTTGAGCAGCTCCTTTAGTGACAGACTGTTGCATCCTAAGTGTCTGAAGGAGCGATACAGGTGGTCTTTTCTCCCTGCTGCTATTAGACTTTACAATCAGAGCTGCTCCCAGTGAACCAGTCACCAAAATACACACTTATTACTGTTTAACTGTGCAATAATAACAATTAAATTTTTTAAGCCACACATTTGCAATAACAATAATTTAAAACCATGCAATATTACCTATGTGCAATATATTTGATAGCGTAACTACTTATTCGTAGTCTCAATTCGTAGTTTGTATACATTGTGTTGTGTATATACTGTATATTATGTTTCTTTACATATTTCTTTATCTTTGCTGCTGTAACACAGAAATTTCCCCACTGTAGGACGAATAAAGGTATATCTTATCTTATCTTATCTTATCTTATCTTATCTTATCTTATCTTATCTTATGAGAAAACAAAAGAAGACACTATGCAGACACAGGGAAAAACATGGTCCAAACAGAGAGTAAACCAAGCTTTTGATGAAGTGACTGTTTTGTATGTGTTTAGTCAAAAGCACAATTGCATATAAATAGAGAGAATCATAGTAATAGTTGCATACATGGATAAAAAGAGATATGTTGTAGAGCACAGGCATAATGGTTGCTTTACTGTGGCTGAGACCAATTCAAGTTCCCTGCTTAGTCTCTATAATGTTACAATTTATGTGCCGACTGATTTAAAGGCACTGAGTCTCATATTAAGAATAACTCTGTAAATAAACTTTACAGTCAACCCCCGATAATTAGCGGTGCAGAACTCACGGCTTGGAAAATTCTCATTTTGAACCTAACTAACAGCAAGTTGCGGAATTCTCTTAAAATTCGGGGGAATCCGCAGCGGGACCGAATGTTCAGGAACGTTAGGAATAACATTTTAAGCTATGTTTTTACTAATAAATTTCATAACATTTTACAAAAGACATTATTGTATTAAAGTGACATAATGTCTAGATGAATTCACTAAGGTACCATAGGGGCTGCGGGGGTGCGTAAAATATTTGCGGATTTTCAGAACTCGAAAAGAACGGTCTTAGAACATAACCCCCCCGAGTTCCGGGGTACCACTGTATACATTAAGAAGGGTTGAGGGTCTCTGGGCTTAAATTCTAGGGTTGAGGGTCTCAGGCTCAAATTGCTGCATGAGTTTTAGATGTTCTTGGAAGTGGTAGGTCAGTGGTCAAGATGTTGTACTTCTGATTGAAAGGCTGTGAGTTCAAACCCTAGCAAAATCAAGCTGTGTGTTGGGCCCTTGAGCAAGGCCCTTAACCCTCAGCTGCTCACTTGTGTAAATAAGATAATTGTAAATCATTCTGGACAAGTGTGTCTGACAAAATACTGTATATGTCTATGTAGGATTTTTTTAGTTGTTCCACTTGTTTTCTTTTTTAGGTGGACTGAAAAGCTTGAAATGGCTAACTATCCAACCTTGGACACACTGGGTTATATTTTCAGACATATTTTGACAGCTGACATATAGACCAAGAATTTTTGCATACCTCAACACACACTTGCTGAGAAGTCTATGAAGAATTGTAGCTAGATCAGATTGCGCCACATTGCGCAAGTGTCTACATTTCCCATTCACAAATTAAATAAGCCTGTTATCTGAGGTCAATCTGCAAATTACATTGGTCTGATACACCAACCCTGGAATGCTTTTTGCTGTTTTTACTATAGCTGTTTTTATCAAGTACCAACAAAGAGCTTTTGTGTTCAACCTGCAAACCCCCCCCCCCCCCACACACACACACACACACATATACACACACACACAAACACACACCCCACCCGTACCAACCACCTACATACAGTGCATTTACAAAAATTTTTCTTTTACGCAAATCACTCTGTCTCTGTCTCTCTCTCATAACTCTAACCTTTGGTCCCTGCACTGACAGAAGGGCCAAGAGACAGAGGGAATGAGAGACAGGTGGCCAGGCCAATCCTCACATGCCCTCTGCTCCCTTTTTTTGCTTCCTTTCTTTTACTATTTCACTCCGTTTTTCGTGCTCTAGCTCCTGGTGACAAGCCGCCCCATTCACTTGTTCGCTCTCCTCCTCTCTCGTGCTTTTGTTCAGCCAGCTCGGCTCTCTACTCCCCTATTCAAGTTACAGACGTCCCACCATTGACTGGAGCCCCTGCTTAAGTCACACTGCCCTACCCTGCCCCCTGCCCATGCACACACACATATACGCACACACACACACATGCATGCTCACACATACACAGCTCTGCAGCTGCTATGGTAATGAGAGAGGAAGACGAGTGAGGTACAAGGTTGGAGAGAGTAGAGGAGGAGGGGTGCAGGGGGAGAACAAAAAAAGAAAAAGAAAAAGGGGGATCCTTCTCATGCAACTCAATAACCAGTGGCCCCAGTTTTTTTTTTTTTTTCAAATGGAAAATCCCTCTACCCAAAGTACACCTCCTTTCTTCACCCTCCTGTTGGTTTCCCACCCTGCTCCCTATTCCACCACCCCTCAACTTGTCTCTGCACCTCCTCTCCTGACCTTCTCTTTCTCATTGAAATCCATTTTACACTGAACCACAAAAAATGCATGCTTGAAGGTGTGTAATGTATACCCTGACGCAGCACAGCTTGAGAAAATAGCTTGTTTATGTGCACACAGCAAATTTATGATATGTGGAGTTTTGTGCTGCGTTCCACTCGCCAAAAATGTTGAAAGAGCCCCTCTCTTTACCATCTGTTGAGCTCTCTGCCGTGAGTTTTTTCCTTTTGGGAAATAAGGGTCATAAATATGACTTACATATGGACAGCTTGCTCCAGTGTCTATGCCTTGGTTATGAAAGTAATATGCAGTATATGAAAGAGGAGATAATATATATATGCTATGTGCAATATCACTTAAATTCCAAATGATTCAAAATTGTATTACCTCTCAAGAATTGCATTATTTCAAAGTTGACAAAAGAATGCTGTTGAAGCAGTAATTAGGAGGTGTAAAATGAGCCAAACTAGAACAAACCTGATCTGTAGCGGCCATCCTCCTAAAATTATGCCACTGATAGTGCACTATTTGACAGTCTATCCGTGAAAAACAGTATCAAATCCGAGTTTCTGTGACAGCTCTTAGCTTTTATCATCCAACACTGAAAATGAAGTCCACATTCATCGCTATGGATTATCTCCAAGAAGAAATGCTTCTCTTTGGCACCAAACTGCAGGAATAAACATTCCTACAGTACATGATAAGATGATTGATGACTTTTAGGAGCACTTTTTTTGGTCATATAAGAACAAGATATATCTGTTTAGTTTAGTTGTGGTCCAATAAGTTCGGCAATATATGATGAGTGTAAAAGATGTTGAGGAATTGGGATTTTTAAATTGCAAATGAAAGCCTGTGGGTAAACCAATATACTAGTTGACAAGATTTCTACCAGTATTCAGATATTTTGCAGATAATGGGTATTCCAGCATGATAAACTCCAAATCACACTCCCAAAATCATCTAAGAGTTTCTAAACGAGAAACAAGTTAAAACTATGGCCTGGTCATTTGAATTTCAAATAGAATTTTATAGGGTATATATAGTGGATAATATAGGTCCAAGAGCATATTATATTGTGCATATTATATACTGTATTATACCAATTTTAGTGAGCATATATTAAATAAAAATTGTTATAAAAAATATTGTATAAATATATATATATATATATATATATATATATATATATATATATATATATATATATATATATATATATTGTATAAAAAAAAAAATCATTGTTCATCATTGTTATATCATTACCTGCTTACAATTTTCATTCTTTAAAAAGTGGAACTTTTTTTTATCTTCCATTATTTATGCGAACTGACAGATACTGTAGTGCAAGTCTCAGTTGCAGGTCACAATTATAACCAAAATAATAATGCTTTCCAAATTCTAAATGATTACACATGGGAGTTTTAAGGTAATTTACTAGCATTTTGCAATTCCTTGATGGATTAAATCTAAACGCATCTCTGCACATCACTGCATTAGCAGTCTCTCAACATGTCAGTAAATACCACAAGAGCACGATGTTCCTGTGGACACAACCCTGATTGAATAAAGTGTAAGATGATGCTATCATCAATATCTGACATATATCAATTCCTGTGTTAAAAGTAATGATAATGTGACTTTTTTCACTTAACTTTTTTTTATTATGCTGCATAACAATAATAATTATTATTATTGTAATTATTATTATTATTGGTAATATTATTATAATTACGACTACTACTACTTTATATAAATGTATGTATATGAAAATGCTTTCTTATATCCTACAGAATTAATGGGAAACTGTGAGTGAGTGTGTGTGTGTGTGTGTGTGTGTTTGGGTGGGTGTGTGGGAGCAAGAGGAGCTGGGGGAAGAGGTGACGGGAGCTGAACTATGCTGGCAGACGGTAGTGGGGCCCCATGCAGTTCTCTGCTGCTCAGCTATTCGTCTTGCGTCTGTGCACGGTGACCTGTAGGATCACGTCTCATCTGCCTGCCTGTCGGATCAGAAAAGGGTTGCAGGAGGACCCATATGGAGCCTCCCCTCTCCAAATACTCACACATAACTCGAGCTGTGTGTGCGGGTGTGATTAATAAGGGCAGACACATAGTATGGAGTTAAACATCTGTGAGGTAACAGGTGGAGGGGCCATGACCTATTTCACAGACAGGATGCTCCAGGCCAGGCCATTTCATTCTCTGTTTTCTCTCTTTGCTTGAACTTGTGCAAAGATAAGTGTCTGTCTTACTGGTAATGGTCATTGATATGTTAAATGCTCTATATATAGGTCTAAGGACCTTTGTAATTCTGCATTTTTTGGATATAGTATTTAACTTGACCATCCTGTTACGATCATGTTAATCTGTAATCTGTGTTAAATCCCTGATCTTTTAAAGTTTTAAAGTTATCAACAATCTTTTAAGGTTATCAATGTATTTTAATATGTGGTGTGTCGGCATAAAGCAACACTGCTTTCAAAAAGTCCTGCTCACAAACACACATTAAACCCAGGAGACGTTTGGCCAGTATTCAGTGGCTTGTTCTTATTTTAAAGCTTTGATTACTTTCTTAAGTTTTAAAAAGGTACATGCAGTATTTTCATTTTGTTTAGGAATTAAAAGCCATCCTGTATGAACCACAGACACATTTTTGTTCCTTTGGTCTGAACTGTATTAGTATTTAACATTAATTTGCACCAATTCATCTTTTCCTTTTGGTTTCTAAGGCACTTTGAGATAAAATCCCACTTGTGAGCGATTATACACAAAAAAAAGTGTCATTGGATCAGTCTGAATATAAGCCATTTGCAGGTTTGAGATATGTTTTTGTGCTGCTGTTTCAACCTGTGTGTGCTAATGCCAGAACGTATGCATGTATGTGTGAGATAAAATGCACAGTTGTACTTAGTGAAACTTTGGGGTTTGGGAGTGTCGGACTGCTTTTCTCTGTGCCTGGCTTGACTGAATGGAGCCATTCACAAGGCTCAAACCGCATGCTTTCTTTATCTGCATTGTTATCCCCCCTCCCCTTTACCCTCCACTGCATAATTGGCACTCCATAATGGGTGCAGGGTTTGGGGAGGGGAAACACTGGGAGTATTTGGGTGAAAGTGAAAAGTGGAGTGGTGGTGGAGGGGACACAAAAAGCACCAGGCGGGAATCCAGTGAGGGTGTATAGGATAGCCTAACAGACCTAAAGTTCCCGAGGCACTTTCCTATCCCCCCTTTGTTCAGGTATACATTCTGTGAATGTTTTTACAATGTATGTGTTATGTAATGGTGGTCTGTGACAGAAACATGTAGGTAGTTTGCAAGACACCCAGAGATCTTAAATTAAATTTAAACTATTAAATATAAATCATGCATTTTTAACATGTATTTATTTTTAACTATTAATATCATAACATACACTATTTAAATGTTTTGTTTATGTTTTTACTAATAAATGCACACAAAGACTCAAAACGCGCTCACGCCAAGAGAATCCACGGGCACTTCCAAGCGATCATGAACTACAAGATAACTTGGCGGCAAGGAAGACCACCACTCCTCCCAGTAACCAGGTGCTCTGTCTAGCCACAGCTAAAGTGGGCGAAACTACAGAGTGCTCAGGAAATGTGCAGAACAGTTAGCGGATGTCTTCACCGACATCTTCAACATCTCCCTGAGAAGCATGTTCCTACGTGCCTTAAGACAACGACCATCGGCCCCATGCTGAAGAAGTCTTCAGTCTCCTGCCTCAATGACTATCGTCCCATTGCACTCACACCCATCATGATGAAGTGCTTCAAGAGGCTTGTCATGAGGCACATCAAAACCCAGCTGTCACCCTTACTGGACCCTATGCAGTTCACATATCGTCCAAACCGTTCCAGGGACGATGCCATCTCCACGACCCTTCATCTGGCCCTCACCCACCTGGACAATAAGGACACCTATGTACGAAGCCTGTTCATAGACTTTAGTTCAGCATTCAACACAATCATCCCTCAGCACATGATTGAGAAGCTGAGCCTACTGGGCCTGAGCCCTTCTCTTTGCAACTGGATCTGGACTTCCTGACTGGGAGACCTCAGTCAGTCCAGATCAGGAACAGCATCTCCAGCACCACCACACTGAGCACCGGAGCCCCTCACGGCTGTGTGCTCAGCCCACTGCTGTTTACTCTGCTGACTCATGACTGTGTAGCAATGCACAGCTCAAACCACATCATCAAGTTTGCCGAATGACATGACCGTGGTCTATCTCATCAGCAAGAACGATGAGTCATACAGAGAGGAGGTGCAACAGTTAACCGCCTGGTGTGGAGCCAAAAACCTGTCTCTGAACAGTGAAAAAAAAACAAAGAGATTTTTGTTGACTTTAGGAGAGCACAGAGCGGCCAGTCTCCACTGATCATTGATGGATCCTCCGTGGAGATCGCAAAGAGCACCAAATTCCTTGGTGTTCTTCTGGCACCTGGTCACTCAACATCAGCTCCATTACCAAGAAAGCCCAGCAGCATCTCTACTTTTTGAGAAGGCTGAGGAAAGCCCATCTCCCTCATCCCATCCTGACCATGTTCTACAGAGGGACCATTGAGAGCATCCTGAGCAGCTGCATCACTGCTTGGTTTGGGAACTGCACCGTCTCGGATCGCAAGACTTTACAGAGGATAGTGAGGACAGCTGAGAAGATCATCAGAGTCTCTCTCCCCTCTTTTACGGACATTTACACCTCATGCTGGATCCGCAAAGCCAACAGCATTGTGGATGATCACACACACCCCTCACACACACTCTTCTCACTCCTGCCATCAGGGAAACGGTTCCAAAGCATTCGGGCCTCACATCCAGATTATGCAACAGTTTTTTCCCTCAAGCCATCAAACTCCTCAACACACAGAACTAAAATAAAACTCACACACAAACACACACACACACACACACACTCACTTAACTGTGCGCTACTGAACTGCTACAAAACTGAACTCACACACACTCATACTTATTTCATACATCCATGTCTTAAGTACCACCCATATTATATTATTTTATTATTACATAACTGTTTACATGCTTTTTTTGCACATCCATTCGACTACTGCTATTGCTGTTTTGCACAAAAGTTTGTGTTTAATTGCACGTACACTCCTGTATCTAGTTCCCTTTTGCACACTGCACTGTATAATACACAGTAGGTTTTACTGGCGGCGTTATTTTATGTTTTGTGTATTTGTCCAGCACTGTCTTGTGTTGTCTTTTGTCTTTCACTGTTTGCACCAGGTTGCACACGATGCACTTTAAGTGGCAAGAACACTTACTTTAGTCCTTAGCTCTGTTTTCTGTTATGTAGCTTTATGTTGTTTTATGTAGCACCAGGGTTCTTTGGGAACGTTGTCTCATTTCACCTCAGCTATATAGGGTTGAAATTACAATAATAATAATAATTTGTTATAATAATAATCTGTTTTTCTAATTTGTTTTCTGCCTGTCTATCAATTTTATTATTTCTTTGTACTATTAAAAGAATACAGACAATATACAACAGAGTATACAAAATTTACACTTTACAAAATTTACGCTCAAACGTAAAGTACAATAGCAGTCCGCTTGTCAGTGCTCAGACCACACGCAACAAGTCGGTTTGCATAGCTGTTGTCCCAGAAGGAAGCATCTTCTGAAGCCCATAAACAGTTTGCTGAAGACATCCTGTCCAAGAATATGAATTACTGGAACCATGTCCTGTGGTCAGATGAGAATAAGATAAACCTGTTTGGCTCAGATGGTGTCCAACATGTGTGGCGACGCCCTGATGAGGAGTACCAAGATAATTCTGTTTTTTTTTTCTTACAGACAAGCATGGTGGTGGTAGCATCATGGTCTGGGGCTGCATGAGTGCTGCTGGTACTGGGAAGCTGCAGTTCATTGAGGGGAGCATGAATTCCAACGTGTACTGTGACATTCTAAAGCACGATGCCTTTCCTTCAGAAACTGGGCCGAACAGCAGTTTTCTAACATAATAATAACCCCAAACACAACGGCAAGATGACAACTGCCTTGCTGAGAAAGCTGAAGGTAAAGGTGATGAAGTAGTCAAGTATGTCTCCAGACCTGAACCCTGTTGAGCACCTGTGAGGAATCCTCAAGCAGATGCTGGAGAAGCACCATGTGTCTAACATCCAGCAGCTCTGTGATATCATTAAGTGGAAAAGGATCCCAGAAACAACCTGTGCAGCTCTGGTGAATTCCATGCCCAGGAGGATTAACGCAGTGCTTGATGACAATGGTGCTCACACAAAATATTGACACTTTGGTCAACAGCATTTATATTACAGGGTGTACTCACTTTTGTTGCCCGCTATTTTGAAAATAAAGGCTGTATGTTGAGTTATTTTCATAGTATTGTTCATTCAGAAGATATACTAAAATAGTTGCTGAAATGTGAGGGGTGTACTCACCTTTTTTAGATACTGTACTTATCTACTGCAGCAGACGTATATCTTGGTCTTCCTTTCCTGGGACGGTCCTCATGAGAGCCTGTTTCAACATAGTGTTTAATGGTTTTAGAGACTGCCGTTGGGGATACATTTAGAAATCTTGAGAAGTTTCAGATTGGCCGACCTTTCTTTCTTAAAGTAATGATGGACTGGTTGTACAGTAAGGATGTACTCACCATTTTCGCTGTTTAAGACAAATGATGGTCTAAAGCATATTAGGAATACAAGAATTGTCACAAATGGACAAGGCACAGCTATGAATTGGAAATGAGTCCAGGTCACTACAACATGAATCTGATGAGAGTTTGCCAAACTGTGATAATTTACAATTTAGAATTAAAATGTAATATTACAATGTTGAAAATAAAAAAAAACATTGAAGGAAAAGGTGTGTTCAAACCTTTTGACTGATACTGTATATACATTTGAAATTGTTTATACACTGTGCTTCAGCAGCTTCACAGTCCAGTAGAGGATCTGACCGAAACGTAGCTTCGTGGAAAAAAAGGAAACTCTAGCCCCCCCTGGTGTTTATTTTTTATCCAGACTTCTTTACCTTCTCTATACTAAGAAAAATGTCAAACTGATACACCTCTGTCACAGAACTCAGACAAGGAGACAAATAAAAAAAGAATAGTAAATAAAGAATTCAAATTAATATTAAGTGTAGGAAATCTAGCGCAGTTAGCATTACGTTCCCACTCATTATGGGCAAAATAGCTCTGTAGGAGTGTGTTAAGGAACTGGTGAAAAATGCATAGCCTCATTAGATTTTCATTACACATTTCTAAACATATTCCAAGCAGAAAAACAGAAAACAGAAAATTAATACTTATCGGAAAATAAGGCATTTAATGTTAACCATGTCTTTTGAGATAATGCACAATAACACACACACACACACACACACACACACACACACACACACACACACACACACGAAGGGACAGAATTGTAAGGCAATATTGGAATTCCAAATGACCTTCTTCCTTGCATAAAAAATTGTTGGCACCTTCAAGAAACTTCTTTAAGAAAACACTTGTAAGAATCTACCAAATGGTTTAATTATAGTGCCCCCTAGAGGGGATTTAGACAAAAATGTTCTTTCACATTCAATGTGGTCATATGACTGGCTATTCGTTTGTGTTCTGGATGATTCTGGATCTGTAGAAAAAAGAGCCAAAGCATTTATTTGTTAAAACTCAAAATAACCTAAGAAATCACAAATTTGTTATTTAATTAACAATTTAATTAATTTGGTGCCAGGTGATTTTAGATACAACTTGAAAACTAAATTTTAGTCAGAATATGTAAAACAGTCACAAAAATTCCCCCCTTCCTTTCTGTTTGATAACAGTGTGAAGTTAATTCACACTGTTCACAGGATAAATGAGTAAGTGTAAAGATCTTTGAAAAAGGCTTTATTGTGATGGCTGGGTTAGAGCGTCTTTAAAACAAAGGTCTTGTGGAGGTGTTTTCAAAGAATAGCAACCACTAAACCAATGACAGGGTCATGGAAAACTGAGGCTCATAGATGTGTTCGGTCTGCTCTGAGCACACTGTAGACCTTCTTATTTACAGATAGGGAAAAAGAAAATGCGGGCTATGACAAAAAAATATCAGAATGTACAGCTTGCGTAGCTGCAGTCAGAGTGCCCATTCTGTTCCCTGTCCATCAGCAAAAAATTCCCCAACGACCATGTAAGTATCATAGCTACATCATGGAGTAATAAACAACAGTGACCAGGTCTGATTAAACTTAATACTTCCACATTACATTCATGACAAGGGGTGTGAGTGTCCCTTACCTGGAGAAGAGATGGCACCTGGATGCACTATGCTGAGCAGTATTCATGTGGAGGTTACTTTTACACATACCTACATAAACAATGTTGCAGGAGATGTAAACCCCTTTATGGAAACAGTGTTCATAGATTTCTATCTGATCAAGCATCTGAAGGATGCGTTAGAAAAACAAGTCCAATCCACAACTGAGGTGTTAATAAACTCAGCACAAAGACACAATGCCTGTAAAATAGAGCGTTTACAATAAATCTTTTATAAATCTCTACACATCACTACAGTAATAAATATGTTTTACCTTGTTCGATATTTATTCTGTAAACATAATTCAGACCCCCTGACCAAATAGATTTGAGTATTCAGCTACGCCGTCTGTATAAAACAACTGATCTGTCTGGCACAATATCCAGTGATGATGTATTATATATTATACTACCAAATGTGCTATCCTTTATGCACTTAGTATAGTAGCTCTGCAATTAAACATCAGCATACACCAGTATGAATATGTTTATTATGTGCATGACAGGGGTGTGATGTCCTCTACCTCTGGAAAAGATTTCGAGCAGTGTTTTGCTAAGACTGTATAAGACTGTAGAAAGAACATTACTTATAATCTTTCACTCCAGTGCTCATGATAGTTCTTACTCTCACTCAGTGTTCTGTATTGTTTAAAGACTATAATCACACTTTTGATGTCACCCAAATGAGGATGGGTTCCACTTTTGAGTCTGGTTCCTCTCAAGGTTTCTTCCTCATGACATCTACGGGAGTTTTTCCTTGCCACAGTCTCCATGGCTGCTCATCAGGGATAAATACACACCATTCACCTTGACTGTTGATTTCTGTAAAGCTGCTTTGAGACAATGTCTGTTGTGAAAGGCGCAATAGAAATAAACTTGACTTGACTAAGAAAACCTTTGACTGGGCATTCATGTGGAAGTTACTTTCACACATTCCCACATAAACATTGTTGCAGGATAAGTAAACCATTTCAGGGCAAGAGTGTTCATGGATTTCTCTCTGATCCAGCATCTGAAGGATGTGTTGGAGGAACAAATTGAATCCACAGAGGCCCTACCCTGCAACTTGCAATAGAACTGAAGGATCTGTCACTAAGGTTTTATTACCATGTACCAAAGCACCTTCAGAGGTTTTGTGGAGGTGATGCCTGGGTGGCTTTATTGACTTACACTGTATCAGGCAGGTGGTTTAATATGTTATGGGTCATTACATAATATAAGGATTTGTGTAAGATGTTCAGGTTCGATTTCTTTATTTGGTGTGTATGTGGACAGGAGAGACAAGGGTGTGTGTGTGTGTGTGTGTGTGTGTGTGTGTATGTGTATGTGTATGTGTGTACGCAGTGAATGGAGCGTACAGCCTACAGGTGGTAGTGCAGTGTGTTATGGAGCTCTGCTCGCTCTCTCCGCCGTGAACCTGCGCACAACCGAGGTGGAGACGGAAAACACGTAGCGTGTCGGAAACTATACACTGGCCACACTTTCATTTTATTTTTCTCGTTGAAAACATAAACCGAAACTTGGTCAGGCGGGTTTGGGAAATTACTGCAACGTTCAGCCAGTTAGGAAGTGTCGCCGTGACTCACAGTGGTTAGCATGCTAGCTAGTTTGACGGACGCGTCTCCCTTTTTCTTCCTCCAGGGAGCTGATAGTATTAAAGTTCCCCCTCGGGTGTAATTGTGTGTTTTCGCGTTATCGCGCAATTTGCGTGTTTATTGTTTTGTTTGTTTTCTTCGTTGTTTAACGTACAATTTGGCCTGTAAACCTTTTGATGAGTTTCTACTGTAAGAGTCGCAGTAACGTGAAATGTCAAGCCTGCCTCGGCTAGTAGAGGACTAAACCGCCATAGAGCCGTAGTGGACTAAGTCGGTTGAGCAGCTTCGGCTAACGGAGACCTTCAGATGTTACGAAAGTGGGAAAGACGAAACGATTTGGATCACGACGAGCCGACGTTATGGATTAAAGCTGGGATTTGGGGTTAAACTTGGCGCTGGCCAGCAGGCTAACCTCGCTAGCTATCTTAGCTGCAGCAACCCACCAAGTAAGTTTTGCAGCTCTTTTCATTTACTTTGCTTTCAGCTACTGTCTTTTTTTTTTTTCAGCTGGACAATACATCAGCAAGTTAAAGAAAATTCTTACTGCACCTGATCGACTTGTTCGACTAGTCTGATTTCTTGTGTTTTTTTAGTTTTGTGCTACTGTCGATTGATTAGCTGACTCAGTAAGCTGTTAAAACACTGTTGAGCAATGAAGATGAACCTTAAGAGTCCTAAAGTCTTTTTCACACACACACACACACACACACACACACACACACACACACACACACACACACACACACATTATACCAGCAATAAATGAGGTGATCATGTTTATTGACATGATAAACTTAAAGACATTTTCCCCATGTGCACCCAATCACCCAGCTCTGAGCTTTGAGGACTCCTGCTAGCTGTCAGATTCGAGCTAATCATGCAAACTTCACATGAGCATGGAGGCCTTCGGGTTCTGTGCTGTTCAGCAGAACATTCACTCGAGCATTGAATTTTGCAACTAACTATGCAATCGAGTGCTGTCTCTCCGGCTGTACAGTCGAATGAGCATCTGATATCTGTTATTTTGGTCATTTCCTTTGCCGGAAGTGAGGCATAAACCGTCCACTGGGCTCAGTCCGTAACAGCACAGCAAATGTACTGAAGAGTATGTGAGGTATACAGCACTATAATTGTTATTCACTCTATATAGCACACAAGAAGGGGTGTATGTACAGTACTGATCCCTATTCTAAAGTATTATGCCCTATTCAGGCCGGATTAGTTTGACACAGATTGGTTAAAACTGATCAGAAGCTCAGGGTTCGAGCCTCAGCATCTTGAAGTCGCTGCCACTGTTGGGCCCCTGAGTGAGGCCCTTAACCCTGTCTGTTCCAGGTGCACTGGGTCATGATGGACTGGGCACTTTCACCCCAACTTCCTAGCAAGCTGGGGGTATGTGAATTTCATTGTGCTCTATTCCAACCTCTTTTGGACCAGGTTTACAGAAGACAATTTTTCCCTAGACCAGTCTGGTGGGTGGGTGGGCAGGTTGTCACGTGTAATAACATGCATAATATATTCATATTATATTATTTCATTAGTTATTTCAATATTACATAAATAATGAAAATGTTACTCAACTTGTCTTGTGCAGAATCAGTGAGCTTTATTTATCGACACATCGGAAAAAAAAACTGCGACTGAAACAAGCTCAGAAAAATTGGCTTGGATGGAAGTGGTCAGTTTTGTTTTTCTTTTAAATAGAACACCATGTGGACCGCAAAAGTCAATTAAATGGAGATACATTAAATATTAAGACGTTTTTATTATTTCTGGGCTGCCCTTGAACCAAAGGATCCATGGTCCGGTGGTTGGGGACACCGGCTGTAATGTATATGTTGCAAATAATTTCTCACAGGCAGGAGGGGTAATGTAATCATTAAACGACCGTTTTAGGGATTTTCAGACACATTTTGTAATTATAACAACATATCGTCATAAGGATTTTCAGACAGGTTAGGAATCCTGATCTAATGATGAAATATAATAGAATAGCCTCTGTCACATATACATTACAATATTTAGCTTGTTTGAAACCTGCGGTCAGCCATGATATGGCACCCCTGGAGCACAAAGAGCTAAGGGCCTTGCTTAGGGGAACAAGAGTGGCAGGTTCCCCTTGCTTAGGGGAACAAGAGCCCTGGCATCGCAGATTGGCGATGCCAGGGCTTGAATTCCCGACCTTTCGCACCCTAACCCAGTGCCTTAATGACTGAGCTTTTTTTTTTGTTTATTATTATTTATTTTTTAGACGAGTGTTATGTGTTCATGTGGATGTGATAGGGAGAAGTCCATATACTTTTGGCCAAATAGTGGCCAAACTGACATGGTCAAGAAAATAGATTGTGCTCCCCCCATTATAAAAGAACACTGTGTGGCCAAAAGTCCCACACACACAAGGTCAAAGTGATATATAGTAATAACATATTAGATTTCTCCTGTGACAACCATTCACACTCGATGAAGAGACTCTCTCTGGGATTTGAAGAGATCAAATTCAAATTCTATTTGTCACATACACATTCATACAGAGTATGACACTAATACTTATCATGCTTACTGCAGATGTCCTACTGAACTTCCATTGAAATTCACACTCTAAATGTCTACATCTGAACTATTTGTGCACAAACAGTTAGTGGTGAACTCTCATAGTTGTACAGCGCTGAAATGACAGAGGCCTTCCTGTTAGTCAGTGTTGCGCAAATGGATTATATTTTGTCATCCACTAAAACTGGGTTTACAGTAATTATGCGCTTCTTCATTTCACTTCCTCTAGTCTCAGGTCTCCACTGCTCTTGCTGACATTGTCATCAGAAAAATGGCCATGAAGGCCTGAGGATTGCAGATTGAGTCAGTGTTGTTTTGAAATTTTAATTCATGTGCATCACATGGTTCGATTTTGCTGGTTACAAAATTATTGACCATAATGAACCCCACATTATACCTCAGTTTCTCATGAATATATGTTTAGTGGATTCTCTATATGGGTATATTCTTTGTGGGTCATTGTTATATATGGAGTATCACCCCCAGGTAGTGCAAGGTACAACATGATAACCAATTTGAGTTCCAGTGGCTATGTAATTATAAAAAAACACTGTCTATGCTCATGTTCATCAATACTACTACTACTACTACTACTACTACTACTACTACTACTACTACTACTACTACTACTAATAATAATAATAATAATATTATTATTATAAATATAATCTGCTGGCTCCAAAGGGGATTCATTTGGATGTCGATTATACACATTTCTCCTAGACAACTAATACTATAATGTATATAAATTCCAATTTTTGTCATTGAAGCAGTTTTCTGTTCTTAAGCACTAAGTTCTGTCATGTTTGCACAGCCGTCTGGAGAGGTGTGGGCGTGCCGATAAAGACTGATAGGAGAGATGCAAACACAACCAAGGAGTCTTGCACTAACACCCCCCCCCCCTTTTTTTTTTCTACGAATGTTTTCCCAGATATTTGTGCAGTCAGTGAAAATATTCCTGGTTCATTTCCCCCATTCTGCAGAGGTATTTTCAGGATAGCATGCATTACAGTGAATAGGAACACCTACAGTAAGTGTTTTGCACTGAAATGAGGCAACCTGTTGAAGAGGCTTAAAGAGAGGTTTGTATATAAGAGATGCAAGGAATCGAAAGTCAGGCTTTTGTTCTTAAGCTAGATTTTAGTCACCTTTTCACAATTGTATCGCTGCTGTTACCTCATTTACCGAGTGTCCTTGGAAAGTGTAAACTCAGACACTCACTCACTATCCCGCATAACCACATATTAAAGACATAACCACAGTAAAAAATATACATTTTACATTGTTAAACTTTTATTTCAGATTATTTTGAACATCATGAGTTTAAGTCCCAATATGTGAGCTGTTAATTTACAGTATAAAACCGTCATTCATGTTGCAGAATTTTGTTGTTCTGTATAAATAAATGCACACTTTCTGACCAATTAGATTTGAGCTTTCAGCTATGCTGTTTATGCAAAACAATTTAATCATCACCCACAATATCCAGTGATGTTTACTCGGATTATATGTTATACTACCAAACCTGCCATCCTTTATGCATCCAGCATAGGAAAACATCAGCATAAACTAGTATGAGTACATTTATTCAGAGTATGATTATTGCGAGATTCTTAATGCGGGCTGTCTTTTCCCCTTAATAAAACAGGATATGAGCCAATTACCATATAAATCTGGAGTGGTTTGTGCTGGAGAGAAACGAATGGAAATACCCTTTCGGCCATGTTGTGCTCTCGCTTTCTGTTGAAGTTCATTGGGAATGTTTCGAGTTCATTGATGTGAAATTAAATTCATTAAAGTATATTTAAATTACCTAACAAAATATTATATTATATATTGAACATGAATTCGCTTCATTGATTAGTGATGACACCCAAAATATTGGTTGAAATAACTTATAAACAGCTTTCATATTTGTCAAATAAAAATGAATATGTTTTTATTAACTAGACTTTACTATTATGTTGTTGTTGTTGTTGTTTTTGTTGCTCAAAGCTCAGACACGTTTAAGCACATTGATCATTTGAATCAGTTAAACAACCCATCGACTGCCAGAGCAGGCGAGTAGATCACCACGGCACAGCTGGTAATATTATTACTCCCTTTAGTAATCTTTAGTATTCTAATGTCCTGTTTTTTTATTCAGCTGGTTTGTGTCTTTCATATTCTACAAAACCAAAATGCATTTCAGAACCTCCCATCCTCCCTTTCCTGTATTTTTTCTATTCCCCCCCCCCCCCCCCCTTTTTTTTGTTTTGAAGATGACTTTTGTCCCATTTGGTCTCTCCATTACAAGCAGTTGCTCAGTGCTAGCTTACGTTATTCACACTGTTCATTTTGTAAGCAGGATTGTTTCATCTTTCGTCCCAAAGGCCACAGAAACATTTTACTACATTTACAACAGCGATTATAATGATCTGATGGTCCCTGGGGGAGTGTCATGAGTTTGTGGTAAACAATACAGTCAAACACAGCTTTAGAAAGTAAAAAAACCTGACTCCATATTTATTTGCACCTTAAAGAATTAGCAGGATTAACTAGAAATTTGTGATGTAACTCTAAACATTCACCAGGTCATTGGGTTCAAATCTTAATAATGCCACAGCAGTTCATGGCAGAGAGTTTAAAAGAGTTTAAAGCATTTTGAGAGAGAACAAGCTGAGAGCTGTAGCAGCTAATAAACAACCTGCCATGATTTCTGCACCAGTTAGCTAAATATAATCAAATTAAAGGGTTTGAATAATAGCTTTTCCTCTTGCACTGCCGATTCTTTTCACTTTGCACACAACTCTCAACTGTACTGACGCCAGCTCATGTATCTGAGAAGCCAGATCCTGGTGTGAATTACAGCTTTTACTGATGGTCAGAGCATTCTGGCAGCTTCCACTGCTGTCACAAATGGACAGAGAAACTTGGCATCTTAGTCATATCACCTGTTCCTGTGGGTTTGCCCCCTTGGAATGAATCACCATTCGAGGACTGCGGCCCAACAGTCCATGAAGCTCCTGTACTCATTAGCCCTTAGCACAGAGGTGATGTGAGCCCTTGCAAAGGTGTCAGTTGCTCCGTTAATGATGCACAATCTTACAGGCTGCTTCTGGTCCAAGGGGTCCGATCTGAGCGCGCAGAGCATTATCAGCAAGAGGTATCATTAAAATAAAATGCTGTGAATTGTGTGCAGAAAAAGTGTCAAACCAGTTCTGCAAGCACTGAACTGTAGATTTCCTGATTGTCAAGGTTTGATTCACACCAGTGCGATAATATCTTAAACATAAAATATAAAACAAGCAGCATGAGTAGTTCAGTACCAGGAGCAATCAATGCTGCAGCTAACAGGTGGGTTAAGTAAGGAATTAAATCCGCAGACAAGCATTCAAATGACACATGTTAGCTGGTATCAGTTACTGACAGTGAAGGATTCTGACACAACAAGGAAACGTCCCTGTACAGTTATCTAATGTAGCGAGCAAATACGTTTAATTTAAAATCAACTTTATGTGCATTTAAGATGGTGCAGATTGGTATACGTGGATGAACACATTCAAACACTAACGTTTAAACAGTGCTAAATAATATTTTACCTGTAAAGGTGGCTTTTAAAAGCATCTGAAATTAAGACTAACACATCAGCTGGCCTTTGATTCCTTTCAGGAATGTTTCAGGCTTTTGTTTCTTGCATGCCTTTATACAAATTAGGAAACAAAGTGAATGCCTATGCCAGTTGAATTTATACATATATATTTATGTGTACCAATACAGTTGCTTGATGTGTAGGTGCACTGTAACCACAACTAAATATTTACTGTTAAATACATCCAACTTCTGTTTATCTGCTACACAATTGTGTTGTCTACTGTATAATATAATAGAAATTGTGAAAATAACAAACTGTAATTCATTTCAATGAGCCATTAAGCTTTGCACCAGTCTCCAAGTTTGTCTAATTTTTACAGGTCTCCTCAGCAACCCCTAAATGCTCCTGAACTTTATTGAGCGCACATTTTCATATGTAGTTATTTTATTATACGGCAGGTTGGCTGCAGAAGTCATGGTTTAAAAAAAAAAACAGCTTTGCTGCTGTTGCTTTCATAAGACAGATTAGTAGCTCTGCACAATTCATCCACTTATTTGTAGCTTATGCCCCTGCAAGAGCTACCCATGTATACAAAAAATAAACAAACAGCTTTCTTTTTAATTGGAGAAATCTACTAATAAGTTAATATTGCCAGTGTGATCATTTTGGGATCTTGTTTATAGAGCTCTAGACAATCTAGAGATATTACAACTTAAAGCGTTTGAAGTCATGGTTCTGTATGGCAGTTGTTTATTATCTTTATTAACAAATGTATATTTTTTGATTTTTAACATTTTTTTTATTAAATCCTATATTTGTCAAATAGTATCCTGTAATTCTTTTGTTGGTTCTCCTAGGATCCATTTAAGTGTAAAACAGGCCACTTAAAAATACATGATAGATTTAACGCTCGGTGCTTCTCTCAAGATCAAGGCATCTTAATAAACATTCATTGTTGTGAGAGTCAAATTGCCTGTGGACCTGGAATGAGCGAAACATTGCCCCCCTCCCCAACCCCCATACCATCCTTTTAGCTCTGTAGCATCCAGTACATGGTTTACTACAGTACATAATATATTTATTTTCAAAATGTACTTAATGAACATAATATTTAAAATTAAATGTATAGTGGCCTTTGTGGCAATTGATATTTCCCATACTGATTAATATTAGCATGTGTAGTTTTTCCTGCAAGACCCTTTCAGTGCTTCAGTGTTTTTCTATTATATTTTCTCCCGTCAGTGGTGTTTAAAGTTCTGTACTGAGAACAGTCGTAGGTTGGCCCGAGGGTTATTGTAAGTCTGTCAACTGTTTAGCTGTTTGCTTGGATTGTAACTCATGTCTTATGATGTTGTGGGTTTTTTTGTGCAAAACGCTCATCCGAATATGAAAAGAAATATAAAATCTATGCTCAGTGAATAGCATAAAAAAAAGAATGTTTAGTAATATAACAAAACGATTTTCTAGGATTTATCTTAAAAAAAAAAAAAAAAAAGTGCATTTCTTTACACATGTCTCTGTGCCATTTTTTAAATGGATGTCTCTGTGCAACTTTCCCCAGGTGAATGTAGCCCCTCGATCTATACCCACGTGTGTGTCTGTAACGGACATGGCTGCTTGCCCCCCAGCACACCAGAATGGTGACATTCATCGGCAAGAAAGAGTGCCAAAGCCATCCGTCACTGCACTGACACTTCATCTGTACCGCAGCAGCCAGAGTGAAGACTGCGCTCCACTCTGTTACCCACCAGGAGAGTATATCGCTGAACAGCTGGCCATCGAAGCAGCCAAGGAGTGTGGTGAGTCAACAGTGGCAATTTATCCAACTTGAGAATAAAGCAGTGATATCTGGAAGAGCTCAGTTGTTCGATTATTAAAATATAATGAAAGAAAGTGACTGCAGATTTTCTTTTATATGTAATTTGTACAGCTAAGCTTGAGTAATATTCACAGAACTAGCCTACAGGTAGAAATGCAAATCCATTAACATGTCAAATGACAAAAAATTTAAATCAAAGCTTTTTTTGTTTAGACTCTTTCACCTACTGGGCACAGGCAAGTAAAAAGCTGCTCAGAGTTGCCTATGATAAAAAAAAAAGGGAGTTACTGTAATACTGTAACATATGATGAGTAAGTGAACTAGGTGCAGTTTCCTGAAATTTCTCAGTGTTTCTTTAGTGTTTCCATGTGAACGCCTATTCCTCATTCTAAAATTTGTCATTTTACAGGCTATGCTCGGTTATGCCACTGCTGTTTTTATTTATTTATTTTTTGTTGTGTTTTGTTCAATCGTTAATCTGTTAGTTTTGTAACTTTATAGTGATTTCCAATTTGTATGATTAAGATTTTTTTACCTTGTATGTCACTTGTCACAGCTGTCACAAGTTTGCATAGAAATTAAATGACCACCTATCGTTTGCTAGTGTGAATGCACCTTTATGGCCTCAGTATTGATTCTCTGACTAAAAAGAAATTATTTTAAACAGGCAAAAATCACTCCAACGGTCGTCATACGTTATTGAGTGTACTAAATCTGTTCCAAAAAACCAAGTATTTTACGGTCACAGCAGACAGCAAATAATACTTAAGTCAGTGTGTGTAGTGCATCAGGTAGTTCTGTACAGAAAAAAGGTATGTTAATATTAAGCACAGGAAATTGAAAAACACCCGCAATTACAGTAGGGTAGAAAATAGGCATCCAGTGTAATATGGCTCCAGTTTTGGAGGGACCTGTCAGTCTACCTCTATTTATTGTCCATCAACATAAACATGTAGCCTGTTAAACAGCTAGGCTCTGGATGGCATGTTCAGTGGGCATTGTGTAGTGATCAAAACAACAGCGCACAACTATAGACACAAAATCCGAAAGTCTTTAAAACTCATGAAAGAAGAAGAATTCTATTTTTTATTTTATTTTGGATAAAATGTTGATTTTGGGGAGAGGTGCAAGATAAGTCAAAATTAGTCAAGATTAGGTCTTTAGCAGATAATAAGTTGTGGTTCAAAATAAATATCTTTTTTTTTTTTCTCATGTGAGCCCATTCTTATTTACACACACATTCTGTGACTTGTAGAGTTTAAATAGAGTTTGTACTTCTAAACTGAGTTATCATAAGCATCACTTTCAGCAATCAAACATTCATCTGCTTACAAGTTATTCTGTAGCATTATAAGCACTAACAGTTAGTCAAACAGTTTTATAAAAATGGTCAAATATGCTCTTCTGCTTTTGTTTGCGAATTTTTAAGCTACGCTGTTAACATTAGCTGTAAGTAATTGAAGTATTAGAATAGCATTTTGGATAGCCAGTTTTTCTACTTGCTTGTTGTTAAGTATTGATTTGTACAAAAGAAATTGGATTGGTTTTTAGATTATGATGGCTTACATTTTTTTTTTAGAACAAAGTGAGATAAAGGAGAATAAAGGGCATTAGTAAGAGTTACTAAGAGTTTATTAACAGAACACAACCCAGCTCAGTGTTCAATAATGCACCTTTTCAAATTGATTCCTTCAGCCACATAATACACACGTGCTTAGATTTTTCATCATGTCATACACACTTCTTAGGTTATTTGCACTAGTGACTAAAAGGCAACTGTTACACCTTTAAATGTAAAACGAGAGAAGGATTGTTCGCCTTTTAAGCTTGAGTGGGCACAAGGTCTTTTTGGCAATGAAAGTAAATGGTTAATTGATTAGCCCTCTGTTTGACCCTTGCCTTTTTTTTTTTTTTTTTTGTACAGGTGTGTCACCAGTTTACTTCAGCCTATTCAGCCTTTATAGAGAACATGACAGAGTCTGGTTATCACCCAACCACCATCTTCACTTAGATGAATCAGCTAAAGAAAGCTTGATCTTCAGAATTAGGTAAATGTGTTTAGAGCGCGAAACTGTTTTTTGTTGTTGTTGTTGTTTGTTTGTTTGTTGTCAGTGAAAGTTATGTAAGATGTCAGATTTTGTTAAAAAAAAACTAGAAATCTAATCTAAACTAAAAACTCTGATCTTCAACATTTTGCTATTGAAATAAAGGTTTAAATAATAATAAAGATTTTTAGATCTAATTTTGTTTATCAGGTAAATGCTTATGGAATGTTCTTTCTGTATGTTGCTTTGGTTAAATTCTTTTTTTTACTTTTGTCAGAAATGCTTTTTTTAAACTCTATTTGCATGTTGCACTTGTTTAAATTACTTTGAATGAAAGATGGCAGTCTGGTTTAGTTAATCAGAGCATAGTCTACTTTTACCTGCAAAATGTACTCAAGCTTCCTTTTAATTATTTACTTACTTACTAATTTACAGGTATTACTTTCCTGGGTGGTATAGCTGTGGAGCCTCTCGGGCTTACAGATGTGGTGTTGCCAAGGGATCTGAGAGTCCAATCCTTGATGACCATGTTATGGCTTACCTTTTTGCCCAGGTAGGTTGCTTGCAGCTATGGGCGACTAGTTTCTGCCTTGCTGCATAACACAAGCGCAGACACATTTACCGGGCATTATTTGTGGACAAGAGGTGAAAGCATGGGATAAATTAGTAAACCAGGGCAGTCATTATAGAGATGTTCAGAAATTAGGTGTCGCAGGCAAGGACTTTTTCGGTTTCATCCGTGACGGTAAGCGTGTAGACACACCAGTCTGACTCCAGTTGTCTGGTGCCGTCACATTTCATTTGGCAGACATTTTCAGCACAAATGTTTCCTGCACAATTTCCATGATACTGGGTTTTCCAGTTTTCTTGTTTTTATTATGATGTATAACTGCCACCTTCATGCACATACATACATACATATATGCATTCCATCGGTCTGAGGTAGTGTTATGTATATGAGAAGAACTGTTTTACAGAAGATATGAAACATTATAGAGCTGTACCGATCCTTGATTGGTGCGAGTTACAACTAAGCTGTAATTATGCAGACATAAATCAAGCACTTCAGTTTATGATTAAATATCAGGATAAGGGAAATTTACATTTTAGAGACTTGTTGGTTGGTTGTTGGTGCCAGGTGCCATTTGTGTATTCTAGAAACTGCTTATCTCTTGGGATTATTTGCATGCAACATCTCTAGTGTATACAGAATGGTGTAAATTCAGTTTGAGCACCTATGATTAATTCTAGGTTTCCTGGTATTTACTTTATATATAAAAATATAAAACTGCAGTTCTATGCTAAGGGTACAACTCACTCTTTCTGTTCCTGTTATTACCTTGAAACACAGATATTTGTGTTCCTATAGTTCAGATTGTCTTTGAGATAATTATTTATATGAGATGCCAAAACCAGTGCCTGTAGGACAAAGTTGACCCATGGCGACCATCGATTTGGCCCATCATGCCATATATGAGGGGCAAAAAAAATGCCTTCTGCAAAAACCTTTGAGAGAAAACCTGCTTTGTGTCATTAGAGGTCTTTGAATAGCTAAATTAGGCATTTTACAATTTAATTTGTTTTTATATATATATATATATATATATATATATATATATATATATATATATATATATATATATATACATACATACATACATACATACATACATACATACATACATATACAGTGAGGAAAATAAGTATTTGGACACGCTGCTATTTTGCAAGTTCTCCCACTTAGAGATCATGGAGGGTCTGAAATTGTCATCGTAGGTGCATGTCCACTGTGAGAGACATAATCTAAAAAAAATAATCCAGAAATCACAATATATGATTTTTTAACTATTTATTTGTATGATACAGCTGCAAATAAGTATTTGAACACCTGTCTATCAGCTAGAATTCTGACCCTCAAAGACCTGTTATTCTGCCTTTAAAATGTCCACCTTCACTACATTTATTATCCTAAATTAGATGCACCTGTTTGAGGTCGTTAGCTGCATAAAGACACCTGTCCACCCCATACAATCAGTAACAATCCAACTACTAACATGGCCAAGACCAAAGAGCTGTCCAAAGACACTAGAGACAAAATTGTACACCTCCACAAGGCTGGAAAGGGCTACAGGGAAATTGCCAAGCAGCTTGGTGAAAAAAGGTCCACTGTTGGAGCAATCATTAGAAAATGGAAGAAGCTAAACATGACTGTCAATCTCCCTCGGACTGGGGCTCCATGCAAGATCTCACCTCGTGGGGTCTCAATGATCCTAAGGAAGGTGAGAAATCAGCCCAGAACTACACGGGAGGAGCTGGTCAATGACCTGAAAAGAGCTGGGACCACCGTTTCCAAGGTTACTGTTGGTAATACACTAAGACGTCATGGTTTAAAATCATGCATGGCACGAAAGGTTCCCCTGCTTAAACCAGCACATGTCCAGGCACATCTTTTAGTTTGCCAATGACCATTTGGATGATCCAGAGGAGTCATGGGAGAAAGTCATGTGGTCAGATGAGACCAAAATAGAACTTTTGGGTCATAATTCCACTAAACGTGTTTGGAGGAAGAAGAATGATGAGTACCATCCCAAGAACACCATCCCTACTGTGAAGCATGGGGGTGGTAGCATCATGCTTTGGGGGTGTTTTTCTGCACATGGGACAGGGCGACTGCACTGTATTAAGGAGAGGATGACCGGGGCCATGTATTGCGAGATTTTGGGGAACAACCTCCTTCCCTCAGTTAGATCATTGAAGATGGGTCGAGGCTGGGTCTTCCAACATGACAATGACCCGAAGCACACAGCCAGGATAACCAAGGAGTGGCTCTGTAAGAAGCATATCAAGGTTCTGGCGTGGCCTAGCCAGTCTCCAGACCTAAACCCAATAGAGAATCTTTGGAGGGAGCTCAAACTCTGTGTTTCTCAGCGACAGGCCAGAAACCTGACTGATCTAGAGAAGATCTGTGTGGTGGAGTGGGCCAAAATCCCTCCTGCAGTGTGTGCAAACCTGGTGAAAAACTACAGGAAACGTTTGACCTCTGTAATTGCAAACAAAGGCTCCTGTACCAAATATTAACATTGACTTTCTCAGGTGTTCAAATACTTATTTGCAGCTGTATCATACAAATAAATAGTTAAAAAATCATACATTGTGATTTCTGGATTTTTTTTTTAGATTATGTCTCTCACAGTGGACATGCACCTACGATGACAATTTTAGACCCCTACATGATTTCTAGGTGGGAGAACTTGCAAAATAGCAGGGTGTTCAAATACTTATTTTCCTCACTGTATATATATATATAACGCTTTAAGAAAGTGCATCCTGATTTTGGTAATAGGGTGATTAAGCATAATTGTGTTTTTATGAGGTGCACTCTGTGTTTATTAAAGAGAAGGCAATGAATCATCATGATCTTTCGATATATGGACCATTCAGAGGTTAGTTACAAACTTAATTACGGTCATGTCTGGAAGAACTCATATTGCCTGTGTTTTATATTTGCGAGTTATGTGTCCTCGGGTAAATATGTTATTAGGGAAACATTAAATTGACATGTATTTATTATTTTTCTGTCGTGTAAATGTATGTGGGTTTTTTTTATATATTGTTTAAGTGCCTGTAAATTAGGTTTCGGGTCTCAGCGGTAACTCTCTTTAAGTGAATAGATGACAATTTTGTTTTCAGATAATACATTGAGTAAATATGAATTGGAACCGGGTATATCCTGGATATAAGCCCTTATTTACTAAACAAATGGCAAATAAAGGAAACTCGTACATGGGACATCCAACAAGAGGGCTGTCTCCAGTTTTGTCTTTAGTCAATATTTTGGTTTGTACTGTTTACTATAAGGTTAGGTAGCGCTTGTCTAAAAATTTTCAAGTTTACTGTGGAAATAAAGTTTAACCCTTTTAAGAAAAGTAAAATAGATTTTTTAAATCTTGCAAGTGCTGGTCTAGCAGTTCAGGTCCAGTATTGGGTAACCATGTGCATGTTTTTAATTATTGTTTAGTTGGGTTTGGGCACCAGTTTTGTTTGTTTGCCTGAGTGAAAATGTGGGTCAATTTGAGAACAGCCTTCTTCTTCTTCTTCTTCTTTCGGCTTCTCCCATTAGCGGTCACCACAGCAGATCATCTGTCTCCATACCCCCCTGTCCTCTACATCTGCCTCTTTCAACTAACTGCATGTCTTCCCTCGCCACATCTATAAACCTCCTCCTTGGTCTTCCTCTTTTCCTCCCTCCTGGTGGCTTCATCCTCATCATTCTCCTACCGATATACCCCATGTCCCTCCTCTGCACATGTCCAAACATCTCAATCTCACCTCCCTCACCTTGTCTCATTTATCATCATCCCTTCAATTTCCAGCTTAACGATCATCACCATCAGAAACTCTCTTCACCTCCACTACACTCTTACTGTTTTCTTCATTAAGGATCACCCCTACACCATTTCTCTTTCCACCCACACCATGAAAAAACAGTTTAAACACCTCCAATGTTCCTGGTCTTACTCCCTTTCCACTTGGTCTCCTGAACACACAACATGTATAACTTTCTCCTCTCCATCATATCAGCTACCTCTCTCTCTTTACCAGTCATAGTACCAACATTTAAAGTACCAACCTTAACCTCCACTCTCCTCCACTTCTCCTTTCCCTGTCGTCTCTGTAGTCGTCTTCCTCCTCTCTTTCTCCTCCTCCGGCCAAAAGTAGCCCAATTTCCACTGGTACTCTGTTGGCTAATGATACCTGTGGTGGTCGTTGTTAACCCGGGCCTCAACCAATCCGGTACGAATTTCTCTTTCGTGATCCGCATATTTGATTTGGCACATGTTTTACGCTGGCACTAAGAGTGCACTGGCTTGTGCAACCCTAATGGCTGGGTTGGGTCAATTTGAGAACAGTACAGTGTTCTCTACTCTGATTGCTATACATCTTTATTTCTTCTTTTTTTTTGCTCACATTTAAATAAACAATTTCTTCCCTTTTTTTGATTGCAGTGGAGGAGTGACTTTGTAAATGGTTGGGTGAAGCTGTCCACCAGCCATGAGACCCAAGAAGAGTGCCTTGGTATGGCTGTTTTAGATATGATGCGGATAGCCAAAGAAAAACAGTGCTCACCGCTGGATATTTACAATGCCATAAGGTATGAATATTTAAGAACCAGGTAAATCACGGCGTGTGCAGCAGCTGCCGATTTCTCTGTCCTTGTAACGACCTCATTTGCTTCTGCATCTATTTGTATATTGCTTTTAACAGTTGACATTATCATAAAGCAGCACACACAGTGTCCCCTGACCTAATTTCAGACCTTAATATCCTGTTTGGCTTTTGATCTGTTTCCTCTTTGCATTTGTACATGTCTTGAAGATATCAGGAGGGTTTCACTGCTGCTTTCATCTTGCTTACAAGAGTGTAAGATGTGCTTAGGGGGAAAAACAATACAGGTATATGGTTTGAGATACTTGTCTGTTTGCTTCTTCTACGCAGCTATAAGTCCTTTCTCCCAAAAGACATGCGGTTGAAGATCCAGGACTACCACATAGTAACACGGAAACGAATTCGCTACCGTTTTCGCAAGGTAGTGCAGCAGTTCAGCCAGTGTCGGGCTACACCACGTGATCTCAAGCTCAAATACCTGATCAATCTTGAGGCACTTGACTCTGGCTTCTACACAGAACGCTTCCAGGTCAAAGAGGCCGTAGCAGGCCAGGTCACCATAATCGTCTCTGCGGATCAAGGCATTCAGTGGTGCCGTGAGAAACAAAAGGACGCCCAGCAAGAGGTTAGCAAACCATATTAGTTCACTGATATTTACTGTTGGCTATATGACATCATGTATGTCAGGGTTCCTGGACGGTGTGGATGTATGAATTCTCTACACCGGGGTGTTTTTCTCTTATATTTTTTGATTTCTCGTTTGTCCAAGTGTTCATTCACGGATTACATTTTCAGATTTGACAGGAGCAAAGTCAAGGCTGAATTTTGCAGCTGATTTTATACAAAAGCAGTTTTTTGCATTTAAGAAGGCTATTTTGCCCCATTAAACATTTTTGGAGAGCTTGGTGCATACTTATTATTACTTCCAACTGTCTTATGCACAGAAACATACATTATAACAAAAGAAGGCACAAGAACATACAGGATCTGCTTCAGAATGAGGCAACGAAGCTCTTTATTTGCTTCACAGTTGCTGAAACAAAAATGAAACAGGTCCTGCATACTCAATCTATATAAATACAATTAGTTTATAATGAACAGAATATTATGGGCAGGTTTTTTCGGTTTAAGAGATTAAGCTTGGTCGTAGATTAAAAGGCCCATTTTAACTGGACGCTAAATTACTTTCTGTGATTTGGAGATTCCTGCATTCAGACTGGAATGATCTGCCTCAGAAATAACTGTTGCTCCATACAGTATATGAAGAGATTGAGTGAAACATTAGTGAAGCAAATTATAATTTTTCTGTGTTTGGAAAGGACCTGTAGTTGATCTGAAGAAGTGTACTCTCATACCTGTGCCAGTGTCATTAAACACAGTTTATGTGGTCACCATCGGATTTGTTTGGTCAAAAAACTCATAAAAAGATTTACAGAAATGTCTGAATGGTTAACGGTTAGAACAATTCATCTATTAAGCACTTTGTACAAGTTTCTTTAAATAGTATTGAGTTCTGATTAAATGTGCATGGACTTGGCACTCACAGACATGATAATACAAAAGTACAGAGGAAAAGGGTGCTGCGCAATCCATGTTACCAAATTTTCCTCTATGAGTGATTTGCAATAAAATCTTTCGAACAGCGAGGGTAAAATTTCAAAATCGCACATCCGACAGCGTTCGTGTGCTTTGATTAATAAGCAGTTACATTTAAATGAAAATATAAGGGAATTGTACAGCACAGATATTGGATATGCTACGTAATGAATAAACCGATAACGTGACTGTCCTTTTTTTTTTTTTTTTTTTTTTAACACAGATCATTACTATATAATTAATATACTTATTTACTTTATATTTTCTTTATTTTCGTGTCTATATTGATTTTAGATTTACACTGAATTTTCTTCACAGTGTGCTATGAAAAGTAATCCTGTGTTATATGAGTACATTGTATAATGTAAGGCCAGTTACTAGCTCTGAAAGGTCATCTAAGATGTCACGGATGTCACATGAAGCTATAGGACAAATCTGCATTTTGTTAATTTGTTCACTCCACTGACCCTAAACTCATTGCACAGGATCTTCAGCCATATTGTGATTTCCCTCACGTGATTGATATCAGTATCAGGCAAGCCAGCAAAGAGGGAGCCCCCAAGAGTAGACTCGTCTCCATCAACAAGCAAGATGGCAAAACCCTGGTAAGATTGTCCTTCAGCATGATTAGCTCAAAATTACAAGCATTAAATGTGAACATATCTATTGGATTATAACTGTAAAAGTTGATTGCATAAATGCAAGTTCATAAAGTGTTATTAATAACTGTTTATTTAGCTGGAAATGCAGTACTTTGACCTGAGTTTTATGTAAAATGTTCCTCATGCTTTTTTCTCATTTGCTATGACCATTAATTAAGCATGTGCGATCCAGTGGAAATATTTTTTATGTTTTTGAATAGGAGCTGGAGTTCTCCTCCCTTGCCGAGGCTCTGTCGTTCGTGTCTTTGATAGAAGGCTACTACAGGCTGACCACCGACACAAATCACTACCTCTGTAAAGATGTTGCACCACCTCGATTGCTGGAAGCTTTAGAAAACTACTCCCATGGGCCAATATCGTAAGCCCCATAATGTTTTTTTAACAGGCAAAATCTTTACAGATCAAATTCCTCGTTAGTATAAATGAAATTTTTTTTGGTCAGCTGAAAGTCAAATAATTGGAGATCATTAATTTATGCATTTCTTTATTGTCTGAATGTGCTGTACTGACCATCTTACATCATGTGCTTGGAAAGCAGAATGGAGTTCGCCATCAAAAAGCTGCGCATGGCTGGAAACCAGCGAGGTCTTTTTGTGCTACGCAGCAGCCCCAAAGATTATAACAAATTCTTCCTGACATTTGCTATTGGGGTATGTTTTCTTTTTTTGATATTAGGCAACTGCACACTTTGCCTTTTTTTGTCTATTCAGCATAGTTATTTTATCCAAATGATTAAATATATAAATATTAATAGTTTTTTTTTAAATACTAAACGAACAAAGTTTGACTTAAATATATAGCATGCAGGCATTGCAGTCCTAGGATCTTGGATTGTTGTGCCTGAATACGCAAGTCATAGTTTTAAATCTGATTGTGATTTGAAAGCAGATAATAGGAAGTTGTTACGTTGCTCTTTGATTTTTTAGATCGTGATCATGATGGTTCAGATAGGATTCAGTCAAACTTTATGAACGTAAAGCTTGTGATTTAATGCAGTAAAGGGTTTGATAGCTAACATAGTCAGTTTTAGACATTTTATATGGTTTTGGTTACAATAAAAAATACAACAGATTATATAGATAGACATTTCACTTTATATACATCGGTGTTACAATGGGGTAACGTGTGAATACATTCAGTTTTCAGTTAGTTAATTGTTCTTTATAGCACAAACCCGATCCCAAAAAAGTTGGGACATAGTACACATTGTGAATAAAAACAGAATGCAATGATGTTTTCAATATTTTATTCAGAATACAACATAGATGACATATCTAATGTTTAAACAGCCTGCAAATGTCTAGGGACTGAGGAGACAAGTTGCTCAAGTTTAGGAATAGGATTGTTGTCCCATTCTTGTCTAATACAGGCTTCTAGTTGCTCAACTGTCTTAGGTCTTCTTTGTTGCATCTTCCTCTTTATGATGCGCCAAATGTTTTCTATGGGTGAAAGATCAGGACTGCAGGCTGGCCATTTCAGTACCCGGATCCTTCTTCTACGCAGCCATGATGTTGTAATTGATAGAGTATGTGGTCTGGCATTGTCATGTTGGAAAATGCGCGTCTCTTCCCTAAAAGAGACGACGTCTGGATGGGAGCATATGTTGTTCTAGAACTTGGATATACCTTTCAGCATTGATGGTGCCTTTCCAGATGTGCAAGCTGCCCATGCCACATGCACTCATGCAACCCCATACCATCAGAGATGAGAGGCTTCTGAAGTGAGCGCTGATAACAACTTGGGTTGTTCTTGTCCTTGTCCTCTTTAGTCTGGATGACATGGCGTCCCAGTTTTCCAAAAAGAACTTCAAATTTTGATTCGTCGGACCACAGAACAGTTTTCCACTTTGCCACAGTCAATTTTAAATGAGCCTTGGCCCAGAGAAAACGCCTGCGCTTCTGGATCATGTTTAGATGTCTTCTTTTTGACCTATAGAGTTTTAGCCAGCAACGGCGAATGGCACGGTGGACTGTGTTCACTGACAATGTTTTCTGAAAGTATTCCTGAGCCCATGTTGTGATTTACATTTCAGTAGCATTTTTGTATGTGATGCAGTGCCGTCTAAGGGCCCGAAGATCACGGGCATACAGTATGGTTTCCCGGCCTTGACCCTTACGCACAGAGATTGTTCCAGATTCTCTGAATCTTTGGATGATATTATGCACTGTAGATGGTGATTACTTCAAACTCTTTGCAATTTTTCTCTGAGAAACTGCTTTCTGATATTGCTCCACTATTTTTCACCGCAGCTTTGGGGGAATTGGTGATCCTCTGCTCATCTTGACTTCTGAGAGACAATGCCACTCTGAGAGGCTCTTTTTATACCAATCATGTTGCCAATTGACCTAATTCGTTGCAAATTGGTCCTCCAGCTGTTCCTTACATGTACATTTAACTTTTTCCGCCTCTTATTGCTACCTGTCCTAACCTTTTTGGAATGTGTAGCTCTCATGAAATCCAAAAAGAGCCATTATTTGGCATGACATCTCAAAATGTCTCACGTTCAACATTTGATGTGTTATCTATATTTTATTGTGAATAAATATTAAGTTTATGAGATTTGTAAATTATTGCATTCCTTTTTCATTCACAATTTGTACATTGTCCAAACTTTTTTGGACAAGTCCACACCCAGATATAAACTTATTTTTATAAACTTACGTTATAACAAACTTTCTATAAAATCATAAACAATTAGATCTTTAAACATAGCAGATTTAGAGCAATTACTATTAAATGTATTTAAGATTTCAACCTGATTTTCTTCTTTTAGGTGTGTAACGAGGTGGAATACAAGCATTGCCTGATCAGTAGGTCAGACAGTGGCGATTATGTTCTGAGTGGGACTAAAAGGACCTTTAGGAGCATGCAGGAGCTGCTCAAATGTTACCAAAAGGAGACTGTTCGATCAGACGGCATCGCCTTTCAGTTCAGCAAATGCTGCCCTCCCAAGGCCAAAGGTCATTAATGCACCAGAATTTCCCAGATTAAGAGTCAGATATCTAAGGAGAGATAACTAGAAGAAATGTATAGGATATTTTAATTTGTATGGATTTGCATTACTGCCTTCAATTTGTCTGAAATTACTTCGACCTGATATACTTAATATATATGGTGTTTTAGTTTGTTCAAATACAATGTAACATTAAGGTGTGCTTTACTAATATATATATATATATATATATATATATTTAAAGATATTTGATAGATATTGTTTTCATGTATTTGATCTGTTGCAGAAAAGTCAAATCTTCTGGTTTGTCGGAGTAATAAAGGTTTAGAAGTTCTCCCCTCACCCTCGTTACAGAGACAGAACATCAGTCAGATGGTGTTTCACAAAATCCGGAAAGAAGACCTTGAGTTTGTAAGCATGCGTTCTCTCTCACTTTCTATTTAAAAGTCCAATAATCTATTTCTATTGTAATTCTTTAGGCGCACTTATAGAAAAGCCTAAACATATCATATATCCATGTGGGTCTGATTAAATATCTTACTTCCAAACCTCAAAAATGGATTTGGCAAGATAGAAATAGTTAATAACTGACAATCACACAATTGCACATTTGTAAAATGTGATGTCTATTTATTCAAGCCAAATACTGGTGTATGTGGTGCCTGTGTACTTATAGTATCTCTTTTTAACAGGGTGAGAACCAAGGCCAGGGAACTTTTACAAAGATTTTTAAGGGGGTTCGGAAAGAGATGGGAGACTACGGAGAAATGCACCAGACAGACGTCATCATCAAAGTCCTCGATAAAGTACACAGAAAATATTCAGAGGTGTGTAGCAGCGCAAACAATTTACTATTTTTTTAATTAATAAGTGCCACTCGTTTATTTTAATTCTTTTTTTTTTTTTTATCTGCAGTCCTTTTTTGAGGCCGCCAGTATGATGAGCCAGCTCTCCCACAAGCATCTGACATTCACCTATGGCATCTGTGTGTGTGCCGAAGAGAGTAAGTGTGTATCGTGTTTCTCCCTAAGCTATTATAGTCGCCCTCTACCCACCCTTCTGTATTACCCTTTAAGCACCATATGTTTGCTGATCAGTTTTAATTGGTGTTCTTCTGTATTCTGTACAGACATTATGGTGCAAGAATATGTAAAGTTTGGCTCCCTGGACATTTACTTAAAGAAAAACAAGAACAGTATCAGTATTTTGTGGAAGCTGGAAGTGGCTAAACAGCTTGCATGGGCCATGCACTTTCTGGTAAGTCTGATAGTGTTTTTATTATTCTTCTTCAAAAGCAAGTGTGTACACAAATACATATATATATATATATATATATATATATATATATATATATATATATATATATATATATATATATATATATATATATATATATATATATATATATAATTATAATTATACATTTTATTTCTTTCTTCATATTTGTTCCCAAAAGGAGGAGAAGAACCTAGCTCATGGGAACGTATGTGCCAAAAATGTTCTTCTAATACGTGAGGAGGACAGGAAGAATGGCAACCCTCCCTTTATTAAACTCAGTGACCCAGGCATCAGCATCACAGTTCTGCCCAAAGAGAGTGAGTGAACATCATACTATATAGTTTTATAATAATTATAATATTTTATTATTAATTCATATTTTATGCCATGTTATCCAACGTAAATTTCTTTAGTGTTCTTAATCCCCATTAAGTGATGTGTACTCTTCTCTAGAAATCACCACATCCTTCAGACATATTAATTATCTCTATTTTAAATAAAGGAAGCTTGTCTCAGTGTGATGCAGGTTTTAGGCAACAGAAGGGGATATTTAGACATAGCGCAGGGTTTACTTATGCCTGTTTATGCTTATTTGAACTACTTGGATTTGGGAGCTCAGGCCAAGCCTATTTTCTTTTCAGTTTTACTGGAGAGAATCCCATGGGTTGCTCCTGAATGTATTGTGGACCCCAAGAATATAAGCCTTGCTACAGATAAGTGGAGCTTTGGCACGACTCTGTGGGAGATTTGCAGCGGAGGAGAGAATCCGCTTGCCAACATGGACAGCTCCAAGGTAAGGTATTCTCAACAGACAAGTTCATGTGTTATTCAGGAAATGCAAAACATGTTCCCTGACCACTGCTTCATGTACCAGTTAACGATTATTTTTGAGCAAAACTTTATAGCATGGACACTATAATCTGAAAACTTATAAATGATTTCTTCTGATTTCTTTCCCTTTAGAAACATTTGTTCTATGAAAAGCACCATCAGCTGCCTGTTCCTAAATGGACCGAACTGGCCAACCTGATTAACAGCTGCATGGACTATGAGCCAGCATTCAGGTCATCCTTCAGAGCGATTATCCGTGACCTTAACACTCTCTCTTGCCCAGGTTTGTGGTCTGTACACAAACATAGTCATGGGAATACGGCTGGCGAGACAGAAACAGACCAAATCTGTTTTTTTCTGAGCTTAGTGGAGAAGGTTTTTGCATTGCAGCCTTTAATAACAGTATAAATGATATTTTATATACAGTATATAGTGCAGCCTGACCAGGACCTGCACTAGGTTTTACCATATCTGGAGAGTTTGATAACACAGATATTGTGTTGACGTTGTTCTGCAAAATTATAGAGGTTTAGAATGTCAACGTGTCCATATATTTATCGTATGTTTTTGTTTTCAACTGAAGAAGTGGATTTACGTTTGTTTGTTTGTGACCGCAAAGATTAAGAAAGGATTTTGTCTCTGTCCACAGATTATGAAACGGTGATGATGGAGAATGACTTGGTCCCTATTAGAACCGGAGGCCTTGTGCTTGTCACAGGAACTTTTGAGGACCAGGAGCCGGTGCAGTTTGAGGAAAGGCATCTGATTTTCTTACAGCAACTTGGCAAGGTAGTGCACTTTAAATGCTCTTTATCATTTTCCAGTCAAAAGTAAGTCAGTGGTGTCCAGGTGTCCACTTATCCTGTGCATAATTAGGCCACTGATCACATCAGAATCGGATAAGAATCAGAATCAGGTTTATTGGCCAAGTGTGTTAACACACACAGGAAACAACACTATACATTTAGCTTATAGACATGATTATACAAGACAATACAGACTATACAGACAATACAGTCAGTCAATACAGACAATAAATCAGTCTGTTGTAATGGGATAGAGACCATTTTTTATACATGGGTAAAATGTCGACAGTTTTAAACATGTAAGGTCATTTATAAAGAAGCAATGAGCTGACATCCATAATCCAGTCTGCAATGCTTAATGCATATCTATAACTGCTTTTCAGACAGGCACTAATTGGCTTTGATTTCAGCATTAATGTCTAAAAGACAGCAAAAAAAAAAAAAAATTATTTCCCTGTCTGCATATGAAGATGTTTGGCCCAGTGTTACTGCATCTCCATGAAGTGAGATTTTTTTGCACAGTGAATCAAACTAATTGTCAAAAGTTGGACTACAGTAGTTTAGATTTTGTTAAGTCACTCCACACCCCTAATTAATAAATGGCAAATTCTTTTTTTTTTTTTTTATTAATTATTGTTGTGCTAATTAGCTGTTTTGTGCTACAGGGGAACTTTGGCAGTGTAGAGATGTGCCGGTATGACCCCCTGCAGGATGGTACAGGGGAGGTGGTAGCAGTGAAAAAGCTCCAGCACAGCACTACTGAACACCTGCGTGACTTTGAGCGGGAGATTGAGATCCTAAAGTCTCTCCAGCACAAGAACATTGTGAAGTACAAAGGAGTGTGCTATGGTGCCGGTAAGGGGTTCTGTATATTATAATGTCCTCCAACTTTTTTCTACAATTATATCTTCAAATGTAGATTCCTTGGTTTGGGAGTCCATGTACATTAGGAAAACTTGCAGTGAGAAACCTGGAATTTTTACATACAGCAGTCTGTATGTACAGTTTAGCCAGAATGGGTGACTTTTGTGTGAGCGACAAAAAAGTCTGAAGAAAATGGCCCGATTGTTTTAAGCTTCCAGGACGGATATAGTAACTTTTTTTTCCTAAGATGTTTTTTAGATAATTGACCTCAAAGTCTTAAATGTTTTGGGTTCTTATATGCTTTATTACTCACCATAGTTGTAATGCCATATTTGAGTTGCTTTAGACTTCTTGTCAGCTCAAAACAGTCTGGTCATTCTCCTCCGATCTCTCACATCGACAAGGTGTTCCAGCCTGTAGACCTTTCAAAAACAGGATGTTTATTTGTTTGTTTCGCACCTGATTCTGTGTAAATTTTAGATAACTGTATAAATGAGAAGTGTACAGCTGTTCTTGTGTAATTGCAGAGTGAGTATATCAGACATGATCAAAATATGGTTTTTGTCCAAAATTTGTTTTTGTAATGATCTTTGAGACTAATTTTGATGATAAATATGTGCAAGTGGAAAGCTTTCAAATTTCCATAAAGGGTCAAGCTCACAAAGGCCTTAAAATTATGAAATGACATAAAAGGCATAATGGAGTGTTGGTTCTATCCATTTACTAGATTTATAAAAATATTTTGCTCCTGCCAGGGTCAAAATCTAGAGACAAATTACAGTATACATGAAAATGGTGTGGCATGAATATGGTGGAGATAAAAAAAAAAAATACCTGCACTGTACACAGATTATTATGCAAACCAAATAAGTCAAACAGAAACTGCTATATATATATTTTTTAATGTTTTTTTGTCTCCGCTCGTTTGCTGCTTGTTTAAATTTACACACACTCCAGCGGTAGGATGTGCATGATATTTCAAAGCTTTTGATTTTCTTATAAACGTATTCTATACATACATTCATCAAATCCTTAATAAAAGTCTGCTTCTATAACACCATTTGTACATTTACAGTTTGATGTAGCAGAATATAAATACAGTGAGGGGCAAAAAAAATTTAATCCCCTGCTGATTTTGTACATTTGCCCACTGACAAAGAAATGATCAGTGTATGATTTTAATTGTAGGTTGATTTAAACAGTGAATAATAATAATAACAAATAATAACAGAATAATAACAAAAAATCCCACAAAAAGAATTTAAAAGAATTTTTAAATTGATTAGCATTTTAAGAAGTGAACTAAGTATATGATCCCCTATCAATCAGCAAGACTTCTGGCTGATTTTTCTATTAAAATGATAGACTAATCTTTTTTTTTTCTTCAGTGGGCAAACGAACAAAATCAACAATCAATTTTTTTTCCCTCACTGTATATATATCACTTCTAACATGCTCTAGATTTTCAGATGTTTTCCTCCTTAATTCTTTCACATCACTGAGTGGTTCCAATTGTTGTGACCAGGAACAGTGTGATTCTGGCTGCTGCTTTTTACGCCATGCAATAGGTTCAAAATATATAAAACATTGAGTTATGCAGTGTCAGAAACTAAACAAGCTAATCTAGCAGAATCTCGCTAGTCTTTCCACAGCGTGGCATGAAACTGTCGTCCACAAGTTGATGTTTATAGCAGAGTTTAGCTGTTCCTCACCCAGTTTTAATGGGTGATGTTATCAGTTAATGACTGTGTTTTGATTGTGTTTCATTAGCAACTGCTTGGTACAATTGTCTAATGCTACACCTGACTCTGTACACTCTGGGATTTTGTATGACCAAAGTGTGCAAGTATAAATCAAAGGGTGGTCATACCAAATATGCACTTGATTTAGATGCATTTTAAATGTGTTCTTACTTTACAGCATTTCTTTACACCTGACTAAAACGTTTCCACAGTGCTGAAGGTCATTATATAGTCCATTATGTCATTATAAACTTTCCAAGCTTACTAACAGCTAAAGCAATACAACTATGCATACTGCCTTTGTAATAATGAATGTTTGTTCATAATCGAATTCAATCCTATTTACATTCGTCCAGATCACATTCCTAAACAAACACATTTTGCTGGTCTTTTTTTTCCAGGCCGGCGAAATCTTCGACTTGTGATGGAGTACCTGCCATACGGCAGTCTGAGAGATTATCTCAGCAAGAACCGGGAGAGGATTGACCACAAGAAGCTTGTGCATTATGCCTCTCAAATATGCAAGGTATATAAGTGATGCCATATTCATGTCTGTTCCATTTGGCTACTTCCTTTTCCAATTTGTCAATTAGCTCCTGGGCCACATGATTTTTTGTGTAGAAGTGATACACAATGATATTTATATATACATATAAATAAGTGGTTTGTGTTGACACAGGGTATGGAGTACCTTGCAAACAAACGGTACGTTCACCGAGATCTGGCTACTCGAAACATCTTGGTGGAGAGCGAGACTCAGGTAAAGATCGGTGACTTTGGCTTGACCAAGGTTTTGCCTCAGGACAAAGAATACTACAAGGTCAAAGAGCCTGGAGAAAGTCCAATTTTCTGGTACGATATTGTATTTTGATTTGTTTAGATGTGTTGATTATTTATCGGTGTGTTTTCATTCAGATTTTCTTAAAAAATACAAAAATCTTAAAATCTGTTAGATAAACTATAATGTAAAAGTTGCACAGAGAATTTTGCCAGCAGTGGTTTATTATTTATTTTTCAGGTATGCCCCCGAATCCTTAACCGAAAGCAAGTTCTCGGTGGCGTCAGACGTCTGGAGTTACGGTGTGGTGCTGTATGAACTATTCACACACAGTGAGAAGCGCTGCAGCCCTCCTACAGTATGTATCATCAATTTACTTGTTTTCCTCTATTGCGTACATTTTTATTTATTTTTTTCATGAATAATAAACAGCATGTAAGTGAAATCTTCGAATCTTGTTACTGAACACGTGATTTTAAATAGAATTTGATTTATTTGATTTTGAATGCCATTGTATGTAAAAGACATCACTAAGCTGCAGCACTCCATCTGTGTTCAGGTGTTTATGAGCATGATGGGAGGAGACAAGCATGGCCAGACTATAGTGTATCATCTCATTGAACTGCTGAAACAAGGGAACCGCTTACCTCAGCCAGTGGGATGCCCCTCAGAGGTAAGATACTCAGGCTTCTCATGTGGCCAAGAAGTGCAAATCATGAATAATCGAGACTGAACTGTAACTCCGGGATAGCAAGTTAACCAGACATTGTGACTTTAGTACACCACAGTATTTGTTATAAACCCTTTCAAATACAAATATATAATATAATGATATAAAATTGTATGTAAAGGTGTAGAATTTATGAATTACACACGCAATATTTTCTCGGTTTGAATTGGATTAGATTAGATTCAGCTTTATTGTCATTGTGGAAAGTACATGTACAGAGCAAATGAAATGCAGTTAGCATCTAACCAGAAGTGCATTTTACAATAATATCGGTATGATAAATAGGGTGTGAGGTCCATATATAGAGGGGTAAATGTATAGGATGAATAATGTACAGAGGATATGTTTTTTTTTCTTTAAAATGCAAGTTACACTTTTTTTTTTTTAATTAAGAACAACTTTTCCATGGGTACTAGGAAATATTACAAAATGTTGACATTACGTTTGACATTTATGCAAAGAATAAATTAAATGAAATGATCATATCTGATTACAGTATATATCTGCAACTGATTTTATTAACTGGCAAATCTTTCGAACAAATCTTTTTTTTATTCTTCTTTTAGATGTACGAGATAATGCAGGAATGCTGGGATAATGACGCAAGCTTTCGGCCGGCCTTTAAGGAGCTCGCTCTTCGCATCGACTTGTTTCGTGACAGCAGTGACTCAGACCTATACACCCAAGTGCCTCCATTTTAAGAGAGAAACACTTTGCTTTGTGCAAATAACTGCCTTGAAGCTCATCAGCACCAGGTCAATAATCAGGACCTCCATCGTTACTCTCCTTGCTTTTCAGTGTGCCATCTTGTTAGACATCTTTAAGGACATGGATGTTCTACCAGCCTATAAAAAAAACTACGTTTTGGTTTGCTTCCCCTTGCTAGCAGTGCTAGCACATTACTTTGCCCTGGAGAACTGTGAAAGGAAAAATGCACATGCAATTGCATTCTTTTTATATATGTGTTTTTATGTACATATCAATAAAGATTTTATAATTTTATAAAAATAAAAGATGAATGCAATTCTGACTATATTTGGACTGTTAAAAAGCAGTAAAATATAAATGAAGAAAGCTATATAATGTTTATAGATTTCCATCGTCAGACAGGTGGTGTCTAATTAAAATCCTATATTAAATATACATGTCTGGGGGAAGTCATTTTAAAACTGAATTTTTTTCATCACTTCGGTTATAACTGATATGCACCTTTTTTTTTTTTATTGTTTTAATGATTTACTGATGAACAAAGATGAATTCAATTCAAGGATCAGGTCTTGGTGACAAATGCTGACAATTATTGATGGTTAATAGACTAGCTTTAAATACGTTTGACACTGATTTTTATCCTTAATCCTGAGAAATAACCAATATGTCAATGCCAGGTCAGTTTTTAATGCTTCTGTCTACAGCCACATCTGGGTAAATCTTCCAGGCTGACTTTGCCAGCTGAGCTGTTCATCTCCAGTTTCAGCAGTGTCTGTAGAAATGACTGTGTCAGCCCATTCCAGTCTGTAGAGTCTGCTGACAGGGTCTAAAGCCATGGCAGACAGTCTAAAGATGGTGGTAGCCCAATTAGGACTGTAGGATTCAACGCAACCTACAAAACCAAACCTTTTTAATAATTATTTTTGAATATGCATAATCTGGTTAAATTTAGAATTATTCCTATCTTGGTGGTTTTGTTGTTAGCTTTGGGCAAGTTGATTTCTCACTTCTCCTGGTGGGACCATACTCTTTCTGATAGAGACTTGTGAACAAGATAATGCAGGCTGTCAGTTGAGTAGGGGTATAACGGTACACAAAATTCACGATTCGGTACGTACCTCGATTTTTAATTCACCGTTTGATTAAATTTCAGTACAGTTAGGTGAAAGAAATGCAAAACGTGAAATTGCTGGTCATTCTTTTATTAACGCAGTTTATTATTAACATTTGTGAACATCAGTTAACATTTTTTTTTTTTTAATGCCTGGATAAATAAAAAATTCATTAATTTTATAACTTAAAATAAAATAGAATAAATCAAATTCATGCAATACACTTTTATATTGATTTAATTGCTTAAATTGGCACAAATTTTATTTAATAAATAAATGGAAAGATTAAATAGTTTACATTTGTTTGACCCCAGGGTAATGCAAATGTGTATATAAGTTGTGTGTGTGTTTTACAGTTGATATAAAATTTTATAAAGAGATGAACTTAACTGATCTACTTATTTCAGCATACTTTAACAAATGTTTCTTTCCATCCTTTATTCATTCACTTCCTCGATATGCGGAATTGTCATGATTTTCTCCTTTTAAAAGAAATTCTTGAAGCTGTGAAAAAAATGCTAATGAATCCATATCGCTAGGCTTGGTAGGAAGTGGCGCGAAATCTATGCATGCGCACACTACAAATCGTATTTCCAGTACGCAGTGAGACGCCACAGTGATACTGCGCTAACTCTAGATTTTATTTTTTTATATCCCTGAGATTGTTATATATGTTTTCAAGTTTAATAATTTTTTAAAGTGCGAGGCGGAGATTAAACGAACTTGGGGTCCGCCACTCAATACATTCGTGAGGGATTTTAACTATGTTCCGCAAATAAAAAGGATTGCATTCGGGTCATGTAAGATATCCTTGATCACTAGTCCTAGATACACCATTTACTCCATCCGTGCTTGTAACTTGTCCTTCCGACACAAATATTTTTCTGCAACATCGTTTTGTTTTTATGCCTGATTGTCCATTTAATCTCTTGATTTAAACATTCCTTACAGGTCACGTGCCGAAAGAGTTCGGAACGAATACGTGTATCGTTACACTCCTAGTGGTTAGCAATATCTGCTCATCTTAAAGATGTAAGTAATCTGAGGGTCCTTCTTCAGACCTGCTTCTATAGCGATATCAGAAGGATGCAGTATTCAGAATTATAAAACATATTCAAATGGGCCATTTAGGTTGCCAGAACCTGGTTTAAACACTGTAAAAACCTTTGGCAGGGGAAGCCATATTCAGATTAGTACTCATAGGAGTCAGAATCTATCCCTCATCCAACCAATGGAAATGGCCCTTTTACCTACAACACCCCATTACTACTCTAACAGAGCATGCAATATAAAGAACTGACCCTGATGTGCTTTACAGCCACAAACTTGCCTCATTTTATTGTGACTACTTCAGATCGAAGGTTCTTGAATATGATGAGTTACAAACTGCAATTATGTCACTTATTTTCAGGGGTAGGTCATAAAAGTGTTGTTGACATTTTGCATTAACTTGAAGCAATGAAGATGAAATTACTTATGTTCTAAACTATCTAGTGGAGCACACTGTTAGCTTATTTACAATAGTTTATGTTTAGTCTGATTGCCAATAGAATGATTAGAATACCTGGCCCTTCAAACCTTCCATAGTGACCCATGTTGTAACTCGGTTATAAATAGAATTACACAGTTGTCTTCTGTGATTCTTTTCCATGTGCTGTTAGCAAGACAAGCAACAACCATTTAGTCAATATAAATCCACATGTGTGTTACAGAAACACAGACTTTTACTTTAATTTCACTACATTTTAAAGTCAAATATCTTTTTTTTTTTACTCAACTATATTTTGTGATATAATTCGGTTCTTTTGATTTATGAGGATAAAAATGTAACTGGTCGAACACGCAGCAAGACACCAATCAGGGTAAAGTGCATGCCCAGTTTTGGACTTGTTTTGATTGGTGCTTGGTGGTATCTACTCATCACCAACATACAATCTAATGTCAGTTCAACAGCAAGCAGAATATTTTGAGAGGAATAAAGGATGGAAGAAGCTCCTGACTCGAACTTGCCACAACTCTAGTTGCCTCATTTGCAGGATTTTTTCCAAGTATTTGAAAAGAAGGTTTTGGCCTCATGATCATTTTAATAAATATCAATCGGTGTTTGACTCATCAATATCATTCTACTAATCAACTGGTGTGTAAAAAGTAATATTAGTCTTTTCACATAAACTGAGTTCATTTTGCAAGAGTCTTGTGACAAGAGTTATAATAGGAACATTATAGCCATTATAAATCATAGTACTTTGGATACTTTAGTACATTTGAAGGCAATTCATTTTGTACTTTTACTCGAGTGAAAGTTTAAATGGAGCACTTTTACTGGAGTAATATTTTACGTATTGTATCTGTACTTTAACTCATGTAAATGGTTTGTGTACTTCGTCCACCACTGGTGTGTATTGACATTTGTGATCATCATTAGCTGAAGGGTTAATGTACCATTGGGTTTTAAAGCAAATGCCAGGGTACAACCCATTGCAAAGCAAGTGTGTACATAGTCTAGTTAGTGTGTACTAGTGTACATAGTCTAGCTCAGTATAGGTGGGCTCCTGTAGTTTTATTTTTTTTATCTGTCCTTTATCTGTAATTTTCTACTGCTGGCTGCTAGAAGTCTCTGTAGCATAGACAGAAAATAGAGGAAATTTAAAAAGAGGAGCAGAGAGAGACAGTATACTAGTTTATCATCAAATGGAGATATTATGGCTACACACTCTAGATTGAGATCACCCATTCATCCATTCCTTTGAACTGAAAAATTTCATTCTTCCCTGTTTCAAATGTACCTCGTTTCTACTCTAAGCTCTAGCAGCAGATTCTGTACCACAAGAGTGTGAAATGTGAATCCATGTCCTCATCACCTCACTATAGGATGTTAGTGTTTCAGATTTGTTTATGTTCATGTCTGCTGCTTTTTGTAATTTTTTATAAAAGACTGTTTAACGTACTGTGATATTAATAACCCTTGTTAACATGTATATAGTAACATGACACTGTGTCTATCATAATTAATGCACATTTGAAAAAGTTTTCAATGTTATCTTGGGTGTATTAGAATTGCCCCAGCCTCAGATGTATACTGAAATTGAATACTTTTGAATGTATCAGAATTGACAATAGATCTAATAACATGAACAGTTTGTCAGATCTTTTTGTATGTGTTTGAATGTCACAGGTTGGCTGGTGGACTGGACCGGTGAATTCAGTACTGCATTTTATCCAGCAGGCCTCTGCTTTATACTCTCAGCTGTTTTTGTAGTGATGGTCGACAGGCTGGTGGTAAGGAAAAATAATGATTTGGTAAAAGTTGCAGATGCTGCAGCTGACAGTGAAACCGGTCAAATTAAAGGAATAGATCATTTAGAACTGTAAAGACACTTTTATTGTTTTATTATCTTTGTAAACTGTAGTTAATTTTGTATAGTGGTTGTGAACAGTGTGTGATTTCCAAATGGCATTTGAAATAAACAGTTTTATTAAGTTTGCATAAATTTACAGCTTTTGAGAAAATTAGGAATTTTGTATTTGTTTACCATCTAAAAAGTTTAGAAAGAGAGACATTTTAGATTTATTCATTTGGACACACCATATTGTTCTCTAATAACTGGTACCATATGCACATAATAAATGTATTCTCTCTCTCTCCTTTCATAAATGATGAGAATAATTATTGGAAATAATTAGAAATAAATGGAATCATGTCATACATTTATGATTTACTTGTTTGGTGTGTGTATGATTTTGATGTATTTATACTTTATTGCCAAAATTGAATGATTGCACTCTTGTTCTCATTGTTTCATCGTCATCTCAGTGACTGTACACTACATATCAACTAAATGGGCTCAGTTTAACATCCACTCAAGTCCATAAATGTCAAATATTTTAGGAACCATTTAGCACTAAACATTATATGTGTTATATGTCTCGGCCACAATAATGGACTTAGGACCTCAGATAGGTTAATGAACTGTGCCCTTTATCCAACACAGTTTTCATTCCCCTTGAACCTTCCTTCACTGTGAAGGCGTATAGGTTGGCATTTATCATGTCTTAGTATAAAGATTACAAATATTGCAGGGTCAAGAAGTTCTTATGTACAATAATTATCTATTAATCTAGATTTCTGTATTGCTAGATAATGTGTTGGCCACAAGGTACTTAAGTGACCACAAGATGGCAGTGTCACTCAAATAGCTGAACAACACAGTCATTGTAATCAGAAAATGTGATCTCTTTTGCTGCCAAAACAGTCCTGACCCATCGAGCATTAACAGCATTAACTTTGAGCTACAAGGGCTCATCTGTTTGATCGAACTACACGGTCAAGCCTTCACTTCCCACTTGCATCAGTGAGCCTTGGCCACCCATGACCCTGTCACTGGTCCATCACTGTTTCCTCTATGGACCACTTTTGATAGATACTGATCACTGCAGACCAGGAACAACCCACAAGAGCTGCAGTTCTGGAAATCTGCAGTTTTGGCTCTGGCTCAGTCGAACTCGCTCAATTCCTTATGCTTGTCTATTTTTATTTGCTATCACTTATTAGACATTACAAATTAATATTTCACGTTGTTTAAAAAAATAGAAAAAAAGATTCAACAAAACAAAATCACTTTTGACTTTGCCACTTTAATGGGAATATCATAAGAGTGCTGTAAATCAAATAAAGACTCTTTACAAGCAGAAAAGCACCTGATAATGCACAACATTAGCATTAGTGATTTTAACCCTTAACTTCACACTTGTATAAATAAGACAATTGACAGTCACTGTGGAAAAGGGCAACTGTTAAATGTCATGAATGTATAATTATGGGATCAAAGGTTCCTGCAATACTCCAGACATCCCATCTTGCCCCAACAACCATGTCACAGTTAAGTCACTGAGATCACAGTTGAATCCTATTCTAATATTTAATATGATCATTAACTGAAGCACATGATCTGTATCTTCACGAGTGCCACTCTGCTGCCACATGATTGACTAATTGGATAAATGCAGGTGTTTTTACTAAAGTGGCTGGTGAGTGTGTACTGCAGTCTTATAAACTCAATAATATTACAATGCTTGCAAGTGGAAATAGTGCAATGTGTGTTGTACAGAACAGCTTGAGTGCCTCCAAACTTTGAAGTTCAGTTATGATTACAACACAAGTGATGACCACTTGAGTGTAGAGCCAGCTTAGACAAGTGTAAAAGCCTTTCCTCCAAGCTGTGGTAAGCCTTGGAGAAAGGTACTTGTGTAGCTTGTGGTCTCCTAACACAGCTACCCCCCATCCCAGAAAGCCTGCCACCTGACCTGGGTACAAGCCATGCCACAAAGCAGAAAAGCTAAATGTCATAAGCACTGGCATCCTGCGGCACCTCTGAAAAACTAATCTGCGTAACCAGGTGGCTGTTGTCTTGTTCCAGAGGCGAGCAAAGGTTGAAATATTACTTGAGCTCTCAATCTCAAATGCATCACCATCAGAAAGTCCATTCCACAATACACCTCCAGCTGTACTGTACCCACTGAAACCTAATCCTGTTGCATTGTTCACACATTCACTTATTTTCCAGTGAACATAATAATTCAATCTGAGCACCAAGGAGAAGATCCAGATCCATAATATACATGGAGAGCTACTTGGGCTAAATATGGTCGATAGTAGTAAGTGTGTAAGGAGAAATTTGAAAATTAGAAGAAATAAAACCTGCAACATCTTCCTAAGTAGAATGGGAAGAGGAGAAGGTGGTGGGTTGACACTTAACTGCTCCACAAAGTTTACGTAGGTGTTGAACGCACAAAGCGGTCCTCCAAGAAGGGCAGGGAAATACAGAGTGTAGCTCAGGAAAGGAATTAGGGAAATTACTTGGCTCTGGAGGCTTTTTCCGAAACACCTAATGACTTTTCCTTCCTGGAGATCCATTGATACTGATGTGACTCTCTGACTGAGAAGCATTAAAGCAGACATGGCCAGCACAAGCCTGAGGTGAAAAGAAAACAGATGTTTAACAGAGAATTGACATGCTGTAAGCCAGCAAGAGTAAAAAACAAATAATGAAAAATTTTTTTTTACCTGGAATCTGAATTTTCATAGAGCCAATATTGCTGGTACTGCATATAGAAGTGCCACAGTGTTTGCCAGCACATCTGCAGCCCAAGAATCCAGTAGTGAATATGAACTGGTTCCATAAAGTGCACCAGTAGCACAAATATGATATTGGTGATAAACAGCAGCATGCTGTATGGGCCCATAGTTAGAACAGCAAGGCTGAAACCTCCCACTGCCAGACAGATATGCCTTCCCAAAACAAATGCTCATATATTTAACCAATGAATAGAGTGTATGTCAATCACAATAACATTTTTAAATATTAATGCTTACCTGTTAAACAGGGTGAGATGTCCTTTTGTAGCCAAACTGTAAAACATAAAAGCCAAAGGTATAGTTAACAGCTGGTATACCAGCTGAGGATTTTGATTAAAAAAAAGATGCATACTAGTATGACCAGTATGTCCTGATTTGTGCTTTGCTCTGTATGTGGCTTCTTATTAAGCACGAGCATCTGTTTATTATTAACACATTGAAGAACATTTTATTGCTATAGTGCCTCCAATATTTCGATTTTCCACTTACAAAAGCAATCTAAATTCCAAGTGTACATAGATAGATAGGTGTTGGTCCTGTCTACATATTCAGTAACGAATCATCTAAAAGCCAGCAGCATTGTCATGAGTACACAGTTGTCATGCAGATGCTTCAAGGTTGACAGATAATGCTCATGCGTTCCCATTTTAGGTATGCTAATGTTTCATCAGGTAATTATTTATTTATAAAAAAAATTCAACTGTGACTGTAAGTAAAACAAGCCACTCTGTACATCTGATTCATCCACTGTCCCTTTGGAGCTTCTCTGGATAATTATAACTGTATATAATTGTAAATTCATAGACTATCCAAGAATATTCTCATATGTATATATCATCTGTATAACATACACTCTTTAGACAAAAGTATTGGGATGCCAGACCTTTCCTGCCATATGTAGTTCTTCTCCAAATTGTTACAAAGCTGGAGGCACACAATTTAGTATAGAATGTCTTTGTATGCGGTATAATACAATTTTGCATTCACTTGAACATGGAAACCCAAATCTGTTCCAGCATGGCAATGCCCCTGTGCACAAAGTGCGCTCCTTGAAGATATAGTTTACATGCTTTGGAAAGGAAGATCTTGAGTGGCCTGCTTTAGAGCTCTAATTCCATACCTACTGAACACCTTTGGGATGAATTGAATCGCTGACTGAACACCAGGCCTCCTCACCTACATCAATACTTGCCTTTACTAACACCCGTATGGCTGATGAACACAAATGTTCACAAAAACACTCCAAAATCTAGTATACAATATAGTATACACTGTGTATACACATATCTCATATTGTTAATGTATATATTGCATACTTCTGTACATTTCTACATTTACACACAGCCTGAAACCTATATAATTATTTGTTGTTTTTTGTTTTTTGTATTTGTCACATTTTCACTGTCCAGAGTCTTTTAATTTATTTGTGGTATATATTTTTTAATTATCTGCATCTTTCAGTTTGCAAAATATTTCTAATTTCACTTCTGGTAGATGTTAAACTATGTTTTGTTGCTGTGTACCTGTACTATGCACTGACAAAGTTGTATCTCTCTATATATATTTTACTCCAGTTGAATCCATTTTGAGGCAACCCTTGAAAACCATAACCTGATTTGCAGTACTTTGTTGGTAACATGGTCTATTACAGCAAAGTGACCATTTTAAAATGGCTTTTCACAGCTAATTAACCACCCACATAACCCACTCCAGAGATATTTACAGCTCAGGCAATTGCTAATCATCACACAGATGTCTCCAGAATTGGGATGTAACAGAATACAAATAACTTCTTTATCTAATACAAAAAGGAGGTTTCTGTAATATGTTTAAAATGTTTTCAAAGATCAGAATGTAGTTTTTTTTTTCATAAATATACTTCTCTAATAATTAATAATTAAATATTTAAAAGTGTTATGTCTTGTTTAATGTGGTTTAAAGCAACAGGTTTTAAGTGCAAAGCTGCATGCAAGGTTCTAAGCATGTAAGTAAATGTGTCCTTTAATTTTTCTTACGCTTTTTAAATAAATAATTCTGTTGTTTTATTTAAATGAAAAAAGGTTAGATCAGCCAGATCTAGTAAATGATGATCAGGTATTAAAAAATATATATATATTTAGTTTGATTGGACTGGTCTTTGCAACATTTCTTCTCAAATCTTGTTGATCCTTGACTATTCTTTATAATTACCTGTGTTGTCTCTTCACTATGTGCTAAGAATGATATGATTCACCAATTCCCATCAGTGCATTTGCATATCTGGAGATAATACCAGATATACCAGATAATACCAGATAATACCAGATATACCAGATAATACCAGAACAGTGACCCATGATCAGGAATCGTGGGAAAGAACAGTTTGCGCAGGAAATGAAATTGCTTAATCCGCTATGTCTAATATATGCTTTTTAAGAACAGCGTATAACAACACACGCTATACTTTTATTATTCAGAAAGTGATCAATAATTCGTGACCAATGTTTTATGTGTAGATTGATTTCTCATCGCTAAACTATTTCTCAAGCATGTTCTCTCAGCACCACTGCTGCTACGTGAATATGACGTATCACAACACTACGGAGACTGATGTGTGTACTGAGAGTCACATAGAATATAGATCAACATGGCAGAGGTAGAGCTGCATGTTCTTGAAGACAGAACAGAAAAATTATTGCACTACAAAGGTCTGTTAGAAGTCAGAATGCACTTAAGTACATTTATGATTTGCTGTCTGCCTGAATCAAAGAAATAAAAGCGAAGCATCTGTAGCATATTGAATTGCATTGAATCACATTGTGTTGAATCGAATCGAAATCAGATCGCACTGCATCATAAAAGGGGGGGAATCGTATCGCATTACATTGGTAGCTGCTTCATATGTATCTTTAATGTATCATATCATTGGATATGTTTCAAGATGCACATCGCATAGGCCTCAGTTATGGAGATGCACAACCCTAATATGTGCCATGACATACTCTTGTTTTGCAGGAAAGCTTGATTCTCAATCAGGTGGTGCAAGTGCCACAGAGTTATGAGCTAGAGTCATACATGTAACTTCAAAACATGGCTTAGCACAAGACCAGAAGCTTGTGCACCTGCTATCTGTGCCTGTCTTACTTATTTGCAGTAACAAATCATAGTTTTGTTGCATTGGTTCTTAGGGCTCTTGTGGTAGTAGGAATAGTTTGGGGAAAAATGTGTTTTAAAATTTGCAGTTTCAAATCCTGGCAAAAAGCTTTTTCCAGCTTGTGGCCTTATATACAGATATTGGAGCCAAGACATTTGCACAGTGGTATCCGCAATATCTTGCATCCTACTTCTAACCAGGCAGTGATTTTTCTTTTTAAAACTCTAAGTGATTGTGAAGACAAAGCTTTGATTTTGAATATTTTTTAAGTGGTGCCTGCCCAGGATTAAAATGGCTAACTACTGGTAAAACTAGTTTTATAAATTTGGGTGTTCACTCTATTCTATTCAAGGCAAAGTTTTAAAAACATATTTAGCAGTTGTGTAATGTTTACAGTATTTAATTGATGTACAACACACTATATCACAAACACACAAGATATGATCAGTGTGAAAGCTTCATTAAATATTGCTTGGTATGTTATAGTCATTTCTTTCTACACAGAAACAGTGTTGGCCCCAGTATATTTATGTATCACATGTACTGTGACATGTTTTGACATGTTTACCTATGGAGTACTCACTTTTCTTCCCAGTTATTTAGACAAAAATGGCTGTATGTTGAGTTATTTTTATAGGACAGTAAATCTGCAATGCTATACACGCTGCATATTGACAACTTTAAAATATATCCAAGTTTAATTTCTATAGTATTGTTTCTTGAGAAGATATACTATAATGATTGCTCTGAATTTTACGAGATATATACATATAGTAAGTGCTACAGCACAGCACAATACTCTCCAGCATGTTCCTGGTTGGTTATGATCACTGTAAATCTGGCTAAAAACTTCTTAATGATTGATACATTTAGATATCTAGGTTTTAGTACTAGAAGGATAAGAGGCGTTCACTTTTATCCACTGATGAAACATTTATCATTTCATAATGGAAGTTGTCTCTGCCTGGAGGACTCCGACTCCGACCCCACCCACGGTTCTGAGGACTTACTAAATTGTTTGATGAGTAAAGAATGATCGGAAGCATGTGCTTTGACTTTGCCAGTCACCAGACCTCAACCCATTGATCACTAATCAGGATTCTGGAGCAGTGTGTACACCAGTGCTATTTATCACATAGCATCTTATACTAGGTTAAACCTAGAAACAGGTAAGAATAAAATATGGTTTAATTGAATTCAGTTCAGTTTTATTTGTATAGCACTTTTAACAATTCCAATTTGGAAATATGAATTGATATGTTAGGGCCTATATAAAATATAAATGTATATGTTAGTGCCTATATAAAATGTGAATTTATATGATATTGCCTATAAGTATATCCCTAATGACTAAGCTATTGGAGACAGTGGCAAGGTGGTTTCAAAAAGAAGAAAGGGACAGGATGACTGGTACTTCATGAGCATGTTTAACAAGAGAGAGAGAGAGAGAGAGAGAGAGAGAGAGAGAGAGAGAGAGAGAGAGAGAGAGAGAGAGAGAGAGAGAGAGAGAGAGAGAGAGAGAGAGAGAGAGAGAGAGAGAGAGAGAGAGAGAGAGAGAGAGAGAGAGAGAGAGAGAGAGAGAGAGAGAGAGAGAGAGAGAGAGAGAGAGAATCCTTACTGTTACATATCCTTACTGTTTAGGTCACTTTGATTCCACATTAAAACCGTAAGCTTCGTCCTGTATATAAATATAAACACATGTATACCATCCATTGGATGCAATTAAAAAGTCATCTGCCCCAACGACAGAAAAATTGGCACTGCACAATTGCCTGGACAATGCATCTATCTTTTTATAAATAAAAATCATTAAACAGACAATAATTGTTCTCAACTGCACTGTACTACATCTACCCATCTTTGACATAGTTTTTTCTTGAAGAAACCTTAAATATATTGCTGCTGTGCCTGACTTTGTCCCCTTTCCATTTTTTTATTTCACAAAATTATGTCCAAAAATAAACAAACGTTTATACCTTAATCATCAGTATTACACAAATAGTATATTTAATAGCCATATTTTCATCCGATTAAAGACAAAGTTATTTAAAAGTGAAGCTGTTCTTAAACATTGCAAATAAAAATAAACAAATATAAGACTACCATGCAAAATTTTTTATTTATTCAATACAAACTGGTATTTACTATTCTTAAAATTCCAAGTCTCAGAACGCTAACATTATTAAAAGCCCACACTTTAATCACTATGTTACTGCAGACTACTTGGGTAAGTGATTGTCAGGGGTGGCAAAAGTACACACATCCTTCATTTAAGTAGAAGTACAGATACTCATGTTTTAAAATACTCTGGTAAAAGTTGAAGTCCTGACAATCCTTTTTTACTCAAGTTAAAGTTAAGAAGTTTGGACTTTGACATGTACTTATGTAAAAAGTAGCTATTACTACTACCTGATTCAGTGTCATGCTGGTAACTGCACCTCACCTCATATTAATAATACAACTGTTGATAGATTAAAATATTTAATCACGATTAATCGCATGATTGTCGAGGGTTAACTTGTAATTAATCACAACTTTTCACATTTTAAATCAAAATTTTTATCTGTTTTGAATGTACCTTAAATGAATACTTTTCTATTTTTTTATACTATTATTAACATGGGCATGGACTAAAAGGATGTTTTATGCAAATGTATGTTTATGTCAGTGAAACCGAAATCAACATAGCGTATGGAGACCCAATATTCTTGTAAATGCTTTAAAGTAATGGTATGGTGTTTTAAATTATGTAAATCATCAGGACACCAAACATGACCTTTGCTATGTTTCCACATGATTGATTAATGAGGTGATACCGGAACTAAAACTGAACATCTTCTAACTTTCATACGGATTATATCATGAGGGAATATTTTTATTCGATGGTAATTGGTTTATTCAAAGAAGACATTTCAAGCTTTCTATTTATATAATTATTATGTCTGAGATTCAGGTTGTTTTTTTTTAAATGTCTGTGAGGAGAGATGACAAAGATGGCAAAGAGCACCCCCGTCTGTTTTCTTTATTTTACAAAAGCACAGTGTTTTGTTGTTATTATGACTGTTTAAAAATAAAGGTAGACCCTTCACAGATTTGATTGATGTATTTCATAAAGTCAGAGTAATTTAAGTAACTTTCGGATGGAAAAATGCCACAAAACGCCTCCGCGCGTTTGTCGACTCCAGAGAGTTAATTGTGTGCATCATGGCAGATTTTGGTGCTGATTTAAGACTTGCCGCATCAGCAAAACAAATATTTACTAATTAATAATCATTTTATGGTGGAGTTTTTCCTTTTTTTTATATATCTCAATAAAGATAGAATGTTGTGAATAAGGGTGCTTTTGTGAAATGTGAGCCGAAATTATCAAAATTAAAAGAAATAAACACTTGAAATATAATCAGTCTGTGTGTGATGAATCTATATAATATACAAGTTTCAATTTTTGTATCGAATTACTAAAATAAATCAACTTTTTAATGATATTCCAATTTATTAAGATGCACCTGTAATTGGCAAAGAACCGACAGTAAGTAGGTGTGTTTTACCTCAATAAGCGTATACGTCAGGGCATGAGGTTTTAAATGCACTCGAATTGCTTGTTATGGTCTGATCAGTCTCCATTGTTGGGAGAGCACAAGGGGGGCACCCCTTGCCCCCCCCCCCTTCACACACGCCCCTGCCGTCCACTACCTCAATGTCTAAAGTCACAGTAATTGTTGCGTCATAAAAGCAAAGTGCACGTTAGGGATCCAGTGGGCGGGGCTTTGGCAAGGGGCTCGATACTGCGTTGTGGCGCATCTGCTTTCTGATTGGCTGCTCGCTGTATAACCAGGAGGCGTACAACCTAGACACTTTTAAGACAGTTCACGGGAAAGTTCACATCAGTAAGCTTCGCGGAGTGGGGTGTGACCGAGCAGTTTTTAGATGTTCTTTTTTTTTTTTACTGGAAATTGAAGAATATGCAGAGCTGCGCGAAATCCTGGTCGGTTTTAATCAGCAGAGCTGTAAACACCCGTGTGCAGCACAAAGCGTATAAAACCGCATGTGGGAAGAGGAATGCGTTCCAGAAAACACACGCAAAAACACAACTTCCAAACAGCTCAGCACAAATTCGCGAGCTGAGAACCTGTGCGGTTTTAGGCTCGAGAATGATTGACAGGATCCTGCCCAGGCATGATGATTTTGCCGAAAGACACATCGGACCCGGTGATAAAGAGAAGAGAGAGATGCTCAACGCTCTCGGAGTTGCGGTGAGTTGGGAACAGAAGCGTGATCTCAGTGTTACTGTGATAAAGTTACTTTGTAGCGCATTAGAGGTTTTCCCTTGGGTTCCTCCTAATTGTGGTTAGATCTGTACATAATATATGATGCACACTGTTGATAATCATGTCTTTTTTTTATTTCAGTCCATGTCCGATCTTATAGAAAACACAATCCCTCCATCTATTCGCCTGAAAAGGAATCTGAAAATGGACGACCCAGTGTGTAAGTGTTCCTCAGTAAAGCACGTGCGGTGTGTTGATGTAAATTTAATCGTTTAATCCTAGACTTGGTATAGACGAGGATTATATGGGTGCACGATACATCTATTGTTTGTATGCATGGAAGATTGGAGCTACATTTTGACGCAAACAAACAAATTGTATAAAATAACACGCACAAAAGAGCTCGTGCTCGAGTTTTTGCTTCATTAATTCAGACGCAGGCGTGAACGTGGGATTTTTCTGATGAACCGGATCCGACAAAAAAAAAAAAAAAAAACCTGTGTGTGGTGGAATGTAGGCTGCACGCTCTCTGTGTGCCAATAATCAGCCTGGCTGGTTCTCCACTGTGAAGTCTTCATCTGCACATATTTGGAAGTTTTTATTTTTTTGCACGAACTTCAGCCGCCCCTCAGTATCTCGGAGTATGTTTGCCAGTTGCATGGCAAGTCGAGTGTAAAGTTCAGCCAGATCTGTTGTAGCACAGGGCCAGTTTGAGCTGGTTAGTGTTAGATTTACATTACATCACATCGCATACATCACCGACTGTGGCGCAACGCACGAGCGCCTAATCTTCATCTCTTTCCTTTGGATCAGCATGATTTATCTTCTGGACAGTGGAAGGACTGGTTTCGGAAATGATGTGCATTGATTCTGTTTTGTACTTATTTATCAAATTGTCTCATTTCTGGATAAAAATGTATTTTTTCACCTTTAGAAGTTGAGGGCATGAGTACAATCTGGAAAAAAAAAAAAAGCTTACTGATTTAAATAAAAAAAGGATCATAAAACTTAAGCGTTTTTACATAGCAGATGTTTAAAATATAACTGACTCGACACAAATCTACACTTGATTAATACTTGTTTTGTTTTCATGATTTGTGATTAGTAGTAAAAACCCACTTATCTTCCCAAAAACATCTATGAATTGCACATTATTTGGGTTTGTCCGCCTCACAGCAGGAGCGATACGATATGATTTGTTTCCGCAATTAGGAAAACGGATGGGTACAAACCTTTTACAAAAGGTTAAATCATTCATTTGATTGTAATAACAGCAACATGATGGAGAGGTTGGCAACTTTTCAACAGAATGGTCAGGGTGAATGGCTATAGATTTAATGATGATGAAAATAACAAACTCACGGGTTCATAATCATATGAGAAGGAAGTTTTTCTGTCATGTTCGTAAAAGATTTCTTTAGTTCATGAATTTGGTGTTTAAGTTCAGTGAGCGTCCATTCTGTGAGTACCCAGATGTCAGGTGTGTGTGTGTGTGTGTGTGTGTGTGTGTGTGTGAGAGAGAGAGAGTATTGTAGTATTAAAGCAAGCCATGCTGAAGAGCTCCATGGGGGATTTTGGATGCCCCCCATACTGGATTTTACTGGTTCAACTGCTCAAAGCTTGCTTTTCAAATCCAGTAAGAGATTTGCACATGAACAGCAGATGTAACCTCATTACGGAGGAGACAATTCAACTTATTTAAAAAGACTACCCGCATTTATCAAACTCCGGTTTTCCCTAGGTCAATAAAATCAGGTTAAAATGTGCTTATCCAAGCTGATCCATATCTGTAAAATATTATTTGGCAGAATATAATGTGAGCAGTTTATGACGGTAGACAGAAACCTTTCAGCATAACAGACATTGCATGGTGTAATATCACATACTTTAAAACAAGTTGGAACAAGGCTGCTGTGGGTCAATTCAAACCCTAAGTCTAGCACATTTTGCTGTGCTGGTGGGTGAGATCAATGTGTGTGCTTCAGACTGCACTACCGTATTGTCCATGCTCTGCTGAGTTGCTGTGTTACTAAGCTGCACCACAATGTGTGGGAATTCCAGCATGCTCCAGTGCATCCAAGCAACTAGACTTAAACTAGCTCCAAAAGCTACTGAGAAATAGCTAACATGTGCTCATTTCCTTTAATCACTTCACAAATAACCAGTTTTCCAGGATAAATGGTAAATATTGACATGTCAATTACACAGGCTGTTATTAGGAAATAATGGACTTGAGATGGTAACCTGCATAATTCCATTGCAGCTGTCTGAATAAAAATATTACTATATTAAATAGTGGATCCAAACTTGTTTTCTTTTGTGTTTGGCATCTCAGCGGTTTTTCTCCTTGGTCTTGAAATTCTGTTGTCTCAAAAGCCTTACTTATGTTTTTCCTGTTTGTCAAGTTGAGTTATATTTATGATTAGCTATTTATATAGCATGCCCAGTGGAGTCACATGGGGAAATCGTTGATGTTCAACAGAGCATAATGACAAAACCTTCCTCATGTGAATGGGTTTTTTGTGCTTATTATATATATATTTTTTCAAGTGTCTTGAATTGTTAAACCAAATGAAAAGTTTTTTTTCTCAAACTTTCAGGTAAAAATTTTGGTAACTCTTTACAGGTGAGAATGAAATTCTTGAGTCTCTTCAAAAGATTGCTTCCAAGAACAAGATTTGGCGGTCCTACATTGGAATGGGGTATTACAACTGCTCTGTGCCTCCTGCCATACAAAGAAATCTTCTGGAAAATTCAGGCTGGTGTGTCCTTCTAATCCCTTTATGCCAGTTATTTATGAGCAAGCTAAAGTGCAGTGAAAAAGATTTTATTAATAGTGGCTTTTAAATGTATGCATATTATCTTTACATGAGTCATGAACAAGCTACCACTGCTAGGCCCCGGAGCAAGGCTCTTAAGCGTCAACTGCTCAGTTCTTTAAATGAGGGTAATTGTCTCATGCCATAAATGTAAATGCATGGGGAATCCAGCATACTAGTTACATGTTTTCCTCATGAGTTTCAAGCCACTAGGTACAAGTTTTTACAAGCTAACATTCAGAATTATCCTATAAATAGCATGCTGAACCCAAATTAAATCCTGTAACTCAGGACATAATGTTCTGAGTTAAGGCTTTTCAGCCTTTTTAATAATCAGTAATCTAATTGTGCAATCAAGTTTACTCATCTGCTGCTTTAAATATTAGTGCTACCATATAATTTCTAACTGCAATATTAGGTCAGTCATTAATCTTTAAACGTTTCCTCTTCACAGGGTGACCCAGTACACTCCGTACCAGCCAGAGGTCGCACAGGGACGTCTGGAGAGTCTGCTTAATTACCAGACCATGGTGTGTGACATTACTGGGATGGCAGTGGCCAATGCGTCTCTACTAGATGAAGGCACTGCTGCTGCTGAGGCCATGCAGCTCTGCCACAGGTTATAGGAGTTAGATAATAAGTCAGGCTCAGGAACATAGCACTATTTTTTTGCTTGCGTGTGGGACTTATTTGACTGCTTTATGTCTTCAGACAAAACAAGAGAAGGACATTTTACATCGATCCCCGTTGTCATACACAGACCATCGCAGTAGTGCAGACCAGAGCCAAGTACATCACCTTAATTGAGCTACAATATTATTTAAACCATAGGCTATATAAAAAGCTGCTTTAAGTCATTTGTAACCTTTGTAATTGTAGCTACATTGGGGTGAAAACTGAGCTAAAGTTGCCCAATGAGATGGACTTCAGTGGAAAGGATGTGTGTGGGGTGCTCTTTCAATATCCTGACACCGAAGGCAGTGTGGAAGACTTCTCTGATCTTGTGGATCGGGCTCATAAGGGTGGGGTATGTATTGCACAATAGCCCAAAACACTGATGATTATTTTAACATTTCCACTATTTGACTCTCTGCTGTATCAGTTGTTTTTCCAATTGCTTTATATTACATTTCATTCGAAGGCTTTGGCTTGCTGTGCTACTGATTTGCTGGCACTTTGTATCTTGCGGCCACCTGGTGAATTTGGGGTGGACATCGCTCTAGGTAGTTCCCAGCGCTTTGGAGTTCCCCTCTGCTATGGGGGACCTCATGCTGCCTTCTTCTCAGTCAAGGAGAACTTGGTCAGAATGATGCCAGGAAGGATGGTTGGAGTCACAAGGTGAGCCCTTCTATGTGGTGATTGTGGTGATGTTAGAATTATGTCTTTAACACTGTGCACTTATTCATTGGTGATTTCTAAACCTGTTCTTGGCTGAATTCAATTAAATAATTTTACTTTAGTGTCCAATCTGTTAAGAATGCTAAAAAATGTCTTTCTATTAACAGTAGTCAATAGGAAACTTTGAATACATTGAATTAGATAAAGTTCATTAATCTACATAACAACAGAATTATGTATATAACAGAAATCTTGTATGCACAGGTTGTACACAAGTATAAACAAAGAAACAAACAATGAATAATTGATCAAATCTGTCATACACATTAATGTTACTGCTCATTTAAATATAGACCCACAGACAATTAACTTTATATATTATGTTGCCATCAAAGTTTACCTAAAAAGAGCTCTGATACTTTGTTAGTGCCTTTAAATTTACTTGAACTCAATCTGTTTTCTCATAGCACTTTTACAAACATCATGTATATGCACCATCCTGCAATGAAGTCAGATTAGTCAAAACATTTAACACCTTAATTTCTCATTGACAGGGATGCTGCAGGAAAAGATGTATATCGTCTAGCCCTACAGACCAGAGAGCAGCACATCCGCAGAGACAAAGCCACAAGCAACATTTGCACAGCTCAGGTGCAAAACAATACCTTTACTGCACTAAATTATGCAAAATGGCAACCTTGAGTAGGTGACTCAACGGTTTATGTTCTTCCAGGCTCTCTTGGCAAACATGGCTGCTATGTATGCACTGTACCATGGCCCACAAGGCCTGAGGCACATTTCCACAAGGACTCACAAAGCAACAATGATTCTCGCTGAAGGTTTGTCATCAGTTGTTTAATACAGCTCTTTGATACACAAGCCAAAGTTTGTCATGAATGTCACTGTAATCATTTCTTATACTGCCATTACAGGACTTATAAGAGCCGGACACAAGCTCCAGAATGAAATCTTTTTCGACACACTGAAGATTCACTGTGGTGTTGCTGCCAAAGACGCATTAGAGAAGGCTGTACAGCGCAAGATCAATCTACGAATCTATGGTGAAGGAGTGGTAAGTGTGTGAGGAGTACTTTCAGTGAAATGTATATGACTCTTTTTAAAAAAAAATTTAAAGATTTTTATATAAATGGTTTCAGCTTGGCGTGTCTCTGGATGAGACTGTTACAGAGAGAGACTTGGATGACCTGCTGTGGGTGTTTGGATGTGAATCATCTGCTGTATGTTCCCAGCGAAGCCTAACATTGCATTCAGAGCTTCTGGTTTTGCATTGTAAACAGGGAACAATACCTACTCACTACTACTTGTGTTCATTTCTCTCTCAGGAACTTATTGCTGAAAAAATGAGCGATAGACCCAAAGGTCTGTTAGCAAGTGCTTTCAAGAGGACCAGCAAGTTCCTCACGCACCCAGTGTTCAACAGGTCTGTGATGAGGTCTTCAAGCTTACACAATATAATTGAGAAAAAAATGTCTCATTTTACTGTTTATGATGTTTTCATAATAAGTTTTGTTAAATGTGGATGCTCAGGATAAAATCTGGGATTGCAAAACACACTGACAAGGCTATTTGTTATGAGAACATGATGTGACCAGATGAAAACCTGTCTATAAAATTTTACAAGCCAAGATTACATAATATTATTATGAATGGCAGTTGGTTAAGTACAAAAAGTTGTTTGCATATTATCTAATGTACTCTAGATGTCTATTAGTTAGACAGTGTAATGCTCGATTACGCCAGAGAATAAGACAGAAAAGTTCAGCTATTAGGTTTCAGTATGGTGTTTACCAGAACTTATTTTCTTCATATGCACAGCAGTAATGTTATGAATGTTTTGCACTTTCAGTTATCACTCAGAGACTAACATTGTCCGCTATATGAAAAGATTGGAGAATAAAGACATTTCTCTTGTACATAGTATGATTCCTTTGGTAAGTCACAAAAGGCACAGATTTGAATAATCATTACATCTCATTAAGTCTATGTGAACATCATACTGTCTTTTTAATGCAGGGATCCTGCACAATGAAGCTGAACAGTTCGTCTGAGCTCATGGTGAGTCATGCTTATTTTGTCTTGCGCAGGACAATCAAGGATAGCCTTAGCGCCGTTGTCAAGGCTATGTTTGGCTACAATATAAGAATGTGTGCTGTCACCAAGACCATGTACCCTAGATGCTTTGGAATGTGTAGGACGTTCCCTCGCCAAAAGACTAGCCGATTCACAGTTTCTTTACTCGCTCCAGTTTATTGACCCTCACTAAGTCAGCTCATTCATGAAAACCTTTTTTTTTTTTTTTTACTCATTGACAGCCAATCACCTGGCAGGAGTTCACCAACATCCACCCATTTGTGCCACTGGACCAGGCAGAGGGTTATCAACAGCTCTTCCAGCAACTGGAAAAGGATCTTTGTGATATCACAGGATATGATAAGATCTCCTTTCAACCAAACAGGTAAATGTGTTGCAATGATGCCTTCACTAATTTAGTATAATACTGCTGTTCTTTCCCAGTCTTTTGGTAGCAGTCAGTAAAGAATAACAAATAGGGAAACTGATAGAAGTGAGTGTTTTTCCTTAACTTTAGCTAAAGTAAAAAATTTTATATCTTTGTGGTTTAAAACATTCTATGTTCTAGTGGGTTAATTGATAAAAGGTATCAATTTTGTCCAATTGAAGAGCAGTACTATAAAAGAAATCATCAATAACAACTGAACAACTGTTCCTCCAGTGTGCAGTTAAGACATATATGTAAGGAATAAAGTAAGATTAGGTGTTTCATGATGTATCGGTATGTCCGTACAGCAAATTGTTGTCAAATTTTTGAAGAACGACACATACTTTACTGTTACAATTATCTTTTTGGAACAAAAAGGTTACATACTATTTGTCTCCTTACAAACCTTTCATATTTATTCTCATTTGTATTTTCTCTGTACTGACAGTGGAGACTCCTTTCATAATACATGTGAAAATAATGATTCCTTTCATATAAAACCAAACCACAGATTATCATTTTTTCTTTGTTAATTAAGACCAAAAATAATTAATCTCTTTATTATTTGGCTGATGCTAAGCGAATGGTCCTCTATACAAGTCACTATGATTGAGATGCTACTATAGAAATTACAACATATAGGAACATGTTTGTTCACAAAGTAAGCAGTACTGTGCTTTGTTGTGGCGGTTAATGTTTGTTAAATCTTAAGACAACATAAGCACAAACAGTGTAACACTTAATACAGTGGGGTTTTTCTCATGCTGAACTTTATCCTCATTGAGATCTTGTCCTTAAGAACTTTGTACCGTGAACTGCTGAGGCAGAGTTGTGTGCCAGTCTGAATTCTGTGTTGCTTTTCCAAACAGTGGAGCTCAGGGGGAGTATGCTGGCCTGGCTGCTATCAAAGCCTATCTGAACTCCAAAGGAGAATCCCATAGAAGTGTGAGTGTCTGTACATTTAGTGAATAGGTAACTAATCTAAAACAAGAACCAACATAAAATGATCACGTCACCCAACAAACGGAAAGCCATGACTAGCTGGGAGCAGATGAAATCTTTACGGAAGATTGTCCTTCTAGGAATTATCAGAATGCCTGTTTGCACTGGTGTACACTGGGAAAGAGATAAGGACAGGAATATTACACAACAGCCACATTAGTGGGGTTATAACTAACGAGCCCACAAATTGATTAAACTTGTAAAGGTTATAGAGTTGATGTGCTTCATCTAAACTAAATAAGGAATCAGTTGCACAAGCAGATTACGGGAGCTTGAGAGAGGAAGAAACACAACGTATTCAAGATAACCTGTATCACTTCTTTCATTGTTCTGTAATCTGAGTTTGAACACCTCACATCTGTTCACATCTTAGATATATATGGAACATCCAAGGTCCAAACTGCCATGGTTGTGCAAATAAAATATACAAAGCAACTAGCACATTCTGAGAGCTTGTAGTGTTTTGCTTTTTTTAATTTTCAATTTGGACAAAATTTTTTTTTCTTTTTATTATTTATTAGGTCATGGGGCATTGACTGTTTACTTTGCATTTAGTGATCATGAAGCATGAACAAGTTTCTGTGCCAGTGTCCTTGTACGGTTAGATCGAAGTTAGATTTTCTCAGAGGTCTGGTACATTTGAAAATACAGGTTAGGCTCTGACTATTGTATAAGTTGCATATTTGTTGATTTCCACTATTGAAATAAATTATAAAGATGCTAGTTTGATTATTGTTGTGTGCACATTTGAAAAATATGGCATGTATTAATCACAAGACTCATTAAAATGTAATATGCTAGAGAAATATATATATGAGAGGTCCACACAGCTCTAAAAAAATTTCTAAAATTTGCTGTCTGTGTTTCAATATCAGGTGTGTCTGATTCCCAAATCTGCTCATGGAACTAACCCTGCCAGCGCTCAGATGGCGGGTATGAAAGTCCAGGTCGTTGAGGTGGACAAAGATGGCAGCATTGATGTGACTCACCTGAAAGCAATGGTATGCTAATTATTCTATGTAAAAATCGTCTATTTCTCATTGTTATTGACTATGTTGACACAGACAGGAAAATTATTTTGTAATGCTTAATATAAAATGTGGGAAAGGTTATTAATTTATTCAGCTGGCATTTTTGTGCTACTGTTACTGGAAATGTTGTGGATAATTTTTTGCATGCACTTTAAAAATGAGTAAATGATTCACTCTTGAAATATTTAATAAAGACCATTACACAGAATTGAAAGAAATAAGCTAATATTTTGTATCCTGGGAATGTTTGAAAGCTGCAAGTTTAATATTCAAAGTCTCTCAAGCTCTGATGTTTAAAAGAACTATTACTATCATTATTATCTGCTTTACTTCTCATGATTTTAATACCAGTATATTTTTTTACCTTCTTCAATCCACAGGTTGATAAACACAAAGCAAATCTGGCTGCCATAATGATCACATATCCCTCGACTAATGGTGTGTTTGAGGAGAACGTTAGTGAAGTGTGTGAGCTTATTCACCAGAACGGCGGACAGGTCTATCTGGATGGAGCTAATATGAATGCACAGGTAAGCAAACTAATGGCTGTTAGAACTGTTCAAACTTGCCTTGTGAGGTCTTATTATATATTGGTATATCATTCGAATGTGTACAGTCATGTTCTAACTTGTTACTAGGTGGGGTTGTGTCGGCCGGGAGATTATGGCTCTGATGTTTCTCACCTGAATCTCCATAAAACCTTTTGTATTCCTCACGGAGGTGGAGGACCTGGTATGGGTCCAATTGGAGTGTAAGTTCAAAGTTACAGTCTATGTTTTTAAAAAATCAACAACAAAAAAATTAGTTTTCAAACCTGATTTAAAGAAGGCAGTTTTTAAAAAAAAAGGAAAAAAAAAAAAGGCTAAATGTTTTTACAGTAAAGATTTTGTTGTATTTTCAGTTTTTGTTGTGGTAATGAAGCATACTATTTTTATTGCTATAAATGAAATTTGTATAATTTATGTATGCACTCTGCTGAATTCATACACCTGATATGAAGCCTGTCCTAACTTCTGCTAATTCTGTATCAGGAAGGAGCATCTCGCCCCGTTCCTACCAAGCCACCCAGTGGTGAACATGCAGTGTAGCAACACAAGTTCACTAGGCACCATCAGTGCAGCCCCCTGGGGTTCCAGTGCCATCCTGCCAATTTCTTGGGCCTACATAAAGGTAATGTGTCTGTCAGCTGGATAATAAATTAGTTTGGCATGGATAATAAACCTTGTAATGTTTTCGTAGATGATGGGTGCTAATGGTCTAAGGCATGCAACAGAGGTGGCCATCCTTAATGCGAACTATATGGCAAAGAGACTAGAAAGCCATTACAAGGTCTTGTTCAGGGGCTCTAAAGGTAAATAACAGTTCTGATATATATATATTCAGTGCTGCTAGTTTGCAGTTTTTTTTATATAAACCCCCCCCAAAAACTAACATTTCTTTACAGGTTTTGTCGCTCATGAATTTATTTTGGATGTTCGACCGTTCAAGAAGACGGCCAACATCGAGGCAGTGGACATTGCCAAAAGACTACAGGATTATGGTACAGGATTCTTTTGAGAATGCTAAGGCAGCATTTTCTGACATTCTTAATCATGTACGGGTATTATTTATTACTAATGTACTAATCTCTGAAATATTTACTAGGATTCCATGCCCCTACTATGTCATGGCCTGTGGCTGGAACACTAATGATTGAACCTACCGAGTCAGAGGACAAGGCCGAGCTGGACCGTTTTTGTGACTCCCTTCTGGCCATTCGACAGGAAATTGCAGACATCGAGTCAGGCAGGATGGATTCTAGAGTTAACCCATTAAAGGTACACACTAACAGTGTAATTGAGATCATTTTATATTATACTGCAATGAATAAATATTGCACAGTTTAATTGTTAGCCATAAAGGCTCACCCAAGTCATACTGTACACAGATGGCTCCACATTCTCTGGCATGCATTGCCTCAAGTACATGGGACAGACCCTACTCTAGGGAAACTGCTGCTTTCCCCATGGTATGTATATTAATCCTGTTAAATATTCACATCAAATCACACATCTATACTTTACAAATGGAGTCAAATTTCTTTGTCCTGTTTCAGCCTTTTGTGAGACCTGAGACAAAGTTCTGGCCCACAATTTCAAGGATTGATGACATCTATGGTGACCAGCATCTTGTGTGCACCTGCCCCCCCATGGATGTCTACGAATCTCCATATGAGGAGTGCGCATCCTCGTGACCACCTCCCAGCAAACGTTCTTTACTCACCTTCCTGCAAATAATCTCCATCTCCAGCACATCATGCAGCTCTCTTTTGGAATTCAGTGTTTAATTTCACTTATTGCCTTCTTTCTGGTTCTGCACATTCTATACTGCTCTCTTTAGGTCTAATAAACGTCATCTTGAACATGATCTACTCATCAACACGCATAGGTTTGTTATATTTTATTCCATGTATAAAAAAAAAATCCTTTAAATGTTTGGCTTTTGTTGGTGTATGTAGATGTAACTTGATATCTGTTCTCAATGTTCATGTCTTTTTTTTTATTATTATAAATGTAACAGTTTCTAATTATTTTTTAAAGATGTATAATGTCCCTGTTTATTAAAATGTAATAAATGTTTTAAATGAGCGATCACGATTAAGCAAAAATACTTATTTACATATAAACAACAATGCTTTACATGTTTTTTAACCGTCATGCTGACTATAATTTCTCTTCCACAAATTGCCAAGAACTATCCCTAAGAATAACACAAGTCCTAAATTACGATTAGAGGCAAATTTTTTCCAGCAATCCTCAGGCTTGTTAATGTCCAAAGAATAGATCTGGGGGAAGAAAAAAAAAAATTAATAAATAAATATTTTATATATATATATATATATATGAGAGAGAGATAGATATAAATAAATAAAAAATTTGAACCATACTAACCTGTCGTGCAAGATGAAGAGCCACTGCGGACACAGCTCCATAGTATGGAAATGTCTGGTTTACATTAGCACCTGCGACTATTAATCCACACAGCATTGCCACAGTGAAGGCACTCAGCCAAGGCTTGGTGTGTTCCTGGAACCTCAGAGCTGTAGACTTCACACCCAATTTAACATCATCCTCCTTGTCCTGTTCGTTAAGGAATGTTAAAGTTTAGAAAATGTATTCTGTTCGAACCTACTCCACAGCATCATTCAGTTACACAACAAAGTACCTGATGAGCATAGATGGTGTCATATATCAGCGTCCACATAACTCCAGAGAAATACAAAGGCAGACACACAGTCCAGTCACATGATCCAGTCACGGCTGACCAGCCAAGCAAAGCTCCCCAGTTAAAAGTAAGACCTACCAAGAAAAGTGATTAAGATTTTGCACTAAATCAATTTACATAGAAAAAGAAAAGTCCACCTTGAATCATATTAAAGTATGTTTATGTTGAAATATCTGTGGTTGGTGATTTTGGTGCTAATTGGTTGGCTGGGGGGTGTATTTATCATTATTTCTGAAAATAAAATTTTATTTATTAGTTTGCTCATTCAACATTTTCCAGTAATGTTGAAGGTCATATTAATAAATAATCCAACTTAAAAAGCAATGCAGCAACATGAGGCAGTTACAGTTACAGTGCTTAAATCCTATTGGCATCACTTTCAACTAGTATTTTGTAAAATATAGTGGAATAAAAGACCAACATATTAATTAAAAAAGATTTGAAGATCACGATGATATGGTTAATTATAAAGATTTAAACACAAGTCATTCGGGGTGGATTTTTCCTTCACCTGGTATATGCTGAAATATGAGTTAAACAGAAGATACCCAAAACAAGCTGAGGCCAGTAGGTTATTCTCTTCATTAGAGGGTAGGTGACAACTAGGGATAATGAGGCGGCACCAAGGGCTATGCTGAAACAGACAGACTGAAATGTTATACAGTTGTTTGCATTGTACTGCACTTTATAACACTGCACCAACATCATCATCGAGTAAGCCGTTGGAGTGGGTGTTTAGACTCAAAACCATTCCATTTTAAAATAAATAGCTACAATATAATTTGGGTAAAGGACCTGTAATAGTTAAGACACAGCAGGACACCCAGAGCTAAGCTTAACTGGCCTCCCAGGAAGACAAGCGCATGGAACTGAGAGATCGTTCCTGCAGCTATGGGCCGCATGGCTGTCCGGGACACCTGAAAAACAGAAAGTAGTACAAGATTTAATCTTCAGAGTATCAGATGACTTTCAGTAAATACTCATACAATCGATTTGACATTGCGAAAAGTGAGCCATAAAAAGGAATTAAAAAAATGTACTGTATACAGAACACATTATGTTTATGGGAACACTCGGCATAATATCTTCCATATATTTATGTATGTATGTATGTGATGCATTTATTTATACAGGTGTATGTACAGTATCTCACAGAAGTAAGTACACCCCTCACATTTTAGCAACCATTTCAATAGATCTTCTCAAGGGACAATAATATAGAAATGCTTCAGAAGAGGCCTCCTTTAGGGATGACGACCATGCAAACAAACTTGTTCTACTACTCTAAAATACTTCCATGTTTCATTTCTATATTATTGTCCATTAAGAAGATCTACTAAAGTGGTTGTTAAAATGTGAGGGGTCAAATGTGTTCGACCATCCAATTAGACAGAATTATGTGAAAATCAGCTGCAATCCAGCTGCACGTGCAGTGAATACCTTCTTGTCAAAGTCTCTGTCCCACATATCATTAATGGTACACCCAGCTCCTCTCATCAGCAAAGCTCCAGTCCCAAACAGTGCAAGCATGTGTAGGTCAGGTAGACAGGCTGGGTCCGCTGCCAGCCCGATGCTCCATGTACACGGCAGATACAGCAACCATGTTCCTACCAAAACAAACCCCATAAAACAGTCAGTCATGCATAATATTGCAAAGGTAATGTAAGTTCCTGTGATGTCTACAGTTTCTTGAGAAGTTAATCAGACAAGTGTGTGTTTCATAAGCTTACCAATCGGTTTGTCTAATCTCATTAAGCGAAGGTATGGCTGAACAAATGCTGGCGCTGCATTGACAATCCCTGCTGGACTCAAGCTGAAAGGTCTTTTGTTGTTGACGCCATAGTGAAGCATATCTGACAAACTCTTTCTCTGTTTTTGAAAGTCTCTTTTAATAAAGCAGCATCCTGAGGCAAGTGGAACTGTACTGTAATCTCTCCTGTCTCTCTGGATAGTCGTAAAACAGGTGAAACAAGGCTGTGATGGAATTCTCCGTAATGAATGCGAGCTGAGCAGTGTTAGTATCTTTGTGCACATCATTTTGAGTTATTCGGCATGAGAGCAACCTACGCGTTATGGACACCTGAAACAAACAAACATAAAAAAAAATTAAATTAAACCTGAAGAATTTATTCGTAAACACTCATATTTATTGCGTCATATCATTGTTTCCTTTTTAAAACCTGTAGTGACCTTGAGACTGAGAAATAATGTACTTATTAAAACAATAACCATAAAATAATTGTTATGAATAATAATAATAATAATAATAATAATAATAATAATAATAATAATAATAATAATAATAATAATGGCTGCACCACGTGACTTCTCATCTGGTCTTAGCCCATATATTAAATCTGGATATGAGTATGAAAACACCCAAAACTAGCTAAAAAGCAGTCATTAATTCAAATGTAGATATTTGCTTTGCCATGTAAAATAATTATAAATGAAGTTTAAATCAGTCAGTATACACAAAACCTTCACCTTTAAACACTATACACTGTACACTTTTAAACAGCAGACGAATTCAGTGAACAGCCACATAAATTAAAAAGCTAACATGTTAACATGCTCTTTCACACTGATAAACTGATTCTACTTTAAATATTCAGTTTCAACATTAATATAAATATACTTTATTTATTATCCGATGTGTATATTTTCCGACTCACGACAATGTTGTGACATGTAGGCAACGTGAAGGATTTGTGTGGGCTGTAGGTAAACTGTCCCATCGGAAACACCGAATTGCTACTGGGTTCCGCTACACGCAATGCTTACAATAATTTTTTTTAAATATTTATTTAAAATCTGAAATGTCTGAAAAAAAAATCTGAAAAGTGGTATTATTTATATTATATATTTGCATCAGTTATATTTGCGTTTCAAACACCCTGTTTTATTATTAACTTACATTCACAACTTGATTTAATAGAATGTTATTGTTTATATTTCATTGTGTATGTTAGATAACATACATACATACAAAATAAAATCAGAATTATTGTGCAACACTATAAAACATTTCATGCTGATTTTCTGGCTTCTTGCGGTCTCGTTTTTTTTTCTTTTTGTATTTAGACATTGTGTTGTGAATATACTGTTTACTGTATTATGTCTCTATTCTTTTATAAATTTGCACATTTCTTTTTTTTTTGCTGCTGTAACAGAAAGATTTCACCACTGTGGGACGAATAAAGGTATATCTTATCTTATCTTATCTTATCTTATCTTATCTCATCTTATCTTATCTTATCTTATCTTATCTTATCTTATCTTATCTTATCTTATCTTATCTTATCTTATCTTAAATGATTTTATAAAGTAACCCGATCTTACACTTTATCGCCCTCGTGTGGTCACATGTCTACATTACATTAAATGTACATCAATAACTTCAGATTTACAGAGGAAAAGTCATATTTGACAATCAGTATCTCTAATTAACACTTTCGAATAAGTTCTGGTTTTTTTTATTTAAATGTAGCAAATATAAGCTTTATATAAACCTCGATATATACATTAATGTACACAATATAAATAAACCAGTCAGTTTTATTCATGGGGGAAATATTTAAAACAACGTTGGTTAACCAAAGTGCTGTACAAAGTGTTACATATAAATAAAATAATAACGCCAGAGGATGTGATAAACAAATAAACAAAAATAAATAAATAAAGGAAAAATCTATCTATCTATCTATCTATCTATCTATCTATCTATCTATCTATCTATCTATCTATCTATCTATCTATCTATCTATCTATCTATCTATCTATCTATCTATCTATCTATCCATCCATCCATCCATCCATCCATCCATCCATCCATCCATCCATCCACATCTGGAAGGAGGCAGAGTCCAGAGTTCTCAGTTGCTGTGAAGCGTTTCTCAGATAAGAAACGAATTTCTCAAAACTACTTGTTCAACCTCCACATCATATAGTCACGTGTGCACATCATAAAAACATTTCTCGTTGCTTTGATCAAATTGCAAATGCTTTGCTACATTCATTTAATTGATTCGGTACAATTGTCTGCTGTTTCCCAGAATTGTTTATGTCATGCTAATCAAAATATATTAGACGAGTCTGGGCATCAGTTCATTTCATAAGTCACTGAATGCAAAATGTTTTAACCAGATGTCATCATCTGTCAAGCCTTAATTTCTTTTAAACTTTTTTTTGTAAATGTGACTTTAATTGATGAATTGCGCAGATGAATCCTAAATGTCACTAATGTAGTGGAGTGAACGGCGTCAGATCAACCAATAATGAACTAGTTCTCTAAAACAAGTCAAAGGTGAATCTTGTGAACCTCTGATTGGAGAGTGAATACAGACAGCAAACACACAATTACAATTTCTGAAAATGGATGAACAACCAAGAAAGGAACGAACAATAGTACAATACAGTATAAGTGTAAATTACGTCCGGTCTCTTGCAATCAATATAAATCAAATATGCAATCAAATAAATAGATTAGTGCTGCTGAAATTCATTGATGCCAAATATACCATAGTTTATATCAGGAAATACTGAAACTGTACACTATCTTACTGTCAACAGGACTAAACATTTTGACGATCTTGTTTGTGAACAACGACAAAAGGACTATGTTTATTGACACAAACAGTTTTGAGAGATGAACTAAGGATTTGGTGAAAATGAAAGGCTTTTGCAAGAAACCCAATGTGTTCTGCATATTGTTTTGAGAATTCACTACTGGTGTGAAAATATTAAGGATGATTTGAGAAATGTTTCAAAGCAACTGAAATATAGTTTCTTTTTCACACAGACATTAAAATACAAGGATGTTATATTTATCACGTTATACAAAACACCTTCTCTCTGTTTCTTTGTTTCATAACGTCCTCTTTGCGTCACAAATATTTTTGGTAACAGGACACCACTTCCTGGTTGAGCCACGCTGCGTTTTCAACCTAGGGCACTACTGCCCTGCACAGGGTGTGTGTGTGTGTGTGTGTGTGTGTTTCAGTGTGCCACACTAATGCATACTAATCTCCTTTAGTGTTTAGTGCGGAAGTGGGAGGTGTGGTGTGTGTGTGTGTGTGTGTGTGTGTGTGTGTGTGTGTGTGTATACGCTATCACTGTGCCATTTCGTGCATCCATTCAAACGAGACTGAAGGACCGCTGCTGAAGGTAAACAACATGAATTATTTGACTATTTAAATACCTGCGGCTAAAGCAGACAGTGTGATTCAGTCTGCCGTGTTCAATACCGCTTTATTTTCCTCTTTCAATGCTTTACCAGTCTGTCTTACATCCGAGTTTAATGCCAGGGAGTTTTAAACATGTCATCATGACCAGATCACTTTAGGGTCAGACTGGGACACACGTCAGGTACAAATATCAGTGATTGCAATTTTTTAGTCTGGGGAATGAAGAAGATTATGGTTTTCAAAACGATTTCATTTCACACATGTATTGCAAAAAATAATAATAATAATAATTCATGGATTCTTAAAGTTATATACATATTAACAAAATGTCCCACTTTGACACTATCACTTGAAAAAGTAGGGTATGACTATAATACTTTCAAATGTGTCTTTCTTTACTTCGAAAATAAGTTACGCACAAGAGCTTTAAGTACACAAAATAAGTAAAATGCGGATTAGTACGGATTGATGTTTTAAACTGATTGAGGAGAATAATTTTGTGTGGGGGAAAGTCCCTGAACAATAAAAAAGTAACATAGATAACTTTTCCTAACATCATTGTTAAAGAGTATTTCCTGGTAGAGCCTTAAAGACATACTTCCTTATTAATATCAAGTAGTCAGTAATGAGTTTGTCAGGTCATTTTATGGCACTGTTTTTTATCATTACGCTAAGTCTTGTATAAAAAGTCTTGTTGTCTCGGTGAACACAGGAGATGCTTTGAGGATCCTTCAAAGCTCTTTAATTTTGAGGAGGCCAGAGAAGGAAAGAGTGATGGCAGGAGAGAAGAGTACTCCAGATGACACACACTCTTCCAGAGTCATCCGGATGGTGTTTCTGGCTCTTCTATTGGACCTACTGGGATTCACAGTAATCCTCCCCCTTCTGCCCTCTATCTTAGATCACTACAGTCAAACAGGGGTAAGCTCATTTTTCATTTGACTTAGTCGGTTCAATGCTTATTTTTTTTTTTTTTTGTTTGTTTTTTTTATAGAGGAACACTTAAACACATAAATGTTTATTACACATAAACTGATAATTTTACTGACATCTTAAAAATTTCAGCCATCATCATCTAATGCCAGATCATACTGCATGCAGTGAATGTATATAAAAGCATTGTTTAGTTGTTTGGCTCATGCTTGCGCAAGTGTAGAGGAAGCGTGCTTGAGCTGAGAGCAGTTTACAAATGTTGAAATGCTTTCAAATATTCTCTATTTCACTTCACATCTATAAACAAGTTATGAGAAATGCACCAGACTTTGTATACAATGGTGGAAGAATTTTCTTTTAATTAAAATTTGTTTAAAGGATTTTTAAATCAAAGATTAAATAAAATACAGTACAGACCAAAAGTTTGGACACACCTTGTGTGTCCAAACCTTTGGTCTGTACTGTATATATATTATATATATACAGTACAGACCAGAAGTTTATATATATTATATATACAGTACAGACCAAACGTTTGGACACACCTGCTCATTCAAGGAGTTTTTTTAATTTTCATGACTATGAAAATTGTAGAGTATGAAAACTATGAATTAACACATGTGGAATTATATACATAACAAAAAAGTGAACTGAAAATATGTCATATTGTAGGTTCTTCAAAGTAGGCATCAAGAGAATGCCAAGAGTGTGCAAAGCAGTAATCTAAGCAAAAGGTGGCTACTTTGAAGAACCTACAATATGACATTTTTTCAGTTGTTTCACACTTTTTTGTTATGTATATAATTCCACATGTGTTAATTCATAGTTTTGATGCCTTCAGTGTGACTCTACAATTTTCATAGTCATGAAAATAAAGAAAACTCCTTGAATGAGCAGGTGTGTCCAATTTTTTGGTCTGTACTGTATATGAAAGAACATAAGATCTAATGTTCTAAAGTACAATAACTTTGTCAGCATAATAAAAAAAAGTTTTTTTTTTTTCAATTACATTTGTTCTGAATAAACTGCCATGTGTATTAAAGTGAATTTAAAAAAAGTATATAAAAAATGATTTTAGACCTTTTTTTTTTTTTCTTTTATTGTTGAAACAGGATAGTGTGTATCTGTCACTACAAAGCATTGTGGACTGGTTCAGGGGAACTGTGGGCATTCCTTTAGAAAGAAAATACACCAGTGTACTTTTTGGAGGTAATATATATACACATATTCTATTTTATAATATTTTTATCTCTCACAATAAATAGATAATTTCCCCTTTTCTTTCAAAATTTAGGTCTGATTGGCTCAGTCTACTCTTTGCTGCAGTTCGTTTTCTCTCCTGTGATAGGATCTGCATCTGATCAGCATGGCAGAAGACCGCTGCTACTTTTAACTACTGTGAGAAAAGTAGAAACTAACATGAAGCGGTTCTAAATTCAGGCACGATCGCCAACAAGCTTCATGTGTAATCTTAGTTCAGATTGACCTTTAGAGTGTTGATATCTGGGAAAAAATGTAAATACTCTCTGTGTTGTCTAGGTGGGCCTGGTTTTCTCCTACATTCTTTGGGCTGTTTCACACAGCTTCAGTGTTTTTCTCCTTTCTCGTGTGGTGGGAGGAATCTGCAAGGGCAATGTCAGCCTGTGTACTGCTGTTGTTGCAGACTTGCCTTGCCCTAAAGCGAGAAACAGAGGAATGGTGAGTCATTAGTTTTAATTACAACTGTAGATTTTTAGGTGGTTGGTGTGATGACATGTGTCTCTCTGCTGTTTTGACAATAGGCAATGATTGGAGTTTCCTTCTCTTTGGGCTTTACTCTTGGCCCGTTAATGGGAGCCTACTTTGCACTGAGACCGGTGGATGCTGAGTTGTTTTATCAAGGCCCTGCTTTACTGGCAGTTCTCTTCTCTGTAGCAGATCTGCTGTTCATTTTTTTCATGCTTCCAGAGACTTTGCACAAGGCAAGAAAATCCATGTACCATGATCAAGTCAATTATGGATAATTGTTTAGCATTTTTCTAGATACGCAATAATCTATAAGTCATATTTAGAAAAATCTTTTTGATATGCTTTTATTTAGGGCCCCACGGAGCACACAGGTGTTCAGCCGATTGGAGACCTGCTCAACCCTCTGTCCCTTTTCAACTTCTCAGCAGTCACAAGAACAAAAGTGCCACCCTCCAAACGACGTAGGCTTATACACTGTACATCAGTAGCTTCCTCCTGTTATCTAGTAGCTTCTTTGATGAACTTAATCTTGATTGCAAAAAATGATGACAGTTGGTACAGCTCTGAGATTATTCAGTTGCTTGTTTGTGATATAATCTTTTGGCTGGTTTGACTTGGGTAGGTCTAAGCATCGCACATTCTTTAGGAAATGTGTTAAATGTGGTCGGTATGTAAAACCAGTGTGGTTTAACTTTGATACTTAACATCCCAATGTGTTCCTTACACTAACTTTGTTTTCTTTTCTTGTTATTGCTACATCAGAAATGCGCAATCTCAAGGTGTTGGGTTTGGTGTATTTTGCATACCTCTTTATATTCTCCGGTCTTGAGTTCACACTAAGCTTCTTAACTCATCAGCGCTTCCAGTTCTCCAGGTAAGCCATACCTGAGGTAAAACTCTCTCAAATATCTCCAAAATGCTGAAGTGTGAAACTATTTTTATTCCTAATTGTCTATCAAGTCAAGATATTTCTGCTCTAACCTCATCATGCATTGATTGACACTCAGTATTGTTTCCCAGCACATTTTACTAACATTAACACTGACCATGGTTTATTTGTAAGATCAACATTCTAATGCTTGCTAATGGTCAGCTGACTTATTTGGTATTGAGACAGACTGCAAAACAAACGTTCCTTTTTCCCAGCATGCAACAGGGGAAGATGTTCTTTTTTATAGGCATCACAATGGCAGCATTCCAAGGAGGGTATGCACGCAGACTCCAACCAGGTCAGCAGATCCGGACAGTTCGTATGGTAAGACGTTTAGTGCAATAGCATTACATTTTAATTGTACACAGTCCATAAAATTACATACAGTTTAGCCAATGCATTCAGCATATTTATTTATTACACTCCTAGGCAAAAGAATTAGACAAGCCCTAAATACTGTAAATAATATGAATATTTTAATGGTCTTAACAAGAAGTAATTGGTCAGAAAATTAGCAAGAATTAAGGACATGCAGCTCACAAGACCTTCTGTGCCACAGTTCCCTTGTTTGCTTTTGCTGCAGGGAAGTGTTTGATGGGAAAGATAAAAACAGTGGGGGAAATCATGATGATTAAAATGTTAGATATAATTAATCACGTGTTTGGCTTTTAACATTAATTAATTATTATTAACATTATTATGATGTACATGCATTTACACAAGATTTCGAGGTACAGGGTTTTTGGTTTGATACACATGTAAGCAATCCTTTTTACATGAGGAACGTAGTTGAAACCTGAGTTACCTCAGGAACGTTATAAATGACGGACCACAAGTTTGTTTGTTTAGTCACATTAATTATTATTAAACTTGAAAACATACACAACAATGCCAGGGGTATTAAAAAGAAACTAGAGTTAGCGCCACTGTGTCACTGTAGCTACTCTCTGTGTACTGGAAATACGATTTGTAGTGTGTTTTTTTTGTGCATGCACAAAATCGTGCCACTTCCTGCCAATGCTAGCAATATGGATTAATTAGCATTTCATGTTCAGCATCAATAATTTCAGAGAAAATCCTGACAATTCAGCATATTAAGGAAGTGAATGAATTAAGAATGGGAGGAATAAAGACATTTATTTAATTAATTTAATTTGTGCCAATTTAATCGATTATGCAATTTAATCAATATAATAAAGTGTATTGCATTAATAAACTTTATTCTATTTTATTTATTATAAAATATTGTAAAATAGTCTTTAATATATTATTTAACCAAACCAAAAAAAAAAAAACATTTTAAATGCAAACTATTGATGTTCACAAATGTTAAAAAAACTGTGTTGATAAAAAAATTACTAGAAATTTTGTTTTGCATTTCTTCCCCATAACTGTACCAAAATTGAACCCAATTGTAACATACAAAAACAGAGGTCATTTACTGCCCATTAATTTGTTGGTAAGATCTTGAAAAACGTAATATTTTGCCATTTTGTGCTTGGCCCAGTTTTTTTGCCCAGGAGTGTAAGTTGAAGGTGTATACATAACATTAAATGTGGGTTTAATAGTCAGCAATTTTACCGCTGGAACAATTTGGAGACAGACTTTCTTTTATAGTAAAACCAACAAAAAGTTTAAACAACATCTAGCATCTTTATTGTTTTATACATAGAAGTCCAGTGGTGTGAGTCATGGACATTCATAAGTAGTATAAGCCAAAAAAAAAAAAAACCCTGTATAATCGATGTGACCTGTTCAACTTGATCCCTCATATCTAAGTTCATATGAGTAATATCATTAAATGTTACTAAAAAAGAAGAGTAATTTAATTATTATTTCTACTTTTTTATGTTTTCAGGCAATAGTATTACTCATTCCAGCCTTTATACTCATTGGAATAGCATGGAATTTAATAATGCTCTACATCAGCCTGTTTCTGTATTCCTTTGGTAAGCGGTTATTATTTTTCTATTTTCTGTTAAAGAATTGACTTTTTTAAATAAAAATTGTTTGTTTGATCAACTGTATGTTTTCTGCTTTTTTTCCAGCTGCTGCAATTGTTGTGCCATGTCTTTCAGCACAAGTATCTGGACATGGTGCGTGTTAGTTCTCCCAACACATACAAACAAATGTATTCCTATTGTCCACCCTGTACTTTTTAAAAAGTCATTTGTAAAAAAGGATCAATATTTGTACTTAGTGTCTGTGGTCTACATGTCATCTCATAGCTGAAACAATTTTTCTTATATCTTGACTGCTTTAGGTACAGTGAGTCAGAAGGGTACAGTGATGGGGATTCTACGGAGTCTTGGTGCACTGGCCAGAGCACTGGGACCAGTTGTGGCTTCCTCAGGTGATTATTTGCATATAAGTTTGCATGTGGTTAAGCAGACTAAGAAGCCTTTTCTCTTATTACTGTAGTAAACAGTTTTACAACTAGCCCTTCAGGAATTATTTAGCCCACATATATTTATTATTAAGAGTACAGATAATGTTTGGTCTAAATAATTCAAAAAGAGTCACATATGATTTATTTCTATTTAGGCAGTTGTGTTCTATTTCTTTGCAGTGTACTGGCTTGCTGGAGCTGAGATGTGTTTTATCATCAGTTCAGCTTTCTTTATTGCACCGTTAATCTTACTGAGTCGACTAGAGCAACACAAAGAGGACTAAGAACACATATTTTCTACATTTCTTTTTATATGCATTTTTAAATAATAAAACATTTGTAATAAAATGTGATTTGAAAAGACTACAATGCAGTAGGACAACAACATGGTTTTGTTACACTAAAAGTTTGAACTAAAAAAATATTCGATTGTTAAAATTGTGTGGACATTGTTTTCTATTTTCTAAATTTGGTGTGAAATGTGTAGCTATCAAACACTCTTTCTGATTTATTCTGCAACTGCAGTTTGTTCGACCTTGAAAGAGTATGTGAGAAAGTTTGTGTTCTCTGAGGATTTACTGTTTATGTTTACATGCAAAATTGCAAATGCCACAAATTACAAAAAAAGACATTTGTTAAAAGAATTCTACATTTTACAAATTTACTATGGACTCTCTCTTTAGTGTTTCTGGAACAGATGAAAAAAAACCCAGCTCATATACAGTATGGATTCTGTCTCTCTATGTTTATAAAAAATGGCACAAACTGAATCAGGATCAGTTGGAGACCACTCTGTGCAGCTGAGGATGGTTACTGAGTTACTGAGCAACGTAAGAACTTCGAGAATGGATTTAGAATATAAGTAATATAAACAGTCATCTACAATGGCTTAGGACTACATTTTGCATGAACAGTTCTGCATATAAGCACTCATTACTCAACAATGACGTAACTGTATTTATGGACATTTGGTGCAACCCAGATGGAGGATGGGTTCACTTTTGAGTCTAGTTCCTCTCAAGGTTTCTTCCTCATACCATCTCAAAGAGCTTTTCCTTTTTACAGTTGCCACCGACTGGCTCATTAGTGTTAAACCTATAAAGACAAATTTATAAGGACTAAACTTTTACATTCAAACTTTATAACCTCTTCATCGCTAGATAGAACTGAATTTAATTTAACTAAAATTTACTGGACTGTAGTCAGTTCGAAATTTCTATTCAGTAATTAGAAATGAAGGTATATTGAATACCTTCTTTTCTACATTTTTATTTTTACATATTTTAAATAAATCAGTTTTGGTGTTTAAACCCCAACTGATTTTAACACACAATATGGGAGCATATTTTATTACCCATTACACGTGTTTATTTACACATTTATTATTTATATTAGCCAAATATTAAAATCATTTTAATAAATACATTTTATGAGCAAGCATCTGAAAGAATGAATCACATTTGTTTTATCACAATCTCTGGAAATAAACGAATACAACTTTTTTCTATTCTTTTCTATATAATTTTATCCAAACCTATTTTCTTACATTTTATTTCTTTATTTTTAATTCATTTAAATTTTCTATATTTAAAACTATACATACAAAAGCAGTTTGTATTTTATTTTTTGTATTTATACAGTGAACAGTGTAATTGCGCAGTGTTTAAGATGAACACTGGAGGCGCTGTGAAGTTAAATCCAGTCTGTTTTATACCAGAGAATGGCGTTTGTCAGGGTTGCCAGGTTATTACTTTATACGGCAAGTACAGGCGTTACTTTTACGTAATATTCTCTGTATAGTAATTATCTTGTACTCTCTCTCTCTCTCTATCGAGTCTAATTGAACGTATCTTTTGTACTTCATTCAGTATTTCTCAGATTTGTTACCGGGTTGATTTTATTCATTGGATAATTATTGGACTAAATTATTTGTTCAGCTGGCAACCCTGCTCTCTGCTCGTTGTATGATGGCGGCTTTGGTGAGTTGTTGGTTATATGGTGTTGCTAAGGAAGGGAAAAAAGTTTGCCCTGATGCTGGGAGCTGTTTAGAAGGTAACTGGATGCACTTTGTTATTAATTATTAAATTTTTCAAATCTATTCTTAAAAACAAGGTTTTTAAAATAAAAATAAAAAACTAGAATTCGTTAATTTCACAGTGTGGCCGGGCTGTGATTGGGACTCCAATATCCAGATCCAGCACAGGGGTTAGCGTGTTATGCTAGTTCCAGCGAGTTTAACCGTTACTGAAACAGATTATTAGGGGTTTGTGTTTAATATATATACGACATAAAATGCAGATAAAGATGTTAACAAGCACATACCATGACGATTTGTTCTTGTGGCTGTTTCGGAGAAAGGCTTTAAAGGCAAGGCAATTTGGCAGATGCCGTTTATTTTTATTATTATTTATTTTATTTGTATTATTTTCAAAAGCGTACATTAATAATGAATACATTCAAACTATGAAAGAACATGTATGGAATTATGTAGCAAACAAAAACGTAAGTTTTTATTATTTTTATTATTCAAAGTAACAACTTTTGCTTTGATGACAGCGTTGCACACTCTTGGTATTCTCTCAGTCTGCCTCATGAGGCTTTACAACAATCTTGTGGAGTTCCCAGAGGTGTTGAGGGCTTGTTGGCTGCTTTTCACTTTCCAGTCCAACTCATTCAAAATCATCTCAACTGGATTTAGATTGTGGTGATTGTGAAGACTGTCATCTGAAGCACCACTTTCCTTCTTGAACAAGTAGCTCTTACATAACCTAGAGGTGTGTTTGGGTCATTGTCTTTTTGGAAAAACAAATAATGGTCCCACCAAGTGAAAATAAAAAAACAAATGACATGTTGCTGCAAAATGCTGTTATAGCCATGCTGGTTAAGTGTGACCTCAATTTTAACTAAGTGACCAATACTGTTACCAGCAAAGCACCCCCACACCATCTCCTTCAAGCTTAACAGAGGAAACCACACGTTCAAGAACGGTCCGTTCATCCTCTGTATGTTTAACAAAGACACGGCATGTGAAAACAAAAATCGTCAATTTGGACTTATCTGACCAAAACATCACTGATTTAATGTTGATTCCTTGTGTTTCTTGGTCCAATCAAGTGTCTTCTGCTTGTTATTTTGCTAAAGCAATGGTTTCTTTCCCAATATTTGCCCCTGAAGGCTTGACCCACATTGTCTCCTCTAAAATTGGATGTGGAAATATGTCTACCATTTGAAGTTTGGGAAGGATTTATGTAAACCTGCAGTTTCTGAGGCTGGAAATTCAAATAAACTTGTCCTTTGCAGCAGAGGTAGCTCTTTGTCTTCCTTTTCTGGGATGGTTTAATGAGAGCTTGTTTCATCATAGCTTTTGATAATTTTGGAGACTGCATTTGGGGATACATTTACAGTTCTTTAGATTTTTCTGGTTGACTGGCCTTCATTTCTTTAAGTTATGCTGTACTGTTTTTTTTCCTGAATTTTTTATGCCATAATAAGGATTTGTACAATATTTATAGTAGCACTAATAGGACTATGTACACACTATGTACTCTGTACTCACTCTTTCCTCTGCACAAGACAGCTAAATTTAGCTAATTTGGACAATCAAAAATATATTTTGGGTTGTTTAACACTTTCTTGTTCTACAAATTTTAATACAGGTTCTTTTATGGTTTTGATGTTTTTAGTATTTTATTTACACCGATCTAAAATACATCACAAATACCATTGTCCCACATGTTTATAGGTTGAAAATGCTTATTGAATTAAAGTGAGAAATCCTTTATATTTCTCCATATTTAACTAATAAACTAATGGACATTTGTTTGGCCTTGGTATGGGTCTGGGGTATCTCAAATGATCTCGACCTCTGTGTAAATCAGTGAAGCATTTAAACACACTATTACTTTGACTTCTTGTTTCATAAGAAAATATGTGTACATTCCATGTGTTTTGTAATAAACCTCTCTAACTAGTTTATTCATTTAAACTTATTTAAAATTCAAAATTACTGAATTTATTATTATAATATATAAAATGACCTCGAAAAACTGACTGATTATTTTTTATATCATTTTTATATCATTTTTATTTACTATATTTTCAGAATGTGATCATGTAAGGATAATGGCACTTGTTTGTGTCTGAAAACAAGTTGGAGAGTAGGATGAATGAGAATGAAGAGCTCATTGTCCCATTCCAACCTGATGAAATTCATCCAGAAGAAACAGTCTGCAGGAGTGATATAACTAACTTCAGTATAGCAGTGGCAAATGACAGAACTAGTAAAGAACAATTCGGTGCTAAGAAGTCATTTAATGAAGTTCTTCAAATTTCTCAAGATGAGCAAAGGCAGCAAGACAAACTTGGTCCCTATACACCTCGTCCACCTTCGCTTCCCAAGCCTCTTGGAGTCCCAAAAGGAAGCAGGACCAGATTTGAGGAAAAGAAGAAGGTGAGGCGACTGAGGAGCAGTCAGGAGAGCCTCACTGACCCAGCCGAGATGACCTCTTCAAGCGATTCCCTTAGGGAAGTCTCCACTTTTCCAGCATCAAGTAGCGATACGGTTTTAAAGAATGGCCAGAATTCTGAAGGAAGTAATTTTGATCAAGTGGCCTGGCAATCCCCACCATTCCAGGATCGTTGTAGTAGCTTCCATGAAGAGGACAGATGTCCTCTTGATCACGGTCATTCTTCTGGGAAGTATCCAAAACCTTCCAAAATTATTCTTTCCCCGTTGCAGCCCACAGGAGCCTTTCCTCCACTGGAGTATAGCATTGCCGCCATGTCCTTAAGGACCTCTAATCAGATTGACAGGGATTGCATGGATTATAGAAATGGGAGCCTGCAAGAGAAGTTGCAAAAGAAACTCAGTGACAGCCAGCTTTGGGACACCATGGTGTCAGACAGCACTTCAGTCAATTCCATGAAGTCCACCTTCAGTGTGCTCAACCCAATCCGGCCCAAGGATGTGAGGAACAGGTAGAGTCCTTTTATTTGGTTGTGTACATTTTGGCTAAGCCACATTCTCACACTGCTTTAATGCCCCTGTTGCCTTATGTTGCTGTAGGACTCTGTTGTTTGTTTTTGTTTTTTTGCATATGCACATTTTTGTTGATTATTTTGCTTAATCTAGCCCTGGTGCATTAAGATTTTGATTGTTTGTTTTTATGGATATATGCATATGGATATAATCATGTGGATTATGTTTTTATTTAATGTGTCAAATGTTTTAGTAGATTAATGCATTCATTTCTGATAAGAACGAGAGGTTAAAAGCGGTCAAGAAAAAATTAATATTTAAATGGTGGGTGATCAGTGTTGCTATATGTAAGCTGTAAATTACTCTAATTTTGAAATAAATTTATTTCCATTACAGGTGTGAGGTAAGGTAATGAGAACATAAAAGTGAATTAGTGTGAGTGTAAGGGGATTTGGGCTGGAAACACTCGCTCTGCGCACGTTGAATGTAAAGAATGGAATTTTATAGTGTTATTAACAATAATTAAATTCTAATCTGTCAAAAATAGAAGTGCAGTCTTTCCGTTAAACATATTTTCGCTGTTTACAGAAGCTTTTTGGAAGGCAGTGTGCTGGGCAACGGAGCCTTACTTGGGGCTGAAGAGCTGGACCGGTACTTTCCCAGCAGGCAAATTGGGATTTACGTTGTCACTTGGAATATGCAGGGTGAGAAGGTGAGCGCGAGTTTAAGTGTCGTTACACAGATTTACCATAATTGACAAGCAAAATATGTTGTATATCAATGATGAATATTGCGTGCAGGGACTTCCAAACAACCTAGATGACCTGTTGCTCCCAACAGACACCGATTTTGCACAAGACTTCTATATCATTGGGGTTCAAGAAGGATGTCCTGATAGGTAGGAGGTTTGCTGTTTAGTTGTCTGTATTTCTGAATCTTAGACTTTCACTCAGCATTCTGGGTATTAACAGGAAGGAGTGGGAGATTCGTCTGCAGGAAACTCTGGGCCCTTACTATGTGATGTTGTACGCAGCTGCACATGGAGTGCTCTATCTCACTATTTTCATACGCAGGGACCTCATATGGTTCTGTTCAGGTGAGTCACCTTGTAGCTTTATAATTTTCCTACAGTATTGCGTCATGTAGCATGAAATGTTGCGGTGCTTGGCAGATTGTATAATTCTGCAGACTGATCTTATCAAAAACCCATTGTGTTGGCTTTTTTTGTGTAGAAGTGGAGCATGCTACCGTCACTACTCGGATCATCTCGCAGATTAAGACCAAAGGAGCAGTGGGCATTGGCTTTACTTTCTTTGGGACATCCTTTCTTTTCATTACATCACATTTTACTTGTATGTAAAAAAGTTTAATTCTTCTAATAGGAATATATATATATATTCATAGTATGTTTTAAGTCCATGCTTATTTGCTATTTGGCAACCATATAACATTTGGATATGATTTCTGATTCAGCGGGAGATTCCAAGGTCTATGAAAGGATTCTGGATTACAATAAGATAATCGAGGCATTAGCTCTTCCCAGATGCCTTCCTGATACCAACCCTTACCGTTCTGCTGCCTGTGAGTTTCCTTTTAATTAACAATCAACTTATGCATCATAAATTCCTCATAATGAATGATTCAATTACTTTATCCTCAGCGGACGTAACCACTAGATTTGACGAAGTCTTCTGGTTTGGGGATTTTAACTTCCGCCTTAGTCAGGACAGGGCAACAGTGGAGGCTATCTTAAAGCAGCTCACTGGAAAAAACATGGACAACCTGCTCCAGCATGATCAGCTGCGCAAAGAAATGGCAGATGGTCAGTGTGTGTGCTGGTTCTAGATTCAGTGACTAGAGTCCTAATAACGTTCCATTATGGGACATAATTCAGTGTAAAACATATTCAGAAAAAAAAAAAAGAATTATTCCCATCAGCTCAAAAAGAATCCTAATTCTTGCTCACAGGTTCCATATTTAAAGGATTTCAGGAAGCCCCAATCCACTTCACTCCCACGTACAAGTTTGACATCGGCTGTGATGTTTATGACACAACAACCAAACAGAGAACTCCATCATATACAGTAAGGAAACTTTATCCTCAGCTCATTTAAAATATGTGGATTCATAATTATTGTAAAATTTTTATCTTTATGTTGTAGGATCGAATCCTTTTTAGGAGCAGACAATTAGATGACATTAAGGTGGTTAAGTATACATCCTGCTCGTCCATCAAGACTTCAGATCACCGGCCCGTCATTGGCATGTTTCAGGTCAAACTCCGGCCTGGTAGAGACAAGTAAGGAAACCATTCATTTACATTTAAAGAATTTGGCAGGTGCCCTTTAACTGCCTCGCTTTTGTACGTCACTCTGGACATGGGCGTCTGCTAAATGCCGCAAATGTAAATGTTTAGGGCCCAACAATGGCAGCTTTGTGATGCTGGAATGTAAACTTACAATCTTCTAATCAGAAGTCCGATGTCTTAATAACTGAATCACCACTTCCCCACAATGGATTGGAATGGGAAGGAATAGAGCTGCTGAATTATAAAGAGCAGTTTGTAACGTTTTTTACATCTACAATAATCTCTTCATATTAAAAAACCCTTGAACTTGCAATTTGGTCTATTTAATTTATCCATTTATGTAGTCTTGTGAGGAAAAAACACCTCCTCTTTAAAATGGAGAGCTTTATAAAATACTTTAGGGAAGGGAACTTTTATTAGCTTGAACTATACATTTTTCACCACTGATGGGAGATTATTATGTTCAGTTGCAAGACCGACTGCTAAATCTTGTGTATCTGCCTCTAGCATCCCATTGGGAGCTGGGTTATTTGACCGACCCGTGTACCTGGAAGGCATCAGGAGAAGGATTACGAGAGAACTGAAGCGAAGGGAGGCAATGAAGAACCAGAGCAACAGCACTGTCTGCTCTGTCTCCTGATCCATAGTCAGTCAGGCTTCACACTGTATCTTCCACAATCTGAGCTGCTGACTCAGGAAGCTGGACTATCAGGACCAAAAGGAAGTTCAGAACTCTGGGAGATACAGCATTTGAGTCACCATACAGGAACTTGCACTCACTTACAGGAGCTTGAAAAGAGGCTGTGCCTTATTGTTCAAAGTTTCTGGTAAGATTTGGAAATGTCCATGAGAACACTACACGTTCTATAAAAAGTGGTGAGCATATGTGGCTGAACATTAAGGAATGTAAGGATGACCTCTATATCTTGTGCACTACATTTTATTGAGCATCTTTTGTGTTTTTATATTAGTTTGTCAGCTTATATTTAAGATCAAATGAAAGATTTGTCTTGTCTTTTGGTCAATCTAATGCAGTGTTCAATGGCCCTACACAGATAAATCAGCAGCTCAACTAATGAACAAAGGTATTACCAATATTAATGTTTCTTTAAATATATATTTATTTATTTAATAGGTCTAATTTAAATTCTGCAAAAATTCTGGTTTTTATTGGTTTCTGTGACTGAAAGTTGGCGTCTCTAACAATGGAAATGTGGCCCGTTATCTTGAGTTGCAGAAATGATCAAGATTGGATCCAACTCGGACTGAACACAGTCTCCTTTAATACGTTTGTCTCTTGCCTTAACTTGTACAAAATAATTCAACCTCTTACTCGATGTCGACTGGCCCTGTGTACACGACTAAGGACTGATTTTAAATAAGTGACTATATTTCTTTTGCATGGGCCACAAATAAAAATGTATTTGTAAATCATGCTTTTGCATCACATTCCTCTCTATTGATTGAAAAGTGCCTGAGATCCTTTTTGCTTCTGGTGCTTTTCTAAAACAATGTTTTAACCTACAGAACAGCATGTTTTGTTTTTGTTTTTGTTTACAGTGTTAAATAACATGAAGCTATGACTGAATCAACTGACTCGTCTCTCTCTTATTTTACACCTATGAAGATAAAGATTGGGTGATATTTGAAACAGAAATATAAATGAACAAATATACAGCGAAATAAATGTAAACCACATTTTATGACCAAAACAGACAAGGAGAAGCAGATGAAATTTTACATTGCAATTTCAAAGCATTATTAGAATTTGTAAAATGGGTGAGAATAAGGATGCGTACATGAGGCAATAATTTACATAAACAGACAGATAAAAATTACGTTGCATGTGCAGACATTTGTATACCAAAGAATATACAAGAAATAACAAGAGATGCACTTTAAACCCTGAGTAGTTAAACTCCTACTCAACAATTCGTTTTGGGTTGTAATGTTGCTGTTTTATATTCTTTATAATGGGCTCCTTTATTAAGCTGAATCAATAACTATGCAGTTTTTAATACTGCAACAATTTTGAGTGTTTTGGAGAACCCATGATTTAATGATACACCAACCATCGGGCATTAGGTATAAAAAGAGATTTCTGGGTACAGGCATGTATATTCTGGTTATAAATTATTTAACAACATAATAGTAATTTATATCTGCAAATATACAGGTTTAACCTGAATATTACGTTGCTGAAATATATACAGTTCTGTATTTTTTGAAAAGGTACATAGTCTGTCAGTTTAATATTTTTCTTTATTTGGATTGGACTCGAATTATAACTTATAACAACACGTAGCGCTAAACTGGAAATGTCTTCTTCCAATCTTAAGTTCGATTTGCCAAAGTCAGAATATTGGACAGTACTGAAAAACCGTCCATCTTTATTTAGTCTGAACAAAATACTGAAGACAAATCTGCATAATGGAGCTGACAATTCCTCTGAAGGCAATTTACATTAAGTGTTTTGACGACTACCAACGACACTCAGCACTTCCCCGTAACAGCTCAATAAAGAAACTGCATAAAACGTTACACTGTGGGTCCGTCGCTGGCGTACACGGCTGTAAAACAGCTATGTGCGATAATGTTCTACCGAAAGAGGCGATACATGCGAGGCAGACGGCCATCTTTGCTGGACAAAGCAGCCTGGATGTGCTCGTAGGAGGGCAGCTCAGTCAGATCTCCTAAAGCAGCAACAGCTGGTTTGCTTCGCAGCATCCTCGTGCTGACTCTTTTAATGTCACTGGCGGTAACATTACCTAAAATTGGACATGAGATACAATGTCAATACAGAGACAATGTCCATTTTATAATCAGCATTATAAATGATCTAGTCCATGTACACAACAAGTCAGACAAAAAAAAAGGCTTGTCATTTTCTTCTTTGTGTGCGTGTGAAAATCTGATCTCGAATCACCAGGGGAAATGGGTTGAAATGTAATTTGGACTTACTGACAAGAGCGCACAGCTCATGAGGCAGCTTCCTGTGGCCTGTGGCCAAAACCTGCCGACCGACATCCTCAAATATGACCGGTCTGGACTCCAAATTCATCATAAGCATGGATTTTAGCTGAGTCTTTGCTCTTTCCAGTTCCATCTATAAATAAGCCAATTAATTTTGTATAAAGAAATATGATCACGTCTTAACTTCATTTATAAATATAGAACTGTACCTCTCCTGCAGTAGAAGCCATCTGTATAAATTCCCTAGTGATTATCTCCACCATCTCACGCACCTGAAAGAAAAAGTGACGTTTATGAACACGCTTTACCCAACGTGTAGACGTGGCTTTTTTTATTCATTAATCTTTACTCTTCCCAACCTCCCTCTATTTTGCATTTGTACCTGTCTTGGATCTGCACTAGCATGAATGCAGAGCAGGCCACTGTCTTCATAGCTGTGGTGGTATGAGGTAGCGTTGTACATCCAGTGATGTCTGGAAAAGAACATCATTCACCAGACATTACTTAAGGGTATAATTTATATGCATATTGAAGGATTATGACATCCCCAAATAATAATTAGAAAGAGTTAAACAATAGAAGGGCAGCAACAATAATGTGGAGAAAGGTAACATATTGTTAAAGTTTGGCACACAATGAGATTTGAACAAAATATTGCATATATTTTTTTTAAACAGTAGTTACCCTGCTGTGATTAATTACAGGCCTTCGTTTTTGAAAAAGTCGGATGGTTTTTGATTAGGTTTCAAATCAAACAGCTTTTATTACTAAAAGATACAAAATAGGTTGGAAAATCATAATCAAACAAGCACAAAAATTAAACAAACTAAGTTTTAGACATGATCCTTGAAAAAGTATGCACAAGCCACCATATCTACATATTAACTTTGGAAAAAATCCTTTAAAGACATTTATGCAACAAAAGGTTCACAAAAGACCACACAATATCACTATGTATAAACCAATAATTCCATCAAGGTGGCAATATTCTAGACTTCAACAACCTACAAGCGTCATTATTTTTTCTGTATTGAAGTATACTCTAATGTTTCTTAGACCGCAGGAAAGGTGCCCTACCTGTTGAGAACGTTCAGATAGAGGCGGGTAAACATGCCTTTCCCTGGGCCACCTGCCGAGAAAGAACCTCCCCCCCCCATCATCATGTTAAGGACGGCAAAGGGAATGAAGTCTTCCTCCTGTCAAAGGAAGAAGTAAGTTCTGTCTCAGACCTCTATTTTATTAAACAGGAATCCTTGCTGGAGTTTTTTTTGCAAACTCACCAAGAAAGAGCAACTCTCTAAGCCGATCATAATGTGAGTGAGTTCTGGGATGGGTGTTGGTCCAAGGCTCACATCTGACATGTCCTTCTCCATCTGTACACAAAATTCAACAGAATTTTATTATCCTATAAATGTGTCAATATATCAATAATACACTCTATAATGATGTAATACTGGAAATATAAATATATAATATTCATTTGTTTGCATTTTCTGGTTGTAAACCTTATCTTCTTATGCCAAGTGAGGATGATGCCAATTTTCGAGGGCATCCTCAAGACTAAACTCACCTTAACAATGCCCCCTGTGTACTGGGCCACAGAGCGATCTACATTAGCTGATGTGCTTGTGCCCCAAACTGGCTTCACATCTAGCAGATACTTTTTGGCACACTCCACCAACTGCTCGTGCTCGACCCCCACCCCTGCCAACACCATGCGCTCAGGGGAGTAGTAGCTGCTCATGTATGTGTGCAGCAACTTCCTGTCAATTTTGTCCACATTCTCCACTGGGCAGAAACGGGGCAGACCTACAGTGTTGCCTCGAAATGCTGCCTGCGAAACAAACAAAAAAATTTATGTATGAAAGTGGGTAAATGGGTATTGGGACATAAAGCTTAGTCTTAGAGCAAGTCGGGACTAAAAAAAAAAGGATTAAATTAATCTAGCATTAAATTTGATCTGTGTGTAAAAAAAACGAATAAATAAATAAATAAATAAATAAATAAATAAATAAATAAATAAGCAGATATCACTCACAGCATGAATCATTTCTGTTAACAGAGGCTCAGGATCAGGTCTCATATTTAAATCTTCCAACTCGTACCGTACTGTCATTCGAGTCATCTCGAGTTCTTCGTCTGTGGAAAACACAATGCTTAGAAAATGCTCAGGGACACGACAGCTGTAGACTCTTCATAACGAGTGTGGCGTGGGCTTGCCTAATAAACACGGCTGCAGAACAGCATCAGCCAACAGATTTACCACAGTATCCAGACCCTTGACTTCAGCAGAAACCGCATACATTGTTGTATCCCTGAAAACAACAATTAAAGAACAGGTTTTATTTTGGTGAGGGCTTAAAGGAAACCACTTATTGTATACATCTAAATCTAGAAACAGACTAAACAAGGAAAAATTAAATGCTAAAAATAACGAAACCTGGATGTTTGGCAGTCACAGATTCCACCATGTTTTTCCAATGACAGAAGAATTTCGTCTTTACTTCCATATTGTGATGTAGACTAAACAAATCAAAAACACAAACCATTAACATTTACTGGTAGATATTATGGCCAGCTTTTATTTGAGGAAAAAAAGGCATAAAAAAAAAGGCATTTAAAAAAATAATAATAATAAATAACTCACCGAAAAAGCAAGCTTTTCCAAAAAGTGTGCAATTCCACTAGGATATCGGGCTTCATGGCGGGAACCAGAATTTACTAAAACTGGAAAAAAAAATAAGACACTGAAAATGTGACCTTTCCTAAACATAATATATGAAGAAAACAGAATAACGTTGTCCTTACATACAACAATAACAGGCAGATATTCAGGCTCAATAAAATATTCATCATCATCATCATAATATTGACTTTGACACTAATAACTAGATGCAAATGAGCCTAAAAACACAACACATTTTTTAAATCTGTTCAAATTAATGATGGGTGTCCTTTAACCATGAAACATTTCAGGTCCATATTTTGTACAATTATTTTAAGGTATATCAGAATCAATATCATAAATGCATCTATATAATCACACTGTATTAGATCACAAAAAATATCATTAAAACAAAAAAATTATCACACAAGCCACATATTTACCCCCGACTGTGCAAAACTGGCCAAACTTATTTTGGGATGCAACCTTAAGACCATTTGCTAAAGTGGTTATTTTGGTTTCATATTGTTCATGGCCATCAACCGAAGCGAACACAGGCTTGGGGATGCCCGGTAAAGGTGTAGACAGCGAAATATTAGGATATCCTCTTGCACTGCTGTACTGTCTACATGCAGCAATGCCAAACCTGCGAAAGAGAAACACAAAACTGTCATCCTAACAATATACTATTATAATTAATGGTTCATTAACAGATATTAATTAACAGGCTACGGTACAAACACAATGACGATTATTTTATTTTCTTCATTTACCAATCATGTTCTTCTTTTCATCAACAAATTTCCTTTTTGCAACAGTGTCTGCCATTAATACACAATGGCATGCTGTTCATTCAGTTTTATTTAAGCTGTAAGAAGTTTATCGCATTCACTCAGCAACTAACTGAACACAGTGGTGTGGTAAAGCTGCTGTCGAACAGTGACTGTTCACTAAATGCACCTAGACAGGAACTTCTGTAAACAATATTTTACAAAAACTACAACCAGTATAAAAAACAGCAAAATGACAAGCCCTTCTCTGAATATTAAAAATGGTTAAAAAATGCTTAATTGTTTTCTGTTTTACTGTTCAATTACACTACTATGTTTCCATCCAGATTCATGGAGGACATCCTGACCTGTACATTTGAGTGTTTTCCCAGCTCCCAGCACACCAGTCATGCAGTTAACAGTGCTTCTGAACTGAATTGGGTGTGATGGAGCAGAAAAGACCTCAAAACACTGCAGGACAGGGTTCTCCAGAACCATAGCTGTGATTGAACCATCCTTATCCATATCCATGATTCAGAACTAAATAAGAAAACCAATGCTCTGGAAGCTATACGCAAATTATTCAGGCACCTTCCTTAACTGCTCAAAATAACAGAATCACACTGAACTTATTCTCCTAACATCTATACAATAACTAATAAACGCTGTCTGATAAATTCAAGTACTAAAAATGAACAAACCGCACCGCTGTATACGGTCCCAACACCCGAATCTCGACATGTGAGCCGCCATGTTGGATATTCTGTGACCATGAAAGTCTCCCGGATGTGATTTCAAAGAGCACTTCCGGGAGTCGATGTTGCTTAAAATACTGTAATATTAAAAGTTGCGAAAGATTTTTGATCGACTTGTGAATATTACCAATATACTATTTGTGAACTATAAATAACAATAATAAAATAATAAAAAAAAAAAAAAAATAATAATAATAATAAAATAACAATAAAATAATAATAATAAAATAACAATAAAATAACAATAAAATAATAATAATAATAATAATAATAAAATCAATCAATCAATCAATCAATAAATAATAAAATAATAAATAAATTATTTGCATGTCATCGCCATACATAGTCTAGGAAACATATTTCACATTACTGTGTTAAATATATTAATGGCTTGTTGCTGTCGATAAAACTGCAATAAAACAAATAACATTGTTGATGCAAATAACTTTTCCCAATCACACCTAATTATTTATATTATTAATAAAAACATGCAAATAATATAATATAATATAATATAATATAATATAATATAATATAATATAATATAATATAATATAATATAATATAATATATTGTTATAATATAATACAATACAATGAATGAATGAATATATTGTATTGTATTATATTATAACAATATATTATATTATATTATATTATATTGTTATAATATAATGCAATGCAATATGTTGTATAATAAATATAATAATATAATAATATATTGCATTATATTATATTATAACAATATAATATAATATAATTATTTAAAGTTCTAATAGTGAAATCTGTTCGTAAATCAGGAAAATGTTGAATAATAAATGTATACATTTTATTTCTTTGTTTGTTTGTTCGTTTATTCATTCAGTCAATTATTTCTTTAATTTTTAATTTTTTTGTGTTTTTCTTACACAAATATGACATTTAAACGTATATACTTATACATTTAAACCAATATTGTGTTTGTTTTTGTAGATGGCATGTATAATAATCAACATCATCATTTGTATTTTTGAATTTATATTTTGTATTGTATTGTTTTTGTATAAAACCTTTATTAAGATAACAACAACAACAACAACAACAACAATCATCATCATCATGTGAATGGTGAGAGAGAGAGAGAGAGAGAGAGAGAGAGAGAGCGCGTGCGTGTGTGTGTGCGCGCGTGCGTGTGTGACGTGTGTGTGTATGTGTGTGTGTGTGTTTGTGTATGTGTGTTACTCACAGAGTACGGAGGACGGTCAGCACTCAGTTCTGACAGCCGTCTCTCGAGTCGGAACAATGTCTAGAAGTATCAAAACCTTCACAGTTAAATACAACCCGATGAACGAGCACAACACGTTTACAAATGGCGACACGATTCAGGGCAGAATTATTCTGGAGTTAAGTAAAGAATTAAGGATCGATAAACTTTTTATAAAGTGTAAAGGGGGTGCCGATGTGCACTGGACCGACTCCAGCAGCAGCTCCAGTTCAGATTCCTACAGCTCTCATCAGAGATACTTCAAACTCAAACAGATTTTTATCTGGGACAATTCCAAAATAGGTAAATATGATTTCTCTATGTCCGGGTTTCAGCGTAAATGACACACTTAGTTCTGTTTGCTTTTTATTTATTTATTTATTTTTATTCCATACAAGCTCATGCAATTTCATGTAAACAGTTTGCCAGTTTTTCTATTTTTGCGAGTGTGACATGAAGACATAGATATATCTAAATATCCTCTATATAGTTTCAGCAGTTTTTAAAATGATACCTGGGACACAGGTATTCTGATTGTTTACTGAAAGGTGTTTTAAATAGGCAAATAGATTTATGGATATGGAGTGAGTCAGGAAATACCCTAAAGTGTACCATTTTACACACCAGACACCTGACAAGACACAAAGACACCCACAAACACACACACACATATATATATATAATTTATCAATTTAAAGCTACACTATATGCGCATACTGAGGTTAAACATACATATTTATCTTACAAAACCGAATCGATATCTTTGTTATCAGAGTGTTGTATATAGGCGTAGTCTCAAGTTTCAACAAATCCAGGCTGTTCGGGAGGAACAGTGTTCTGGAGAAAATTTGAATGATAACAATTGTACATATTTAGCAGGTTCTATTGCTGCTTTTCACAAACAGATAGTAAGTTAATAGTTTAATATTGTAATAATTAAAAAGAGAATGGATCAATGATCAGACTTTCTATTAACAGAAATAATTTCAAAAGCCTCATAAGAACAACAAATTGAAAAAATCAAATAACAAGAAATTGGATTCATGAACTACAATAATCAATTTATTAGTCACAATCAACTATTCGATTTTTTAATTAGCGCAATGAAAGGGTTGAAATAATGAAGGGTTATAGAAAAACAACTGAAAAGAGGCAGCACATGAACTTTAAATGTTTTGGGGCCTGCAAATGGAATAGTTTGGTGTGGTGATTTCATGCTACATTTATTAGTGGTAGTAAATAAGTATATGAGGTCAGTTCACAGTAAAAGCTAATTTTTCAGTGTGTCGTCTTTACAGGACAGGATGGATCCATACTACTAACAAATTGGGAGAAATGTAAGTGTGTGTGTGTGTGTGTGTGTGTGTGTGTGTGTGTGTGTGTGTGTTTGTGTGTGTGTGTGTGTGTGTGTTTATTATTTCATTTATCACAATGTTCGCTCTATCCAGAGTTTTCTGGATACTGTAAATGGTAAATATTAATATGTCATTAGTAGTCTGCTCATAAACAAAGTATAATATTTTGCAAGGACCATAGATTTTAAGATATGACAAATGTATTAAGTGTAAACGGCTATACATTATATTGTATTTTATTATTTTATTGATCAGCCTTCAGGTCTCTGCCTCAAACTGACAAACTTGATTTCTCAATTTTCAGACGGGAACTTCATTATGCCAGGACACCATACCTTTCCATTTTCATTTCAGCTTCCAGAAACGTAAATAATTATTGAGATGATAATGTGAGAAATGTGCTTCATAAAATTTCATTGACTACATTGATTAATTTCACTTTAAATAGATCTAGATCTCTGTCTTTGTCAGTTGATCTATTTAAAAATTCATTAAATGCAAACTTGAATGATTGTATACATTAAGGAAGTCATTACTTTCACAGGAACATGCCACCATCTTTTAAAGGATCCCATGGATCAATTAAGTATGTTCTTGAGGCCAAACTGCATAGATCATGGAAGATCCCTGAAACTGTAGTGAAGGAATTTACCTTTGTGTCAAAAGTTCCAGAAACCTGTGCTCTTTTAATGGTATGTGCTCATATTGGTTAATGTGCAATTATACTATAATAAACAAAAGGAGGGCAATACAGGAGTAGTGGATAACCAACGGGGATTTTATCTGGGCTCTCTGGTTTCCTTCTTGGCAACTTTAAATTAGGCCAGTGTTACCGGTAAAGTTTCTGGGTTTGCCTTTACTCTGACTAGTATAAATCACTGAACATAAATGACATGAATTACAAATAACAAACAAAACAGACTACAGGGTTCTGACCATTTCTTTTCTTAACATTTTTTACAGCCTCTTTCTGGGTCTGTAGAACAAAAGATGAAATTTTTCACCTCTGGAAGTGCCTCAATCAAAGTATCTACTGACAAAAAGGGCTACATGCAGGGTAATTTTACATCATTACACAAAACATGTCCTCGCTGTTAATATTAATATTTTTAATTTAGTATTTCTTAATTCCTCCTTTTTATTCCAGGTGAGAGAATCAAGGTTGAAACCCATGTTGAAAACTCTTCATCTCGTGCTCTCAAGCTTAAATTTAAACTTAAACAAAAACAGACATTCACTGCCCAGTCTCGGCATAACTATGCAACAAAAGTTATTTTCAAAGCCGTGGAAGATCCCATTCCATCCAGATCCAAGAAAACATTCACCAGCAGGCTGAAGATCCCTTCAAACTTAGACCTAACCATCACAAACTGTAGCATTATTTCTGTGGAGTACTTTCTCAAGGTAACAATGTTTTACTTGATTTTTTCCAAATGGTACAAATATTATCAGGAATGCTTTTTAAATTCATTCATCCATTTCTATCATTTTCTAGGTGTATCTGGATGTTCCCTATGATATAGATCCATACATTGTATTTCCACTGGTCATTATTCCAGCTGGCCAGTACAGCATTCCACAGCAAAACCAAGTTGATTACCAAGCCAGTCAGAACAGACAAGAATCAGCATGGATGAGTTCTAGATTACAGCCAGAACCTTTTGCCTCCCCCCATGTTCCTGCTGCTACTGACTTTGGTCTAGCTCCAAATCTATACCCGAGTATGCTTGCTCCACCAGCCAATCCACTGGAACCACCGCCTTCTTATACGGATATCTTTCCAGACTCAAATCCATCAGCATCAGGATTCAACCCATCTCTCTTACCTCTCTGTCCTCCACCATACACCACTATGGTTTCCCCACATACTTCTCACCAGCACACATCAGAGCATCCAACACCAGAGAGTCCAAGCAGCAGTTACCTCCATCACCATCTTTAGTACAATGCAACTTTTAATGTTCAAATTTTCATGTTTCATAAATCAGTGTTTTTGTGCAAATGTTTACTTCTGTTCAAATTGTATTTGTTTGTATTTTTAATCCACAAAATAATAATAGTTTACAGTCTGTAAATAAACTTTGCTGATCACACCTTTTAAAGATTTAGCAATAATTTACATATACAATTGTTTATATATAAAATTTAGGGTCATGCTAATAAGGTTCTGACATAGTGATTTTAGCTTGACCCTGAATTTTATGCAGTTTGTAAATGTCATTTTGAATGACTTTTTATTGTAAATTAATTGGAGTGTGGAGACTGTTCAAAAAGTTAACTTCTCACTGAAAATGTATTGATAATAGAAAATGATCATTGTGGTGTTAATGTTAAACATGTGTTAAGCAAGGGCTGCATAATAAAGTATATAGTGTTATTGTTTTGTATTACTTCATTGCTTTTGGTTTATATATTAATTTTATTGTCATTTTTATTTGAAACTTTTAAAGGAACACATTTATTTAATGAAATGATGTTAATTAATGTGTAGTTTTTATAATATTTGATGAATTCACCAATAACAAACATACAGCACATTTTAACCATATACAGTATATATATTTATTCTATATAATTTATTTATTTATTTTTATTATTATTTATTTATTTTTTGTTAAACTGGTCACCATAGTAAGCATTAACCTTCACTAGGCTTATCACAAGGCTCATTCTGCTTGTCACTCTCAAACTGTTCATGCTTGATAAGATTTAGCAAACAAACGCAAACTAGTGGGCAACACCTAGTCTAGCAAGCACACTCCATCCAATCATTACATTCCATGCCAGAGTGAAATGCAGTCATACTCATGAAATAGGTGAAACACAATTGACAAACATTATTGCTCTTCATTATTTTAATTAAAAAGAATCACATGCTGAAAAGCAAATGTTCATTGTATTGTTCTTTATTGCTTTAATACTTAAGTGAAAACATTCAGCAAGGGATTAGACCTTCAAGAATCAAATAAAATCTTTGCATCAGAAGCCAAATCTATCCAGACCGTAACTCATGCGACAGACCATAAACCGAAATGCGACAGTTTGTTGATACTGGTGGGCCACTGACATGATGCAGTTTTTGCAAGTAACACATGCTATCAAAACTTGTTTTTTACTTTAAATAATGTTAACATTTACATTCTCTGTTCCTAATATCTGCTTGCTTAAAATTCAAATAGTCTGTCATGAATAGGTGCCTTGACCTAAGATCATCTAGATATATATCTGGACCATGTTTATTTTTTAATCTAAATTCTTTTTACCCATTTATAGCTAGATTCAAGATTGTTTACAGTTTTTCTCAACTGCTTTCAGTCATTTCTCACAACTGAACTGCATTTCTCAAAACTACTCATTCCACCGTCAGATCCTGTTGTCAGTTTTTCACATCATATTAGCAATGTCTTGTTGTTTTCATTGAATTGCAATTGCTTTTGAACAACATGCAAATGGTTCTGTACATCCGTCAGCTGTTTTTGACAATTCTTGTTTCTTTTTTCCTGCTGTGCAAAATAACTTGTCCTGGTTCTCAGCTGAAATGTCACAACCACCAAACCGATTAGTCTTTTTCTCAGGTTGTAAGTCTGTACAGATTTCTACAAATTGTGAGTACATGTTTGCTAAGAAATATGTCCAGAATTGAGAAATTTCACCCAACCCCCCGTTCCTGAACCCAATTAAAGAGTTTTTCTCGGCTTGGAGGTGGAAGGTTTATGTTCATCAGCCACATACGCGGATGACACTGCTGGCTGCCATGGATGCAGCATGTGAGGACATCTCAGCAGATGCATGCAGAGGCTGGATTAGGCACTCAAGAAGATTCTTTCCACCATGCATAGCAAGGGAAAATATATGTTGTGATGTGGATGAGAATCTGTGGCCCAACACACAGGACCGACATGACGCATAGGAAAACTGCCATGTAATTTCACTGTTACCTTCTGTTGTACATGTATAGTATTTCCCACTTTGTCTTTTTCAGGCTTCCATTTGTCGGTAAATAGCCTATGTGTAGTTTCCTTTGTTTTCTGTATGTAAGTACCACTATTGACAGTACAGTAAAAATGTGAATACAGTGTGATCTTTTGTTTTGATTCTTCCATATACTGTTACGTGGGTCGATGTTGATTGGTTAGATGAGGTTAAATGGAATCAATCAGAAAAATTATCTATTCATACCATGTAAATTACTGTAACACCTGGTTGATGCACAATGGTTTGCAAGAGTAACTTATTTTTTTACCGGAGGAACACTGTAAATTATGACACACACCAGTACAGTAATTTAGTAGTTTCTAGTCATCAAAACCTGACTTGAGTATAATTTAAATAATTAAAACTGAGTATGATGTTCTACTGACAACATGACTAATAATTTTGCCTGTCACGTTCACATTGTTGAAAAAATGACATGGGATTCTGCTGCCTCTGACACAATGATTGATGAAAAAACACGCTTTTGCACGATAGACAAAGCATTTTGAGCAGGTGACGCGTATTTTCCGGTTATCCACTATGTTGTGCAGTTTGTACATGTTGTTTTGAGAAATGCACTTGAAGATCTGCAAACTTCAATTCTGATTTGAGAAATGACTGAAAGCAGTTGAGCAAAACTGTATTATTTATAGCAGCTAATCTATAAAAGAATGAAAACAAAACAACATATCCAGATAACATATTGTGATATATTATCTACGGCATGATGCTTCAAGTACTACTGATAGGTGCCACCCAAGTGGCAGCCTGTTGCAGCAGCTCCCTTTACTGTATACTATAGTATGTGTCTGTATACTATAGTATGTGTCCATTCTTTTATACATTTGCATTTATTTTTCAACAGAGGAATTTCCCCAATGTGGGACGTATAAAGGTATATCTTATCTTATCTTATGCTTCACTGTGGTCCTCACTTAAATTTTGTTCCAGTTACAATTAGCAAAAATCTAATAAAATTATTATTTTTTTTATCAGATTATTCGATATCGAATTTGAGAGAAGAAGAGAGGGAAAAAAAAACGTCAGATTAATCGGTTATCAAAATAATCGTTGGTTGCATACCTACTACGCTTACACAGTATACATTCAATACAATAATATTGCATTGCTAAAACTTTAGTTTTAACATGTATTATTGCGATAAATGATTGTGAGTATGTGTGGCAATAAATAAATAAATAAATAAATAAATAAATAAATAAAGCATTAAATTTTATGGTCTGACTTCACATCTGCGTACATTTGTGTCTGCTAATAAATAAAATGGATTTAAATATGTTTGAGGATGAGAACCTTCTTAAAAAGAGTCATTTATGTAGGGAAATTTGTGCTTATTTTGGGTTTTTGCCTGACGAAACTGAGAAGCCCATTTGATTATGGAAATCCCATCTACAGACATTTTAATTAAAGCTCTGCACATTCTTTACCTTGAGGCCTGTGTTTGACCTGACCCAGCCCCAAATGTTACGACCAAACTCAACAGAAATATCTTGCAATACATTGTTTTTGCACTCACCTGTATTTATCATAATTGCATTCAACAGTCAGTTAACAAAACAAACGTAGTTTGATCAGGACACAGCGGCCCGCTCGGCACACAAAAGCGAAAGAGAAACACATATTTAACAGTTATGAAACTTTGATGACTGAACAGAAGTTGAATGGCCACATTAATTCCTTGTAGATCTGGAATTTCCTCAAAAGTTTTTGCATAACAGTTTATGTGAAAGTCCCATGTTGTGACAGAGCAACATACAGAATCAGGAGTACATGCACCAGCATGTTGCGTTTAATATGTTTATTAACTTTAAAAAAAGATTTTAATCACTTTTAAGTACAGCATTTTGACAGTCCATTAAATGGAAATAAAATACACATTAAAAAGTTTTTATTCTTTATGTGCAGCCCGGGAACCAAATGATCCACACCCTGGTACCGGTCCACGGTCCAATATGTTTTAATAAGAATATAAACATAAAGCAATATCGTTATACAATTGGGCATTATGGTAATTCATGTATTCTGGTATCGAAAGATATGTTTATGGTATCGAGGCCACCCTACTTGTAAGAAAGGATTCCCATTCAGTTGTATTTCCACGCTTCACCACTAGAGGCAGACATGGGTCACCAACATGGTGCCCGTGGGGCAAGGACCTCGAGTCGCCCGCAGGCCTTTTCCAAAAATAGCTCACCATACCGCCACTTACCAGTGAGCTACATCAAATTTTTGTTGTTGCTATTCTTTTTTAAATCACACTTGCATTGGTGTGAATTTGAAAATGGCAATATAAAAAAAAAATACTTTAAATAATGTTTCATATTAGATTAGAGCTAGCTGGTCTAGCCGCCGTGGAGACCAGCTAGCGGGTGCAGTGAAGGTGAGGAGATGATTTACCCCTGAAAACATGGCAGAAAAAAGAACGAAAACATATCTTTTTTACAGTGAATGGGAGGAAGAGTTCTTTTTTACCTCTCAAACGTGTCTCAGTGGCAGGGCGACTTTGGCGACGGCAAAGTGGCACAATGTTGAGAGACATGTCAAAACGTGTCACGCAAGCTACCATGCTAACTACATTTTCTGAAGGAAAGGTTTTTAAAGAAGCAATGATGATAATTGCAGAAACTCTGCTTTAAGACAAGAAATATGGAACGGATGTAATCTCCACTCTCTCCGTTGTCCAACTGGGGGCAACTACAATGGTTAGAACGCAGTTACTTTTTAAATAAAGTAACTCCCTTACTGTTACCGTTACCGTATGGTGCGTTACCCGTTTTTTAAATGATTTCATTTCGGCTGAAGTGTAGACTACAATCTAACCTGTTTACAGCAGCGACGCATTGTAGGATTGGTGGATGAGAACCACTGTAAACACTAAGAAGACGCACTTGGGCGTGTAGGCGAGAGCAAGACGAGTTTTGACAGTAACTAATACTGTAACGCTGTGTAATACTGTGGGCGTGTTTCCGTTTATTCAGGTCTGTGCGGCAGTAATGGCGAGTTGAGGCGAGAGCAAGACGACTTTCTCAAAGTGGAAATATGCTCATTATTTGAGTATAAGTTGAGTATAAAGACAAAAACTTTTTAGTCAAATGTAAGCTGTGTCTTTCTGGTTCGAAGCTCGTATCTACTGCGATAAACAGCAACTCCAATCTGTCGAAGCTCCTCCAGAAACTCCATGCCTCGACGAAGCTAGAAGCTAACCCGGTGTTCTGTTCCACATTGTTGATAGTTTTCATACTTAAGCTGTGAAAGGAACATTTTTAAGAGCTCAACACAACAGCAGAAGCCACTTTAGTTTTTGATTCTGAATATATTATTCAGCTTGTTTTGTTATTTATTTCAGAAATCCTTGTGATATATTTAGTTACTTTTTGAATGAAGTAACTAGTAACTGTAACTAGTTACTATTTTTTAGTAACTAGCACAACACTGGTTAGAAGAGTGTTGTCTATGTCCGGGAACTTGGCCGATCAGCTGGACCTGGATCTGGCGAAGTGCAGGTGGTTCAGCATCCAGTGTGACGAGTCCGTGGACAGCAGCAGCTGATAGTCTTTATCCACAAACGAAGAAGTTCTGACACTACTGCCCCTAAAGACAACTACGAGGGGAGTTGACATCTATAACACGGTGAAGGAGTTTTTCGCGGAGAAAAAAGTGTCATTGGAAATTTGGTATCAGTGACTACCGACGGGGCTCCTGCCATGATCGGCCGACATACAGGCTTCATCGCTCACTGTAAAGGTGACCCAGAGTTCCCAAACATCATGCATTACCATGTGCAAAGGTGATCGGCTTTGGGCACGTGGTAGCTCAGTGGTTAAGGTACTGGGTTACTGATTGGAAGGTTGACAGTTCAAGCCCCAGTATCGCCAAACTGACACTCTTGGGCCCTTGAGCAAGGCCCTTAACCCTCTGTGCTCCAGGGGCACCATATCATGTCTGACCTCAGCATCTGAGCAAGCTGGGATATGTGAAAAACAAATTTCACTGTGCTGTTATGTACATAATTATGTACACAAATAAAGGTTATTCTACCCTCATAATCACCTCTCCAGAGCTAAACAGCACAAAACATTCAAGGTGCTATTGGAAGTCACCATCTGAATATGGTGACGTGCTACTACACACGGAAATCTGATAGCTCAGCAGGGGACAAATTTTGCTAAATGTTAAATGAAAGATATGATAATTTTGTTAAAAATGCCACAGATTTGGTGATAAGTTCAGTCAAATCTGAAAGTTGATTTTTGTATGTTACGGAATTGATAATCTGTAATTAGCTAGTGAGAATGTTGTAGAAGTGATCATTTGAGAATGTAAATACTTGCAGAGATTTATAGAAATAAAAAAATACTGATATTTATCTTTCCTACCTTGTTAAATCATGGTTAATAATTATTGTGAGAAATTATTAACATGATCAGTGTCTTCACATAGATAAACATCATTGGTTATTAATAATAACATAATTAAAGGTAAATTGAGCAAATTTGTTATTTCAGAAGTGTGTATGAAACTGGTAGCCCTCCACATTATTCGGTACCCAAGAAGTAGCTCTCAGTTTCAAAAAGGTTGGTGATCCCCCTATTTAGATCTTTGAATACAGACTGTTTGAGCCGTTTGGCTTTCCACACTGATAAGGCTTCAGAGGAAGTGTCTGCTGTTTACAGTCTCTCCCGCTGTGCTCGAAGGAAGAGGTCGGGGTGTTTAGTTCGTTCGCGCGTTGTGCTACAAAATACTACACTAAAATGTCCACGATTAAGCAGCTCTCCTTGACTTACGACGCGGTTAATAGCAGCAACACGTTCACAAATGGCGATGTGATCAATGGCCGAGTCGCTTTCGAAGTCACCAAAGAAGTAACGATTGAAAGCTTATATATAAAGTGTAAAGGAGATGCAAGAGTGAAATGGAGCGAGAGGCGCAATGACAAAACCTATTCTTACAGTGCAAATGAGAGATACTTCAAAATCAAACAGTACTTCATTAAGGATCCCAAGAAAGGTGAGGTTGTGTTTGTTCACCTACAGCTACAGAACATATACTGTACACACCAGCCCTTTTAATGGGCGGGCGTGCGTGTGTGTGTGTGTGTGTGTGTGTGTGTGTGTGTGTGTGTGTGTGTGTGTGTGTGTGTGTGTGTGTGTGTGTGTGTTTTGCTGGCAGGGAGGGAAGGGGGGTAACTATGTGTGTAACTATAGGATCTGACCAAAAATCACAAATCTATTAAACATAAATTTATTGAACCTAATATGGAGGTATGGATGTGTTTGTATTTGCCTTATAATCTAAAATCTTTGGTTTTCAGCACAGTTTGATAAGGTGATAGTAAATGCTCGTGATCACAGGTGATACGTGATATTACAGGAGGCCATTTTCAAGTTAATTTCTATAGCGCTTTTCACAATGGACAATGTCTCAAAGCAGCTTTTACGCAACCTAAGAATGAAAGTGAATTATGTTTATTTATCCCTGATGAGCAGCCTGGAGCGACTGCGACAAGGGAAAAAACTCCCTTAGATGATGAGAAAGCAACCTTGATAGGAACCAGATTCAAAAGGGGAACCCATCCTCATATGGGTGATATCAAGGGTGGGATTATAAATCAAAACACTGGAGAGTAAGAACACCCATAAATACCGGAGTGTGTGATTTATGAGAAATGTCCTTTCTACAGTCTAATACAGTCAGTTGACTTTGTGGAACCAGGAGCTACTGAGCAACTCATAAAATAGCTCAACATTTGAGATGATCATAGATCCAACACCTACTCCTCCTTTGCTAGAGCCTTTAAACAATCAGAGAAGTCCAATGTCCAATCTCTACAGAAAGTGGAATTTTAGATGTTTTGGGATGTTTACAGGGATGGCATCTACCATAATCTTCATGAGGTGGCACACAACTGAAGCGGGGCTGCGCCAGCTACGGTTGTGTCCCACCTCATAAAGATTATGGACCTTTAAATGGGTCGAGATGGGTAGAGAAAGAAAAGCGGTGGAGACAAATTAGCGTAGCTGCTGTTCATAATGTTAACAATCACAAGTTGATAATGTACATTTGATCAGATGTACTGGAGCACAAGGTTATATGTGATATGTGTTATGTGTAGGACTCCCTAAAAAGATATGTCTTTAATCTTCACTTAAACTGAGAGAGTGTATCTGAGCCCCGAACACTGTCATGAAGAACACTGTCTATTTCAAAGTTTAGGAGCTAAATGTGAGAATGCTCTACCACCTTTAGTGGACTTTGCTATTCCAGGAACTATCAAAAGTCCAATGTTTTAAGATCTCAAAGTGCGTGATGGATTGTAGTGTGTTAGAAGACTGGACTTTCACCAGGAAGGAAAACACACACAGAAATACATACATATATATACATCTGTGTTGTAGCAGCTATATGTCAGAATGTGATCTCAAAATACTCTTTAATATAAAAAATGTATCTTATAATCGAAAAATACCTACATACATACATATACATCTATGTAATAGTAACAGCAATGTCAGAATGTGATCTATATTCCATCTAATTCATATAAAAAGATTAGTTTTATAATCTCATTTTTATACATAATCGTTTTCTTGTAATTGTCACAACAAAATTAGATTCTTACTTATTTCACCACACTAGAGATTAAATTTCACTAGTGCCAGTAATAGAATGTGTTATTAGTTGAAAGAGGTTATCAGCTGATATCCAAATGGTTAACCACAACAGTAAAAAAAAAAAAACACTGAAAGAAGAATAGAGAAGAAGACATGAAAACCGTTGATTATCTGGTAACTCTGACGCATGTCATGTACATATTAAGCAGTTCTCAAAATTGATGTGCGAAATCAGCGAAAGTGTCAACGAATGGCATGTGAATAAAATTGACAGTGACATCACTGCAAAAGGGAACCTGTTGTCACCCAGATGAACATGGCTTCCTTTAAATCTGGTTCTTCTCAAGGTTTCTTTCTAATATGATCTCAGGGGGGTTTTCCTTGTCACTGCTACCACTGCATTTTAATTAAATGATAAATCTATAGGGACTAATTTATGAATGTATAATGTATACTCACTCTCTTTGTTTCTATAAGGCTGTTTTATGAGCATGTTCATTGTTAAAAGAACAATACAGATAAAAGGGATAAAATACTAAGAACAGGTTAGAAATACCCATACACCTACACATTCCTGCAGTTATTTAATCAGTAAAGTGTTTGGAAGCAGGGCAGTGCATAAATCAGAGTTGGCTCAGCACCTTCAGTTATGTTTATATCAGTTATCGGAATGAGAAAAATGTGATCGCAGTGATTTTGAATGGCATGATTGTTAGATTAGACTGCGTGCTTTGAGTATTTCTATAACTGCTGGTTTTCTGGGAACAGTCTCTTCAACATGAACGGCCAGTCTGGTTCAAGCATTTGAAGACTGCGAAAACGTAGCTTGTTTCATAAATCCTAGTTTCTGCTGAGGCTTACAGAAATGTCTGCAAGAATTGTGATTCAGTTAAGTGAACATTGACCAGAATTTCACAGGAATGTATCCCTGCTACAATAGACAGGTTGTTTTGTGAGTAAAGGGAGGCCCTACCTATTATAGCATAGTGCTTGGCAAATGAAATTTGATTAAAATCCTATAGTTTTCAAATCTTTATAAAATAATAAGTAATGGAAGTTTTCACCATGTGTGGAAATTCTTTTAACCCCAAACTGGTCAATTTGATCCTGTCTCTGTTGTAACAAACATTGTTTTTTATTATAAGCTAAATGTGAAGTGTTGAATTACGTTGACTTTACTTCCGTGTTTATTTTACCATTTCCTTATCTTGGTCACAGATCTTCCACAGTGTTTCTCTAAATGTAAAAATTGACTACAAATTCTATCTTGACCACCCAGCAAGGACACAATGCATAAAGAATTATGCTAAAATTAAGTGTTTTAATTTATTTCACAGGAAATGAAGATCCTGGGGTTATATTAGCAGAGGGAGAGATCTGTAAGTTTTTTTTTTCTACACTATACATTTTTACACCCTTTTTAAAGAACATAAAAAAATAAAAAAACGCAATGATTTATGTGACCTTAAATATTTGTGTAATTATTTCATTTTCTGTTTTTTTTTCCATCTGTCAATGTTGGGAATAACAGAATGTAATGTCTAAAGGAACAAGTGCTAAAGGTACTAAAGGAACAAGTGCTAGCTTACTGTGATCATGATCTTGTTTTTCCTCTGTGGTCAGGCAAATAGATTTCACAGTTATGCAATTCTCTTGGTTAAAGGAGAACAAAAGGTTTGTGTACGTTTGAGACAATTGTACAAAAAAAGATTTATTTAAAAACAAAATAAATAAAAAAATAAAATGCTTCAAATGGTTTTAAGAAAAAAAACCAGAACTGTTATTTAAAACTATTATTAATATAAACTCTAAATAATTTTATTTGCCTCTTTATTTATTCTTTTACTTATTCTTTATTTAGACATAAGATTTAAAAGATGTAGATTATTAAGTACTGTAATCCCCCGCTTTACCGCAGTTCGATATCTTGCGCCCCTGGTTTATCGAGGAATTGCATTTGCCACATAACAAAAATTTTGTTTGGCTGATTTTCCTGGTCTCTCTCAGATAGATCAAAATGTCTATGTGTGTTTAAAGTATGTGCGAGGATGATTTACGGCTTAAACAATCAAAAAAAACAAATGTTACCACTATGATAAACAGGGGATTACTGTATATATATATATATATATTAGGCCATTTTCTCCACTTCTTAGTGTATATGATTTGAACCCATAGGCATGTTTATTTTTATTTCTTTCCCTCTTTCTTCAGTATAACATAAATTTTTAATTGGTTGTATTTTGTAACCTTCAGCTTTTAGTATTCAGTTGTTATATCAACTGTTTAATTTTGTCCTTAACTACATGTAACTGATTGTTTCTTCTCTTGCCCTCTCTCTCTCTCTCTCTTTCTCTCTCTCTCTCTTTCTCTCTCTCTCTCTCTCTCTCTCTCTCTCTTTCTCTTTCTCTTTCTCTTTCTCTCTCGTTCCAGACAGCAATGTAGTTAAGCCCGGAAACCATGTTTATCCATTTAGCTTCCAACTGCCCCATGGGTAAGTATAGTGATTCTCAATTAGCTATTAACCTTTTTGAGATGCCCATTCCAGCTACATCATTATCAGAAATCCTACACTGAAGTAAAATGTATCAAAAATACTTCATTAATTTTTGATTTCTGTAATGGCGCACTCGTGTGCCATTTTCTGGTGGGTCGGCTGATATTTAGATAGCACTCATAACAGACACTGTGATAAAAGCTTTGTCTTCCAAACCTGAGAAACTGCCTATAGAATTCCCACCCAGCTGATTTTAGAAAGTGGCATCCTGGTGCTACAGCAGGTTGCCTTCCGGTTATATTCATTGCATTCGTTCACCTGAATGGGATAAAGCAGTTACAGTATAGGAATGATCAACACAAGATTTACACATTGAACAGACCATTGAATAGAGCTTTGTTTTGCCAGGAGGGATGCATAAAGAACTATGTGTTTGGAGAAAGGAGTGGCGTGATAGCAGGTGTGCCCTTAGGGGTAATGAAACAGAAAACACTAGTTGTGTAAAGGAACTGTAAAGCACTGCTATCTGCTTTCCACATGGTACATTCCATTATACGAATCTGTAGTCCTCTGCACTGCTTGAACAGTAAGCTATCTTCCAATCTAACATGGTACTATAGAAAGGAAATCCTGAACCAATCCTTTTCCTACACCCAGCATGCACACATAGCATGCAGCTGCCCAACAACGCATATAGAAACATATGTGCAGTATCCCACAAATGTGAGGTACACCCCTCACATTTCAGCATTCATTATAGTAGATCTTTTCAAGAGACAATAGTATAGAAATGAAACTTGGATATATTTTAAAGTAGTCATTGTGCAGCTTGTACAGCAGTACAGATTTACTGTCCTCTGAAAATAACTCCACATACGGCCATTATTGTCAAAACAGATGGCAGCAAATGTGAGTACACCCTAAGTGATAACAGCTGTACATTGTTTAACCATGCAACAACGCCACATGTCTTGTTCATCAGGTGTTTTTGTCTGCTTGACAGGACCATACAAATTTGTGTATCTTGCATTAGAGCAGTTAAAATTTGGTGCTTTGAGTACAATTCCCTCATACTGACCACTGGATGTTAAACATGGCAGTGCTCAGACCATACGCCGCACACGGCAACAAGTCATTTTGCATGGCCATCATCTCAGAAGGAAGCCTCTTCTGAAGTTGCAAGCAGTGTGCTGAAGACAACCTGTTCAAGAACATGAATTACTGAAACCATGTCCTGTGGTCAGATGAGACTAAGATAAACTTGTTTGGCTCAGATGGTGTCCAGCATGTGTGGCGACACCCTGATGAGGAGTACCAATACAATTGTTTCTTGGTCAAGCATGGTGGTGGAAGTATCATGGTCTGGGGCTGCATGAGTGCTGCCGGTACTGGGGAGCTGCGGATCATTGAGGGAAACATGGATACCAACATGTGCTGTGATATTCTGAAGCAGTACATGATGCCCTTCTTCAGAAACAGTTTTGACATGTTCACTAAGGCCGTATTCACTGTTGTTGCCAGTTATTTAGACAATAATGGCTGTATGTTGAGTTATTTTTATAGTAACAGTAAAACAATATTACTATGCAAGCTCCACATTGACTACTCTATAGTACAGTAATCCCCCATTTATTGTGGTGGTTACGTTCCAAACCCACCCGCGATAAATGAAAAAAAAACATTCAAAGATCAACTAAATGTAAGAATTGCTACATGGAGTATTTGTATAAACATTTTTTATAGAATGTAAATATTTTGGAGTTAAATGGAAAAGGGGTTGTACCTACAAATAATGTATGCTGTTTTTTTCCTCTGTAGAAATTTTCCTGCATCTTTTAAAGGACATTATGGCTCAGTAAAGTACATTCTTGAAGTCACACTGGATCGTTCATGGAAGATGGACCGCACGGAAACAAAAGAAATCATCTTTGTGCCAAGGCTTAGTGGTGTTAATTTAATGGTAGTTGCTGGTGCATGAATGAATGAATGAATGAATGAATGAATGAATGAATGAATTTAAAAAAATTAAATGCAGTGCAGCAGTTTGGCTGGCAGATTCAGTAGCAAACATTGTTAGTCAGACTTTGTGTGACACCGTAGAAATGTTGCAAAAACATGAAATGTTTTGTATTACACAAGCATTGAAATTTCTAAATTACATAGGTTCTTGTAGAATACTTTTTCTGGAAAAGTTTTTTCTTTTCTATCTATCTACAATTAATTTACTATAGCTTAGCACTGTCTTAAATGAAACCTTATATATAATTCAGTATATAATGTTCAGTTTGTGGAATATTTATAAATGGACTGGTTTAACAGTTATATTTCAGTAATACTGTATTTTGTTGTTTTGCACTCAGAGGCCCCAGACTGGATCTATCGGAAAAAAGATGAAACTTTTCACCTCTGGAAGCACCTCAATGAAAGCCACAATTGACAAGATGGTTTATATGAGAGGTCATTAAAAATCATTACATAAACTAATGCCATTAAACTCACAGGAATAGCCACCGATGTTTAACGCTTATATTTCTTTATGCTTCCTTTTTCACAGGTGAGGTCATGAAGGTTTCCACTGACATTGATAACTCTTCATCCCGCGATCTCAAGATAAAATACAGCATGGAGCAAAAACAGACTTTTCACGCACAGGGTCACTCCAAGTATTCGTCTCGTTCAATTTTCAAAGTTGTCGGGGATCCTGTTCCAGCTGGGTCAAAGCAAACAATCAACACAAACCTGACACTTCCAGAAAATCTGGAAATGACCATTACAAACTGTAATATTATCAAACTGGAGTACATATTTAAGGTAATATGTCCTGTCCTTATTTCTACATACAGCCACCATCTTTAGCTTCTAACCTCAGAAACAAGAGTCATCTACCAATGCTTTATTTTTTTGTAGGTTAGATTTGCAATCATAAATAATTTACTGATTTAAGTTGATAAAAGTCTCCATTTGAGAATAGTCTTAGAACAAATAAATAACGTCTGGGCAAACTTATATATTTATATTTTAGAAAAAAAAAATGATGTAGGCTGACTTTTTCTTTTTTTAAGCTTTTCTAATAATATTGAATATTATGGGTATATTTTGTGAAGCTGACACCTGTGGTCTTAAAGGTCACACGTCATATGAATTAATATATTTCTTATATCCTAAAGATTGTACTGATCGACATTTTTAAATCCAACTTGAAAGTGTTTTCAGAAGCTTGAACTAAAGAAAATCTTTTCAAAAGATCCTTATTAGGTTGTTGAGGCACCATAAACCCCAGAACATCATCAGTGTAATGTAACTGTCTTAAATTGTATTGAGGGTTAAACATGAGGGGGGGAAATGTCAAAGCTTGCCTGTAAAAGCCACTGGATTAATGACATATTTTTCATACAGGTCTATCTGGATGTACCCTTTGCAAGTGACCCAGAGATTTGCTTCTCAGTGATCATTCTCCCTGCAGGCAATATTTTCGTTCCAGTACAAAACCAACCAGCTTTTCAGCCTAATGGGATCCCAATTGGGCCAGGATGGAACCAACCTCTACCTCAGCCTGAATTTGGTCCCATACCCCCAGGTGCTACCTTTGGACCAGCTCCAGGGTTTCATCCTGGTCCGTACCCCTCACCTGCCTATTCAAATCCAGTAGATCCTCCTCCTTCCTATGAAGCCCTCTATACAAATCCAAACGCAACAGCCCCAGGATTCAACCAAGCACTGTCAGCTCCATCAGCTCCACCACCTTATAATCCTCAATACCCTTTAATGGGTTATCCAAATCCAGGTGTCCCTCAGCAACCTCAAGTTCCGAGTGCCCCACAGTTCTGTCCAGGGCCCGATGGCTCAGGCTGTGTTCCAGCAGAAGCCCCCCCAGGATACTGGCCAAATCCAACCACACAACCAGAACCATATCCAACTAAATCCCCTGGGAAACATGAATGATCACAATGTTGATGAAACAAGAAATTAAGGTATGATGCCATAGTAGAGGGCGTTAGGATTGCTGGAATATACATATACACAACATGTTCATATTATATTGTGCTAATATATTATTATTATTATTACACAATGCACATTTATCTATATTATTATTATTGTATTTTATTTTTTTATCTCATTTCATTTTCAAACAGATTGTCAGTTCAGTAAAATAGACAAATTGATCAGAATGCATTTTTACTATCAAACAAATACCAGTGAATAGTGAAATCACTATTCTCAAATATCAAAATAAAATGCTAAAGAACCAAAGATGATAAAATACATGTTTAAAAAAAAAAAAAAAAAAAAAAAGGAAACCTGAAAAACAGAAAGGGAAAGAGTTAATTGAGATTTGTGGCAACATTAGCCAGCATTCATTCTATTCTGTAAAAAAATGTTTGGGTTTATACCCCCATGTTCATAAATGCTGAACAAACAAATAATGAACAAACAGATTATTAGTGAGGTTTCAGGCTTAATTGTGAATGTTTGCTTAACTGGCTTCTGTCAGTATTATGCTACAAATAAAGACCAACTAACAACCAATAGTTGGCCACCTCATCTCTATATGAGCTTATATGAGGACTTTTGCTTAATATTTATTTTACCAAAAAAGCCAAGCTGCATCTATTTCAATATTTCAGTGGTGCATGTTTGGTGAATATTACTTGATGTTTCACTAGAAATGTTTTCCTTTTTGCAACTTTTTGTGAAAACCGAATGACAACGAATGACAACAAACCAGCCAGTAATTATAGGCTTTATGCCTTTCAATGGTGCTCTAATTATTTTATCTGTATAGTCCAAAATGTAAGTATAATGACAATAATTTGGCAAACACCCTTATCCAGGGGGCTTGTCTTTATCTCATTCATAACACCGAGCAACTATGGAATCAAGGGCCTTGTTTAGGGGCCCAGGAGTGGCAGCATGTTGTGGCTGGGATTTGAACTCACAAAAATCCAGTGCCTTAATCATTAAGATACCACCTCCAATATGCATCCAGGGTTCACTGTACTTTACAAAGCTCTTTTTTTGTTCTGTTCTTGAACAATTCAAAAGTAAACACCTGAGAACTAAATAAATGCTGTTAAACCCAGGGGTATGTGAATATAAGACATTCTATTTTGCATACTTCCTGATACATAATACACATGATACATCTACTTCCAAAGTTATTTCGGATATTTATTTTGTAATGATTTATTGTCAACATTTTTTATAAAGATTATTATTCTTGTTTTTACATTTATTCAAAATATTGGCCTTGTGTTTGTGGCCATTACTATTACAGCATGTAACCAAGAAAAAGTGATATAGTGATCATTTAATAGTTGATATGCCATTATTAGAAATAGTGTAATTCATAACATAATAATAATAATAATAACCATGAATAATTTGTACAAAATGTATACAGCCTGCATTTTATTCCAATGTGTAATGAACAAAATGAACTTGGTAGACTGCTTGTTCATCTAATCAACAAATGAACAGTTTTGCAACTACAGATAAAAGCCAGATATGGATTTCACTGTCAGCAAAAGATGACTCATGATAATTTCACTGCACACCACTCCCTCTGTAAACATGACTGAAGTCACGAAAGGTGACTAGGTACAAAAAGGGTGTTGCACTGCATTCATATTACATCTCAAGTGACCTTAATAGAGTTCTTATATAGTGTCTACCCTAATCCTCATCTAACATTGGAGAAATCTGTCTTTGCGTATTACTTCTCATTAATCTCTCGTCAGTATAGTAAAACAATTCAATCTTCGCCTGTATTTCCAGCGTTCAACATACAACAGAACACTCAGGAGTACATAATAGTGATATTAAATAGGAGGGTGAGAGGGTTAGATGGGATACTAAATTTAATTTTTTTTTGCCATTGCTCAATAACAAAACTACCAGGTTAATGCATTAGATTAATGCAAGGTCTTATCTATCACTTGATATGAACAATGCAGAGCAAATGATCACATGCACAATATTCCTATTTTGTGCTTCATGTCTATAAGGGTCTACTGGGTTCTTGTATTTCCTTCAAATACCAAACATTGTAAACATAAAAGTTGTATGTTAAAATAAAAACAAATATTACAGTTCAATCATCTGTGATTTTATTATGAGTTTTCTTTTTTTTTTTTTTTACAATGGAAGTATATGCTTATTCAGTTTATGTTTAGTTCCTCCTCTAAAGGCATTTTGGTGGGTAAAAGCTTAACTAATCTTTAAAAAAGTACCCAATGTAAAAAAAAAAAAAAAAAGTACCTAAATTGTTTAGTTTTTGTTTTACACTGAACAATGTATTTTATATGGAACTTCTCAATTACTGTTCGTATTGTGTTATAATTGTATCATCGAAGTCAGCAAAAAAAGCCAGAGAGAATCTTCTAGGGGTTATTTTAGTATTTTTATTCACCTGTCACAACTGTCACTAAAAGGTTTCCCCGGCCTCGCTTCTTCATAACATTCTCTGTATTTTTCGTACAACTATTAGTGATGCCGTTTCATTGCTTCCAAATTAGTGCAACCTAATCCACTTAAGGAAATGTTAACAGGGAGGCTTACATGTTGCTCAGCTAGCCAATTTGTACCAGCCATTTGTAGGATATAAAAATGTTTATGGTTTGATTACATTTTACTGTAGAATGCTAGGTAGCAAGACGGGAAATTAAAGGAAAAATATTACAATTGTTTCTATGAGAATATCAAAAGTAAAGGCTAAGTCATGAAAACCTCACATTCAAGCTATAACAGTTGTGTAGTGATTTGGTAATCATGTGAAATAAAAAAAATATTAATAAATCAGTATTTATCAAAGATACAGATGTGTTCACTTACATTCAGTCAGCTCACATAATGAAACTCCTAAGATTAATATTGAGTCGTGACTGTCTGCACGGTATAAGAAAAAATACATACTATAAATATTAACTTTAGTGTAAATGGTGAGCAAATATAATATAACAGTAATGAATAGCAAATCCTCTCATTCAAAAAATTTTTTTTTTCCCCCAATAGTTATTTCACTTTTAAAAGTGACTTTGTCCGCCAGGGGGCGATAGCTGTCCAGAGTTGTGTCTGCCCCATTGCAGTTTTAATGGAGTGATTAAGTCATTACAAAATACAGTCTGATTACTAAATTGCTTTTATCTGTTTACTAAATGCTGAATACGAAGTATATGCGTGTATAAAATGAATAAATATTACCTGCTACAAAATGCTATCTTGGTTGTCTAACTAATCTAGCTGCGTTGGATTGACCTAGATTGGGTATTATAACAATACTATTAAAGATACTATAATGTATATGTATATATACTATATAATAATACTATTAATGTATATATTAATGCAGTCCAGCTTACATGCGCCTGTTGAGTCCATTTATGAAGTTAGAAATCAATCACATGCAACAGGTGGTTATAAAAAATTCTCAAAAATAAAAGCGTCAAGTATAAATATAACCACAAGGTGGCGTATTGCGGTCTACTTTCTACAGTGATCCAAGTATTCCTGCAAACAGTCGAAACTAGAGTAATTGTATATTACTAATAATGCAATAATTGCAGTACAAATTGCGCACATAAATTACTCAAATTAATAAAACCATAATTATCTCTATTACCATCATCACGAGGAGAGATTGTTTTGTTTAACTATAATTTATGTGGCCAGTGTTACATAAAACTTTCAATATCATGTATAGAGCACATAAAAGAAACTTCAGAAATGATCTTTAGTGCTGAAACACAGTTGATCAGGCTGTTAAACATCTCTTCTCCTGATAACAGCTTGAGCTACATTCCAGCTTCCTTATTACTGACTCAATTAACCAATAGTTGTGTAGCACATGACCGCTGTGTCTCCTACAACCTGCCTCCATTGTAGCTGTAATTTAGGAACTTCCTCTCCACCAGAACTGACCTGCTGGTAAGATGGTCTATCATAAGAATTCCCAACAACTGTGGATTGTAGCATTTGGTACAAAGGATTAAAAATCCTTTATCATTTTTATTTTATTTCCAGTGTATTGACTTGCGCTCTGCAGGGCGTTTTATATATATAGTTATAGCCTTTATATTTATTCACTACATATGCTTACATATATATCACTTGCTGTAAATATGCTACATGTTTATCTGCACTTTTGCACGATTGCTACATTTTGCACTTCTGGTAGATGCCAAACTGCATTTCGTTGCTTTGTTCCTGTACAATGCAATGACAATAAAGTTCTCTCTCTCTCTCTCTCTCTCTCTCTCTCTCTCTCTCTCTCTATATATATATATATATATATATATATGTGTATATATATATATATATATATATATATATATATATGTGTATATATATATATATATATATATATATATATATATATATATATATATATATATATATATATATATATATATGTGACCACTTCTAAATGTGCCAGTTTCCCACACTTGTTTCAATGGACACTTGAGTCGAGTTACATTTTTATTTTATATGTCAGAATTTATCATTAAATAATTAAATACACACACACACACACACACACACACACACACACACACACAGTCCGCGGAAACTGCTCCGTGATGCAAGCAAGAAAAGGTTAGGGACCTGTTGGTCCACCAGTTTGATTACACACACACACACACAATGTGTTTCAACATCTGGTCGGGCTAAACTGGATTTTATTAAGATTGTAATTTGCAACATATTTTGCAGAACTTTGTCCTGCGAAAGCAAGAGGGTAAAATGGTGTGTGCGTGTAAGCAGGAAGTCTGTGCGCATTGCTCAGCTGTGTGTGTGTATGTATATGTATATGTGTGTGGGGGGACAGGGAATGCCCCCTCCCTGCAGCTTGGGAGGGGGGGAGAAGGGTGGTGGTGGTGGGTAGAAAAGTTTCGCGCATGCGCGGTGAGTTGTTTTTCTCCAAACCGTCGCTTAAAGTGAGCAGGGCGACGGAAACTCGACTGTCTTTCGCCCAAGCGGAGCTCGAGTCAGTGCTGAGCCACGATAACAGCATCATCTGCTGTTATTCAGCTCTCGCACACAAATGACACGCAACGGTGTCGGGACGTGCTTTTTTCATACGAAATTATTTTCATAGACCTTTCGTTTTTACACAATTTTGTATATTATATATATATATATATATATATATATATATATTTTGGTCGTCCTTCCTCTTTCTTCCACCATCTCCCCTTATTTCTTGCCGCCATGGTGCTAGGAAAAGTGAAGAGTTTCGTCGTGAGCTACGACTGTCTCAATGACAGCAACGTTCCCGTTTTCTCCAGCGGGGACAGCGTCTCAGGAAGAGTCGTCATCGAAGTGACCGGCGAGATCCGCGTCCGGTCCCTGAAGATCCACGCCAAGGGCTTCGCGAAGGTGCGCTGGACTGAATCACGAAACGCTGGTTCCAACACTGCCTACACGCAAAACTACACCGAGGAAGTGGAGTATCTCAATCACAAAGATATCCTCATCGGTCATGGAAGAGGTAAGAATAAGATCTCGGCGTGTTTTTAAATGATATCTGTATTTGTATATGATCTGGAGATGTGCTCTTGGTGACTGGAATGGATGCTCAGACTTGTTCCCAAGTAGAATGAGTGCAGACTGCAAACAAAACGGTGCATTTTACATCCATGGTTGGTTATAACTCAAATCGAAATATTTTCTGAAACCTAAAAGGTTGATTGTGGACTGTTGTATTGCGTTTCTACTTCATTCCAACTGTCAGAGTTAGTGAGAATGAATGGAGAAGCAACCAAGACGAGGCTGTTTCCTGGGTGAAGTCGGGTGTTTTTTCGCTTATTCGCTAAACGTATCTAAATCCCAAGGTTGATATGTTAGATCAGAAGGCGAATGTGGCGTTTTTTGGCTCGAAAAACGACCTGTTTATTGGGTGTTTTGTCCCAATTTCGCTTGTAGTTTCCACCCATTGTTAAAAGCGGTTCAATCCTGTTCTGATGCGGTACCTGCTCGCGCTCGCTCCTGATTGGTCGAAAGCAAAGAAACGTGTCTTCGATGACCTCACGCTTCTGCAGAAAGTCGCACGTAGCTGCAACTTTTTTTTTTTTTTTTTTTAACAACTTCTCGTTTTCTTTGTATTCACCAAACGCGTGAGGTGTAATGCACGTATTTCTTATGCAAACGTCGAAATTACACCGTTTTACCCCACTCCTGAAAGAGCTTCGAGCACGAGCGCGCTGTCTCGGTGTGCATTGCTGCAGTCTTGCAAGTGTTTTGCAAACATGCAAGCTGCTGGACAATCGCACGCGATGGACAATTGTGGCAGTGTCACAGCAGAAGATCCAGCTTTCGTATTTATGCCATTCTTTTTTTTTTTCTTTTTTTTTTGTCCCTTTCCGGTGGGATAACTGGCAATAAATGTTCATTTGCATGTTTAATTTCTGCAAGATATCTTTAATTTTGTAATTGCATTATTTATTTGTGTCACTGATTTTGTTTGTCAAATATCTTTCTGCAATCCTATTGTTTGTGTATTGCAATCAATCCACCAATTGTATTCCTTTTTTTGTAACGTTGAAATACTAACAATAAAAGGCAAAGTTTAGAAATAAGTCGGTATCCTGTCTGGTCTTTGGCGTCCACTGGTTCGTTTTTGTATTTGTATTTTTTATTGTAAATTGAAATAAAAACTAAAGAATGGGGGAGTGTTCGTGAGAGCAGGGCACAGTGAGTTAAAAACAGTAAACAGGTTTGGGCTGCAGCTCGTGCACGGCTGTGTAAATGCGTAATGCGCGAGGCGGCGCGTGCAGGCAGCCAGCTCCGGTTTAGGCCGGTCTTCTCTTGTTCGGCTCTGCTTTTGATTGACAGCTGTGCGCGTGCACGCGGCTTCGGCTCTTCAGAGCAAAAGAGAGAGAACGCTGAGCTGGCGGAGTGGAAGTCCGCCTTTAACTACAAAACAGAAAAATACAGCGTTTCTCTTAACCTTTAATCGAATATTTTTCATTTTTTATAAACATTGAATTCCTAAATTCAGAGTTTTATGGATGTACCCTGCTCTTTATGAGAGTCTCCCATTTGAAATCTAATAAACCACACACACACACACACACACACACACACTACTATATCTGAATACAAACCAAAAGCAAAATGTCTGTCATATTTAATGTCCAAATTGTCCGTATAAATGATTTTAATTAAATTATTTATTTTCTTGCTTTAATTTTGTCTACTGTTGTCTTCTGAAAGTCACAATTGTTGTAATTCAAAACAATTAAACACCATCAAACTCTATTTATTATTTGTTTCCCCCTTTTTAATGTATAGAACTCTCAGGTAAGGTATACATGTATTTGGAATATTGTTCTCTTCTGTTTCAGATGACGATAACTCTGAGGAAGGTCTCACCACCATTCATTCAGGAAGACACGAGTATGCATTTAGCTTTGAGCTTCCACAAACGTGAGTGCTTTTTTTTTTTATTTATATATATATATATATATATATATATATATATATATATATATATATATATATATATATATATATATATATATATAAACTTTCAAATGTTCATGTAAAAGTAAAAAAAAATAATAATAAAATTTGTACATTTAAAACAAAAAAAAGCTTTCGGTTTGTTCACTCTACTTTTCTGTTTCCTGATGTACAGACCTTTGGCTACCTCTTTCGAAGGGAAGCATGGGAGTGTGCGCTACTGGGTGAAAGCCGAGCTGCATAGACCATGGCTTCTGCCCATGAAGACCAAGAAAGAGTTCACTGTTTTCGAACACATCGACATAAACACTCCCCTCCTGCTGGTAAGTGCCGACCTCACATCACAGCCCCATTCTGTTAGAGCCTACTTTCACAGAATCACCTTTTGAGGAATTAGGTTTCATCTACAGTCTCAAATTGGCTCTCAAATTGGTCCTCAGGGCCACCCAGGCCACATGTTAGATCTTTCCCAGCTCCAAAGACATCTGTCTATAATATTTTATGTTTTCGATACCTTGTTTTGGGTTTGTTTGGGGATTTGGGTTTGCAAGAGAGAGAAATTGTGAACTGACTGGGAGTCCTTGAGGACCATTGTACCAAGCACCGCTCAACAGGGCATATTTGAAATATTGTAAAGTTAGCAAGTCTCAAGAAACTAATAGTGTTCTGTTCTTGTTTTCCTCTGTTTTCTCCAGTCTCCACAGGCAGGCACGAAAGACAAGACACTATGCTGCTGGTTCTGCACCTCAGGTCCCATCTCCCTAAGTGCCAAAATTGAAAGGAAGGGTTACACCCCAGGTAACATATTAATCCCAAGCATGTCTTTATTCCAATTATGAAACCTTTGTTGTCAGTTAAATTGATTGTTGGAATACTCCCATCATTCTGTGTTGCTCCTTGCAGGAGAATCGATTCAGATCTTCGCAGAAATTGAGAACTGCTCCTCGCGCATGGTCGTGCCAAAGGCTGCCATCTACCAAACTCAGACGTTCTTTGCCAAAGGGAAGATGAAGGAGATCAAGCATCTGGTGGCCAACATCCGCGGGGAGTCGCTGTCTTCTGGCAAGACAGAGACATGGAACGGAAAGTTGCTGAAGATCCCACCTGTGTCACCGTCCATCTTGGACTGCAGCATCATTCGAGTGGAGTATTCACTCATGGTGAGTTAGGTGCCTTCATCACTTAGCCAATCTTGCTTAGACTTCTAAGAACAAAAAAATTCGGCCATGACAGACTAATGACCGTAACCCTGTAAAACCACATCTTGTATTTGCATAATCACACAAATTAATAAAACTGACCTTTCTACCAGGATCATGACATCAGACAGCTAAAAGGTACATGTGACTAAAAGGTTGCCACTATTCTTTTTTTTTTTTTTTTACCAAGGTTTACGTGGACATTCCAGGAGCAATGAACCTGTCCCTCAACCTGCCTCTAGTGATCGGGACTATCCCTCTTCACCCATTTGGTAGTCGCACATCATCTGTCAGCAGCCAGTGTAGCATGACCATGAACTGGCTAGGCATGAATCTCCCAGAGAGACCTGAAGGTGAGTTCTGAAGCTTTGTGTAATACTACATGATACTCTTTTTAATATATGTACTTATTTATGTAATTTATCGCTAAGATTTGCTGTGCATAGCCACTCTTAAATTACAACTAACAGGCAAAGATGTGGGAAGTTAATGGTTAAACAGAGACGGCATACAAACAGAACATTGTTATCTGTTCGTAGCTCCCCCAGCTTATGCAGAAGTAGTCACTGCAGAACAGAGACAAACCTGCCTGGAAGTGTCTTCAGGCCGTGAAGACTTTGATGGCCCACTGTTTGCCTACATCCAAGAATTCCGCTTCCAGCCTCCTCCTCCATATTCTGAGGTAAATATTGCCTATAAATTACCTATGACTAGATTTACACAACTACAACACAGTCCAAGGAAATATAGATATTGTATTGTATTTGCATACTTAAAGTATTGTGCATTTATAACCCTGAGTACATAGGGATTCATAACTTTGAGCAGTATTCTTCAGCCACCACCTCATAGTTATTATAAATACAACATGATGTAAACCCATGGTCATGGTTAGACAGTAAATATTAGTGTGACTCCTCCATAGTGTCTGATTTCTTATTTATTTCTCTGACTTAAATGTCCTAACTGTATCTGTCTTGCTCTATCCTGTCTTTTTTAGATCGATCCCAATCCAGATCAAACCAGACAGCCAGAGGAGGAGAGGCCTGACACATGCCCATCACGCTGAATAGCTCATAGCACAAGCTCAGAGAAGCTGTTCATTTCAAACTTTCGTCTTTCGTTTTTTTTTCTCTCGGCGACAACGAGTGCAGTTGCGCTGCTGTCAATGCCGAGCGAAAATAAACATGCAGGAGGAAGGACAATAAAGAGCAGGAAGTTGCTGCCGTGTCACTTCATTCCTGCCACAGGGAAGTGTGTGTTCACAATGCACCTCTGTGTCAATCCCTGTGGACAGATGCACCTGATTGGACTGAGACGCCAGGATTTAATCAGTTTAATTTCTGTTGTCCTCATGCTTCGCTCTGTAACCATGGCACAAAGTAAGGTTGTGTAGCACAGAGCTACCTGGAGACAGACAAATATGCAGAGGATACACTCTAGCCACCACCTGCAGTACAAAGGAGAGAAAACTAGAATCTCTTGCTTCTGTTGTGGATGTTGTTTTGCACATCTTTTTTTTTTCCGCTTGAGTTGTAAGGCTCAGATTTTGAAAAAATCACTAATTGTTCTGTTTTTCACTGTTTTGGTCTAATATGACTAAATGATCGCAGGCTTGATTTGCTTTATACGCACATCTTGCAGAGAATAGATTCAGAGACAAACATCTGAATGAGATTCAATGAGATTTTGCTCTGATCTAGTTTCAGAACGGTTTATTTTTTATTATTATTACGTTTCCTCCTAAGGACATGCAGATGACAAACTGCACCCTGCAGCATGCACCACCTGAAAAGCCCTTCAGGCCTGGCATTGTTGCCTGTGTGACTTTTCTGTTTTTTCCTCCCGTTCACACTGACACCATCTATATGTTTTTAAACATAGAATGCCTTCAAGCCAACCCCTGTTTGGGGATTATGCTTTAGCGCATGTTTTGTGGTAGAGAACAGAAGACATTTGCCACTCGCATGTGTAGGCAGAGCGGAGAGATAAACAGGGTGGAACCCAGCAGTTTCGCCTGCAAATGGCCTGAACAGTTTGTTGCCTTTCTATTTGTAGTGTAACGCAGTGCAGGCTTCTATATAGTACTGCCTAAAAAGCACTCAGTCTCAGGAGAACTTCTCACTTGCCAAAATGTTGGAAACAAAAAAAAAATGTATGTTTTAATTGCACTGTTTGAAAGCAAAAAAAAAAAAAAAATGTAGGTGAGACAAAAAAAGTAGATTAGATTAACAGAACAGAGAAGACAATGCACAAGGCAGCTTTCTAAGACGAACGACATTCCCTTTTTGTCCTGTTTTACTTTAAGACTCGTTTTGTTCCAACATTCCTCCAGGCCAATGATGGCAGATATGATTCAGAGCAAAACGTGATCGAACAATGACTGAGACGCTGAAAGAAGGACCCATGAAGTTTGATGCAGGCAAACTGCTGCATTAGTGATGTTGAAATGAGGTATACATTAGTTTTTAAGAACTCATTCAACAAGCTCCATTTCTGTGCAGTAATATTGTAGCACTTTTTTATTTTTTATTTTGATAGAACGTAAAGATGAATCATATCTCACTGAGGTCTGGAGGAAATTTGGCGTTCAGCTCTCTCCCGGTGAAAACGGTTTAAGCGATGTTTGATACATCTCTTAAATTCACACCAGTTGTTGGAAGGACGCTATGGATGTTCATAGTCAAGTAGCTGATGTATGCGTATATGTGTCGTTTCTGGTTCTCTTTAAGGGGTGTATAGAATTCAGCAAGTTTTGGACTACTTTTTTTTTTTTTTAAATCATACACAGACTCATTAAAGTGTCTTATCATAGTGGCCTTGAAGAACTGACCTGGTTCATCACTCACATTCATTATAACTTTAAACTTTGCGACTGTGTTGTCTGAAGCATGTTTATGTTAAAGGACAAAAAGGGAAAACCAAATAGTCCTTCAAAGCGAGCACTGATCCCCAGACATGCCACTCTGATTTGCTATGGCTGAAATCATCTTTTTGTAATGACTAGCTTTGATTACCCTTACGGGCATTTAAGACTTGCTTCCTGGTCAGACGACCTGGACTAGTACTGTTTCTCTCACCTGGCTTTATTTTGGGAACAATAGCTGTGGTCTAACACACCTTTGGAGAACTGGGATGTTAGTGGACAGAATAGATGTTGCTATTCTGAGACACAACTCATTTCTTGTTTATGTCTGTTTTGTTCGTTTCCACACTGGCAAGTGATTTGGGCCTTACCTAAAACAATAAGCTTAAGCAAAAAAATAAATAAACTTAGTTTTGTTGGGGGGTTTTTTTCTTCATGGTTGGTCTATTCCTGATCTTGGCCTTCCATGTAGTCCAGTGTTAAAGCTCTCTTTATAAGGAATGACTAGAAATAATGTTGTTGTTTTTTTTCCAGAACCACAGTGCAATATTTTCTTTTCTTTTCATTTCTTGACATCTGTATAACCTTGTTTTATTCACTGATTATGAACACTAAAGAGCTGACAAATTTCTGATCGGAATGGTTTTGAACTTGTCTTCGTTCTTCCTTGGAGCTAAATAAACCTTTCCAAGCATTAAAACAATAGTGTTGGTTCATTTGTACTTTTATGCAAAATTTTTATTGTCTTTGACTCCCTTTCCTCGTTTATAAGGAATATATTTCCCACAATATCAACATTATTGTTTCAGGAATTTACAAAAAGAATTGTGAAAGAATTGCAATTGAAACCGAGAGAAATGAAACAGTAGGTCTATGCTAAATCTTAGTAGGAAGGTTTGTGTTCTGTTAGCACTTCTAATCCTAAAGTCTTTAACAATGTATGTCAAGTGCAGTAATAACTGATAGCGCCTGAAATGCAGCTTTCAAAGACTGGTGGGCTTTTTTGCTCAAAACTAGTGCACTAGTGCCCCTATCGGCAGAACAGAGAACAACATTTTTACCAGTCATCGCTTGTAAATGTTCCACAAACAAATTAAAGAAAGTGTTTATTTGCACACCGTCCAAGTTACTTTAGTTAATTAAAAAAAAAAACCCAACTACAAATATACATTTGCTAAATGGATTCTATGTTGTAGCCCTTTATTTTCTTTGAATAAGACTATATTCAACTTACAGTATGCAAGCAACCCTTGTCACTGTTAAGTCAAACTTTACTGTCTGCTTGCTTTCTTATTTCACTCAAAGAGCATTTTAATTTTCACATGCACTAACCACAAAACTAAGACTGCACTGAGGAGTCGGACACAAGGACGCCTGGAGCATTTATGGGTGTTCACCCCATGACCTCATCTCATCAGGGACACTCTGGTCACAGGTCGAGAGTAGCCCTAGGAGGGGCTGTAAATGCCTGGCAGTATGGGCCTGACACACTGAATATACAGCCTAGGCTATACATTATTGTCCTGTCTATACTAATATTCACTGTGTTCAAACTGTAAAACAACAGCTGCAAGTTATATTTTCTACTTACAGAGACATGTTATAAAAAGAGAAAAGAAAAGTTTTTGTTACCCTAGCAAAACAAAACTTTGTGTTTTTGAATCAGGAATAATTTTCAGGATTCATGCTCTTTGAAAATAACATTTTCATATATTTTAGTTATTGTAGTCAATCATGCTTTGAATGGCACATTGATTAATACCATGTTTAAAAACACTCTCAAATTATGTCATGGCAGGCAATCGATGATTAGATTAAGAGAAACATTGAGTGGCACACGAGGGGATGAAAGAGGTCTTGAGAAGTTCATTTTAAAGCAGGAGATACAGATACACAGCAGATCAGTGCTGAGCTCAGCAGCTACCGTTTGCACGTCTAAGGAAAGTACACAAATAGATTGAATAAGAGAGCTATGATGCCATGGTGTATTCACAGAGGTCTTGACTCACTTGTTTTATTCGAAAATGCAATACTTTACCTGCTTTGGAAAAATGTGTATCCCGGGACCTTTATTAATTAGAAAACTTTCATCTTCTTACATCTAAAAACATCTTATCATAGTTTATTTGTGGTGGCGGATCACCCTATACTTTATTTATACCTTATACAAGTTATTTTATGGCACAAAATTTATAAGATAATTTCCCCTCACAGATCTCGGACTGAGCATACGGTCTGTAGAGTTAACACAAAAGTTCTCTTTTGGGTGCTCTTTATGCATCCTATTCCATACCATATTTTAAGAACATGGTCTGGTCAGCAACTAAACAAAGTAACCATCCAATATACAATGCTATTGTTAAATCTGCATTCTGACAGTGGTTTTTGGGTCCGGGTAAGTTCTGATGAGTAAGCTTTGTTCCAGTACCTTTCACTTTCCTTGTGGCTCTCTCTGCCATTGACTCTCACAGGTCAGGGCCTTTGTGGTAATCTGACCTTGTTGTAGTGGAATAAAGTAGGGTGGGATTAGTGGATAGTGTTGGCTGCTGATTAGTCCCTGCTTCTGCTGAACAGTTCTCAAACATTTTCTGTCTGATCCTAGGCCCAGATACAGCCACAAGACAGTAAAGCATTCTAAATGTTCCCATACTTCTCATGTCTGGGAAATCATGTGCTTGGGGAATGTAAAACTCCAGTTATGCAATAGAAAGAATTTATTTTTGTGCAAAAGCAGAACTAATTAAAAACATAATGATCACAGTTTGTTTTAACCTTGTTTTAACAGGGACACAGGAATGTACTGAATGTTTCTGATAAATTATTTCTTGGCAACGATGTAGAATTTGAACTTAAAGAAGGTCATCCTAAACCTTACCCAAGAAAATAGGAGGAAAAAAAAGGTAGTCATGTTTTTTTTTGTTTTACTATCAAAATCTACATTGTGATTATTATTATTGGTTCACAATGTTCTTACTGAAGTCTGTTCAAATAAACAGGTCAAAAGTGCTTCCTATGAAGGTTCCCAAAGGTTTTGTAATATGGAAAGCAGTCAGTGGAACGTCCTTGGGAAAATCCTTAGCATGCTGAGAATTGTGTAAACTTTTAGACACCTTAAAGAATAGTGTGTATAATCATTAGCCTTTGTTTTGATCTACATGAGAAATTTAGATAAAGATATAAAATAAGCAGTTATGTAAGCTTTTAGCATTTTTTATGGATTAAATATAAAGTATAATAGTTCTTGAACTATACATAATAAAGTTCACATATAATATAATTAACATACTAGGTCAACAGTATTTTTGTTTTGAGTTTTTGTTGACCTAAATTGCCTTTTCTCATATCGATAATAATTATTATGTGTGCTCACATTTACATCAGAATTAAAACTGAAGCTATGAAGCTGCTGCAAAGATGGCTTTTTATTTTCATGAACATCAAACGAGTGTGCTTCCTTTTTTACCGTTATCATGAGATTCATTTATACAGCTCTTTTTGTGGTTTTATTTACACACTGGTCTAGTGGTTAAGATGCAGCGCTCCCACCGCTGCGACCCGGGTTCGATTCCCGGTCAGGGAACCATCCCCAGCCACTCTTAGTGCCGGTCCCAAGCCCGGATAAATTGGGGAGGGTTGCGTTAGGAAGGGCATCCAGCGTAAAACATGTGCCAAATCAAACGTGCGGAGGATCCGCTGTGGCGACCCCTAACGGGAGAAGCCGAAAAGAAAGTTTTATTTACACACATGGTCTAAATAGAACGCTATGCTAATTTGGCCAAATCTTGTCAATTTACAGTCTCCAGTTCGCCTGGGGGAAATCCCAGATGCCATGTTAAGACAAATTTCATATCCATTAAAATGAAGTTTGTTACATTGCGGTACAGACATTAGAAGTAGAACCTTCTCTTAAATGATTGAGATCTGATACAATTCAAGTCTGCTCTGCTTTGATGGACTTACTGTTTAATAAAATAATACTTAAAATTATTATTTTTTTTAAATGAAACAGAGTTGTTCTATGCAAACGACTTTATACAGCAAACTTCTGTATAATTTGATTGCTGCTATAGCATAGTTTCAAGGCTTATGTTTGTTATAATAATTAAAAACATTTACATATTCCGAACAGTCATGATTGAATAACACTGATTATATCATCATGGCACCTATCAGTGGGTGAGATATATTAGGCAGCAAGTGAACATTTTGTCCTTAAAGTCGATGTATTCGAAAATTGGGCAAGTATAAGGATGTAAGCGAGTTTAACAAGGGCCAAATTGTGATGGCTAGACAACTGGGTCAGAGCATCAAAACTGCAGCTCTTGTGAGATGTTCCCCATCTGCAGTGGTCAGTATTTATCAAAAGTGGTCCAAGGAAGGAACAG